>NC_036850.1:18179740-18260919 GCF_002910315.2 Salvelinus sp. IW2-2015
AAAATCGAAAAGAGATAGAAAAAAAAATAATAAATATATACAAGAAGTACGAAAAAATACAATGTGCACGAGAGCACTAAAAAATACACGTCTACACTGCTACGCCATCTTGGATCATCATCATCAACGATAGACAGCTGCCTCTAATTGAGAACCAATCTAGGCAACCATAGACATACATAAACCCCTAGACAATAATAAAAACACCTGCATCCCCCATGTCACACCCTGACCTAACTAAAATAATAAAGAAAACAAAGATAACTAAGGCCAGGGCATGACAGGTAGCAACTTTGAAGAATCTTTGTTTAACACTTTTTGGGTTACTGCATGATTCCATATGTTATTTTATAGTTTTGATGTCTTCACTATTATTCTACAATGTAGAAAATAGTCAAAATAAAGAACAACCCTTGAATGAGTAGGTGTGTCCAAACTTTTGACTAGTACTGTTTTTGCAGGAGACAAAACATGGATGGATGGACACACGAGTTTGGTCTGTGTGTGAGTGTGTCAAATCAAATCAAATCGTATTTGTCACATGTGTCGTAAACAACAGGTGTAGACTAACAGTGAAATGCTTACTTCCCAACAGTAAAATTGAAAAATTATAGAAAAATAATAACACCAGGAATAAATACACAATGAGTAACGATAACTTGGCTATATACACAGCACATCAGTACCAAGCCGATGTCTAGGGGTAGAGGTAATTGAGGTAGATATCTACATATAGATAAGGGTAAAGTTACTAGGTAACAGGATAGATAATAAGCGGAAGGAGCAGAGTATGTGAGTCAAAACCGTTAGTGCAAAAGTGTCAATGCAGATAGTCTGGATAGCCATTTGTGTAACTATTTATGAGTCTTATGGTTTGGGGGTAGAAGCTTTTCAGGATCCTGTTGGTTACAGATTTTGCATCGGTACCGATTGCCATGCTGTAGCAAAGAGAACAGTCTATGACTTGGGTGGCTGGAGTCCTCGACAATTTTTAGGGCTTTCCTCTGACATCGCCTGGTATAGAGGTCCTGGATGGCAGGGACTTCAGCCTCAGTGACATACTGTGCCGTATGCGCTACCCTCTGTAGTGCCTTGCGGTCGGAGGCCGAGCAGTTGCCATACCAGGCAGTGATGTAACCAGTTAGGATAATCTCCATGGTGCAGCTGTAGATCCTTTTGAGGATTTGTGGACCCATGCCAAACAGAAAGTTTAGCCTTTTCAAATTTGGGACAGGGAAGAATCTGAGAAAATAATTGATCATGAGATTAAGGGTTAGAACTAAAACGGCATCTACACTGACATCTGTGTTCCCATCGAATAAAAAAAGGAGTTTCCCACCATTGTATACTTTGACGTGATTACAGAGGAGTTCAAGGATGAGTCCTTCTGCCCTTTTACCCTGTGTACAGGAGACCACAGCACAAACTAACTACACAGACCGTTTATTAGGTTGACTAAAAACCTCCTAGTAACTGGACACTTTTCACCCATACAATGGCTACTATAATGGCTACTATTGAAGGACAGTCCCTCTGTTATGCACTCACACACCCAAAACATGGAACAGAATTGAATCAAATGTAATTCTATCAAATTGATCCATGCTTAACTGATCTGTGTTTCTAACTGAGCTGAGCCAATCCTTTGTCTGTGTGGTGCAGGTCCAGGTGGAGCATGATGACCTGTATAAGAAGTTCACCCAGGCCATCCAGGAGGTGCAGCAGACGAGTGGCTTTAAGAACCTCCTGTTGGAGAGGAAACTGGGGGCTCTGACCAACACCCTGGAGAAGGAGGCTCAGCTCAACGAGGTGCTGTCTGCCTCCAACCTGGACCACACCGCCCTCGGCGTGGTCACACGCAAACTGGAGGTATGCTACCCTCCCTGGGATACCTAACCCTAACCCTAGCTTCATGTCCACATCCTGCTTCAGCCTTAACCCAAACCACCCCGACTACACAAGACTACACAGCTCCATCATACCAAAGAAGCTACACTAGTAACCTACTCTCTTGTGTTGAGCTAACAGTAGAGTTGTGAAAACAACTAGCACCACACCTCATCAGACCTGCTTTGTGGTGGATACTGGATACAAGCCAAGTTGTCATTCAAGATTAAAACAGAGAAGTGTTCTTAACAGAAAACTGTGATCTTCATTCCATCGTMRGASTATGTTTMCTGTTGCTAAGTCCTTGCMATCAGGTTTCTCTACRCTACTGTCCTAGAAGCTGATTKTCKWYTGGCTTCAACCACATCAAATTGTAAACCTTGCCTGTGAGCGTAGTTATACTGGTGGAAGCTTACGGTAGACTATTCTGCAGCCAAACAACTCTATTTGTTTTTTCCTTGCAGGAAGTTTTGGACTCCAAGAACATTGCGATCAAAGACTTGCAGTATGAGTTGGCGCGGATTTGTAAGGTGAGGGTGTTGGCTGAATACAATGCCTTTTGGTTCGGAACCCTATTTAGTTTTGTACATTAAGGGGAAAACAACAGGATTATAACTATGTAATAGAATAACTAACCAATCTAAAATCAATACATTCTCATCTTTAAAGGCAAAGTGATAATAGCGTCTGTCAATAAAAATGTTAACATCTCTGTCTGATGGGTAGGCCCATAATGACCTACTGAGAACCTATGAGGCCAAGCTGCAGGCCTTTGGGATCCCTATGGAGGAGCTAGGCTTCAAGCCCCTGTAGAGCAGTGTGGCTGAACACTCCCTGGGCCAGGGCCCTGCAGGCCTGGTGTCTGCCCCCACATGAGGCCCCCAGGCTGGGCTCAGAGACACAAACACTCCCCTGACCCACACAGACGATCACTTACTGCAGTGCTAATGTGACTCTTCTTTCTACCTCAGTCTTTTTATTGTAACATTTGATAGAAATACTACTGAAGATCAACAGCAACTTCCTATTTGTGAAGATGAACTTGTCTTTTTCCACTACACTGTAAACATTTCCAAATATAATATTTAAAAAAGTAACTCAGCTGCTCTATGTGTGTATATACTCACACATGGTCAATGAACAACAATATGTATGTTTTTATGCCGAGATGAGATCCATGTTTGTTCAGTTATCTCACTAAATGTGAAGGGCAGGCAAAAACCTGCAATATAGACACCAGGGTAGATCAGCATATAATCAGGACTATCAAACCCCAACTCAAACAGGATTTCCTGAGTCTTACTGCCAACAAAGTAATTTTTCTGAGGAGCCTGCTATAGACATCAATAGGAATGGCGTCTTTTTGTACGCACTAATTCCAGCATGGTGCATTGAACAAAGCTCATGGGAAAATTGAGTTTTTGTAGGGTTTTTGGATGAACGCCAAAAATAAGGTCTGTGGTTAACACAGGTTAAGGAGATCTTATATGTTTTGTTCTACATGATAATCTTCATCAGCTAACATTACTTTTGTGAATTATGAAGCGTTTATGTAATGAAATAAAAGACACCCAAAGGCTTCATAATTCATAAAGATCACGTTAACTGGCTGATATCTCATAGAACAAAACGTATAAGCGCTCAATTATCTCATGTGTTACGTTCCCCAGTTTCTGTGTTGTTGTGGGTTTGTATGTGTGTGTATCTCAGGAAATGGCTTCTTGGAATCCTAAAGCAACTGATTGGTCGGCCCCATCGCTGATTGGACCTCTGACCCCTCCCTCTCGTTAGGGGAAACAGCTTCAATTACCAACTCCTTCTCCAGCTTGGTTTCCTTTGTCAGAAGAGAGCTTCTTTTTATGTCCTGTGTTGATTGTTGTGGCGGTCAGTAAAACTTTTGTGGATATTATTTTGTAGCCGCTCCTTCTGAGGTATGTGTATGCCAATAGGACTTAGTAAACAATTTCAATAACCAAAAACACTAAGTATAAGTAATTATTCTGTTTCATTTGTTCCTGGGGGGAAGGGGAACGCACCTTGGGAGTGTTTAGGCAAGAGGACTGCAGGAATACATAACCCATAGTATTGAATCTGTCCATGCACACTAGGTAAGACCTGGGTGGACCACCCCCTGTATTTTGGTTAGCGTGCCAGGTGGTGCTAAAGGTTAGGGAAGTAGTGGTAAGGTAGGAGAGGGGTCTCTAACTTATACTTTCTTTGCTTTGGTTCCATCCAGCCCCTTTTCCCCACCTTACCGTGTTAAGGAATAATAAATTCCCTGTAAATTGTATTTTTCTCGTCCTCTGTCATCCTTCCCTGCACCTACGATCACATACTTTTTCACTCCACGAGGAGTTGAGATGTAGCAGGGTGTTCCTCCAGGAGGCGTACGTAACACATGCAAGTAAGAAAGCTAAATCAAGCTACGTTTTAAGCTCCGACTCCTGTGATCTTTCCACATTTTTGGAAAACATTAAGTGGACTAAAGCGTACAAATTCCTTTTCTTTCTTGCCTAAGCAAGTTCTGTCTGACTGGCATCATAACCGAGAAGAATAGGATAAGTGACGCTTTTAATCATTTTATCTCAGTAAGCTTTTTATTTGAGAAATAGTGCTTTAAATTATTTAGGTAAAGCTCCACCTTATCTCAGCTCACTGGTCACCATAACACCCACCCGTAGCACACGCTCCAGCAGGTATATCTCACTGGTCACCCCCAAAGCCAATACCTCCTTTGGCCGCCTTTCCTTCCAGTTCTCTGCTGCCAATGACTGGAACGAATTGCAAACATTTCTGAAGTTGGAGACTTATATCTCCCTCACTAACTTTAAGCATCAGCTATCTTAGCAGCTTACTGATCACTGCAGCTGTACACAGCCCATCTGTAAATAGCCCATCCAATCTACCTACCTCATCCCCATATTGTTTTTATTTACTTTTTTGCTCTTTTGCACACCAGTATTTCTACTTGCACGTCATCTGCACATCTATCACTCCAGTGTTCATTTGCTAAATTGTAATTACTTTGCTACTATGGCCTATTTATTGCCTTACCACCTCACGCCATTTGCACACACTGTATATAGACTTTCTCTTGTGTTATTGACTGTACGTTTGTTTATGTATAACTCTGTTTGTGTCGCACTGCTTTGCTTTATCTTGGCCAGGTCGCAGTTGTAAATGAGAACTTGTTCTCAACTGGCCTACCTGGTGAAATAAATTGACCCTGGTCAATCAACTGCTCTTCCCTCTGCCAGCTTCTAGCTGACTCGATGGTTAACCCGTCAACTTCTAGTGATTATTTGTTTTCATTTCAACAATTTACGATCTGTGATGTGCTTGATGCCTTGCTTAAGATTAATGTAACAAAATTTCCTTTCAATTGTTTAACTTGGGTCAAACGTTTCAGATAGCCTTCCACAAGCTTCCCACAATAAGTTGGGTGAATTTTGTCCCATTCCTCCTGACAGAGCTGGTGTAACTGAGTCAGGTTTGTGTGCGCGAGAAAGGAGGCCTACATTTTCGAAAGGATTGAGGTCAGGGCTTTGTGATGGCCACTCCAATACCTTAACTTTGTTGTCCTTAAGCCATTTTGCCACAGCTTTGGAAGTATGCTTGGGGTCATTGTCCAGTTGGAAGACTCATTTGCGACCAAGCTTTAACTTCCTGACTGTCTTGAGATGTTGCTTCAATATATCCACATAATTTTCCTCCCTCATGATGCCATCTATTTTGTGACGTGCATTGGTGGCAAATCTGATGGCCGAATGGTAAACAACATTTAGCCGCTCGAGAGCACCCTTACCTGCCGATCTATAAATTATGTCTCCGTAATCTAGCATGGGTAGGATGGTCATCTGAATCAGGGTTAGTTTTGCAGCTGGGGTGAAAGAGGAGCAACCAAGTCTAGATTTAACTTTAGCCTGCAGCTTTGATATGTGCTGAGAGAAGGACAGTGTATCGTCTAGCCATACTCCCAAGTACTTGTATGAGGTGACTACCTCAAGCTCTAAACCCTCAGAGGTAGTAATCACACATGTGGGAAGAGGGGCATTCTTCTTACCAAACCACATGACCTTTGTTTTGGAGGTGTTCAGAACAAGGTTAAGGGTAGAGAAAGTTTGTTGGACACTAAGAAAGCTTTGTTGTAGAGCATTTWACACAKARTCCYGGGAGGGGCCAGCTGAGTATAAGACTGTATCATCTGCATATAAATGGATGAGAGAGCTTCCTACTGCCTGAGCTATGTTGTTGATGTAAATTGAGAAGAGCGTGGGGCCTAGGCTTGAGTCTTTGGGTACTCCCTTGGTGGCAGGCAGTGGCTGAGACAGCAGAATTTCTGACTTTATACACTGCACTCTTTGAGAGAGGTAGTTAGCAAACTAGGCCAAAGTCCCCTCAGACACCAATACTCCTTAGCTGGCCCACAAGAATGGAATGGTCTAAAGTATCAAGAGCTTTGGCCAAGTCAAAAATATCAGCACAACATTGCTTAGAATCAAGGGCAATGGTGACATCATTGAGGACCTTTTAAGGTTGCAGTGACGCATCCATAACCTGAGCGAAAACCAGATTGTGTACCAGAGAGATTACTATTGACATCAAGAAAGCCAGTCGGTTGATTATTGACAAGTTTTTCCAATTTATAAAGCCCTTTTATAAAAAGTCCCATTGTACGTAACATTACTAAACTTTTGACACATGAGTTACCACACCTGAGCTCAAGGATGGCTAACTCTGGAAATTCCTTTGGTCTTTAATGAGTTAGATAAATTAGCTTGAGTTTGTTCCACAGATAAGGTGCAAAAAATATTCAAAATGCTCTTAAATGTGATGTTTTGCTGCCTCTTTACTGATTGCTGTGTTATTTTGACTTTTTTTCTTTCTGCTTGCTTTTTGTATTTATATTTAGTGTATTTTATGTAATTCAGGGCTCATCTGTAAAAGAGACCTTGGTCGCAGTATGACTCCGTGATAAAATAAAGGTTGAATAAAAAAATACATAACATATGTGCAGGGTTAAGAGGTAAGTGAGGTGGATATGTACATATAATTAACAGGACTGAATACAAGCAGATGCAGCAGCATATGTGATGAGTTAGTGGGAAAAGGGTCAAAGCAGATAGTCCGGGTAGCTATTTGGTTAACCATTTAGCAGTCTCATGGCTTGGGGGTAGAAGTTTCGTGGTGTGTTTTTCGTGCTGTAACTTGATTTCCTTAAATGGAATAGAGACATCCATTTTACACGAGCCTGCTAGCCCGAGACTGAGGCTGCCTCTGTCTTTTATGCCTTTGTCGGCACTCAGTACAACTGCCGCAAGCTTTCCTACCTCCATGGTAACGGCATCTGGGTACAGGAACACTAGTGAACACAAGTGACTATCGCTAGGAGCCAGTCAGGGATTTACTTCAAATCAGTCAAATTGATCCTGCTCCGTTGCCTCATTGGACAGGCGCGTTTTTTCTTTCTTTCTGAAAACAACCAAACTGCACAAAATTCCAGTACACTAAAACTGATTTCTGGTTCCTTCGTATTGAAAGATTGTCAGGTTATGGCATTTCTAAACAGCAGACTTTAAAGCCAATCCCTGAAATTGCACCGAGTTATCAATTGGAGAGCAGCTTTCACTGGTGAGCCAAGATACTTATTTTTTTTTGCAAATTATTTGAAGTAGCTGCCTCTCGTCCTGCTTTTACTGTAATGCATGATAGTTGAAAATGTACATTGACTTATAATACTTATAGCCTAGCCTATAAACTGTATTTTATTGTGGGTTGATTGCATTCAACTAGTTTACTATAATCCCATAATGTATTTGATGCATTGCTTATTCCACATTACATTAAAACCAGGTGTAATGTGTACGCTGAGTGTCGGGAAGAAAGTTCAGGGAGTGTATTTAATTAATAAATGAACGTAGAACAGAACAAGAAACACGAGTAGAGTACAAACGTGAAACAATAACGCATGGGGAAGGAACCAAAGGGAGTGACAGATATAAGGAAGGTGATGAAGTCCAGGTGAGTCTTTACACGGAACCCAAACCGGCTAGTCATCTCTCCTCCTAGGCTTTTTCTTCTCTTGACTTTATATTGCGATTGGCAACTTTCATAAATTAGGTGTATTACAGGCTGACTACACCGCTCGCTATTGGTGACATGACATGCATACCCCTTAGCTAATGTTCCTGTCCAAAGGTCTTTACAAGTTCAGACCTACATTATCAATGATTGCTTAACTTGTGTGCGTGTCCAGTAGCCATCATAAGACCAGATATGGCCCAGACCAGTCACGTCTTGTTAGTTTACCTTGCCTCATCTATACAGATTCTGCTTACGTTCTGTTCTTTACATGTCCAATGGTCAATTCGATGTTGATCTAGCTTGGACACTCACATAGGTTTAGCCTTCATTCTGCTTACATATGTCTAATATTTAAGCTTATATTGATTATTCTTTCTACTTCAAAGAGAACAGTATAGGTTACTGAAAATCATCAGATGACTGGAAAATCTCCAACATAATCCCCCCTTTGAAACTCACAGAGTTTCACACAATTACATTTTCCAGTATAGATGAGAATGGGAGCACCTAATGAAACTCTATGGAGATAATCAACCTCACATCCATTTTAACAATCTGAGCTCCACTTTCCCATATACACTGGTGAGTCAGAACATATAGTGTTAAAGCATGTGCATTTCTTAGCCTTACCTAAGATTATCTCAGTTGAATACAAGAAAAATAGTAAACAAAATCAATAAACATCCTAAACCCTTATATTGTCATTCTCAATATGATACCTAAACATATTGCCCTTCCTCACAGACACCTCTCTAATATCTATTTTTGACAGTGAAAAACCTGTTAGAAGATTGAGAACAAACCCTATGTCACATACATGTCTAGGTGAAACGATATTCAGAAGGTCTAACAGCATTTATCATTCAGCAACTGTTACATTGAGTACATGGTTATACTATGTGTATACTTTTTTCTGGCCCCGCTGAGCCCCCTTATACCAGCCATTTGTTATTGCTTTTCTAAATGTTGTTTGGTCAATGTTTGGTTCTGGGGTAGTTTTCATTATGGCTACACCAGTTGGTAAAAGATGTCCAGATTTTCTGCATCAACCCACTTTCTTGTGGTTTTGTCATTGTCTTAGTTGGTGTACTAGTGCATGTGGGAGGTGAGTTTACAATTTCTTTTAGGTTGGTCGATGTTGCTGTCAAGGCCATTCTACCGTTCTTCATCTGTCCTGGTTTTCACTCTGTTAGAAAGACCATGTGATGGCAGAGAAGTCGATGGTAAGAAAGTCTCCTTCCCATTCTCCTGTCGTTGTTTCTTCGTCCCCTTGGACAGTGCCTCCATCAGGGGTATCTGCCAGAGTAGATATGTCATC
Organism: Salvelinus sp. IW2-2015; assembly: GCF_002910315.2. Classification (NCBI taxonomy): domain Eukaryota; kingdom Metazoa; phylum Chordata; class Actinopteri; order Salmoniformes; family Salmonidae; genus Salvelinus; species Salvelinus sp. IW2-2015. Next base: position 18,189,030 of record NC_036850.1, read on the forward strand.
AGGAGCAACAGGCATGTCACTCCTCCCTATCCCTGGACTCTGGATATTCAGAAGATGCTCCTTTATCCGCCTCTCCTTCGGCTTCTTCCTAGCTCCTTCCTGGCTCGTCGACCTCCTCTGCTCCCGTTCCCTTCGGACACCCGCCTGGTGTATCAGCATCCTCATGGCTCGGTGATAGCCGCCTCCTCCCCGCTCCGTAGGGACCCTCTCGCCTTGGCTTGTTCCACTTCCTCCGGAACACTCGGATGTAGTCCTGGTCCCCTGGGATCACCGGACGTGGAACCTCTGGTCCTGGTTCAGGCTGTTTCCATGAGGTTTTCAAACTCAGAGACTTATGGCCTCTGTTCTATGATTACACCATCTTATTTCTATCTCGAAATCACACAACAAAATGCTATTCCAGCTGAAGCTGGTGACTTCCTTCACTTCAGCTGAGGTGCTTTTAGTTTTTCCACTTTCTCCTGCTGGTTCCTAAGAGAGTGAAAGAGCATAAGACTTGCAAAGCAACGAAAAACACAAAACATAACAGTAATTTATGCATAAGTATATTCATGAAACCCGAAGTCTGAGACCATGACAATTCTATGCATCCAGGATACTTTTCTGCTGGACTCCACAAAAATAAAAGCCCTAAACAAGCTTCCTCATGCTTTCGCCCAGTCTTCCCCTTTCGGCCCCAGGTTCTGAGAGGTGTTCCCAAGCCATGTCATTTTAAACTTTTTTATTGCCACTTAATAGGCACATCACCTGATAGGCAAGTGCGTATCCCTTATCAACGTTACATCCTCTTGAGGTAACTCAGCACTGTATATGCTTTCACATTAATCCCTTCAACATGTTGTTTAGAGTACAATTACCCTAACATCTATCCTTTTCATATGATGCATTAACCAATAGAACAAGTATCTCCTAGACTTAATCCATCTGCATGTATGTCTACAGTGGACTCTAGTCTCTCTCTCTCTTCAGCTCCGCTTCCTCTGTCATGGTGTTTTTAAGCTCACCCATTATGTAGCTGGACCTTACTTCTTGTGAGAATTATGCACCCACCGAAGAGAGACATGACGATCTTTACCACTGCTGTAAGGAGTACCGTATGTGTGGACCAGACCAAATCTATCCCAACACCCCCTCCTGGTGTATCTGGATGTTCACTCAATCTCCGGAATTCAGCCTTTGGTTATCTCTGTTTTCACCTGAGAATACACACTGCAACACATGGGTTATTTTCTGACAACATCATTTGTGACTTTTGAATAACCGCATCCCCTGTACTCCCATCAGTCTCCCAGTTACCAGTTACCAATCCATGTGGCATGAATCTTCATATATTGATATCCCAACAATGCTACTAAAGTGACCCCTGCTACTACTAACATGGCCCATGCCTATAATCCCCCTCAATTGCGATCCCTTCGGCAACTTCCGTGAGAATAACTACTGCCTGTAATCTATCAAGTATTCGCCGGCTGTTAGAAATTGGGAAAGAGATTAATGAGTTGGAAGAATATTCAACCTACATATCCTTCCATCTAACCAATAACACACATGTCATTACTCCTATTTTACTACCACAGTTAGAAACATACTAAAACATTCTCAAATCAATTTAGTCAATATACATCAATCCCTCCTTTGGAACAAAGATCACTTATGTTTCACAAAACCTAAAAACATATTGACCTAACAAGAAAAGAGAAAAATAAATGTTAAAATAAATACATGTTTAATAACTTCCCACTACTCGTAATGTAACTAAAACTGGGGAAAAACGTCCATCCGTTACGTGCCCATGTTATGCTGGTCTCCATGCTGTCTCCATCTCCATCGTTGGGTGTTATTACAAAACACAGACTAATAACCTTATATGCAATTACTTGTATTCTATCACCCAGACACCTCTTTTTATCAATACAATGTAACATTATAATGACATAATAAAACAAAAGAAACAAGAACCAAACAAAAAACAAAAACCTTTATGTTAACCAAAGCATTCATCCAATAAATTCTAACCCCCCTAGCAAAGGATACTTACAGATAAGGTTTCCAGGGCTTCCATAGACCTAATAAACTAAACAGTTCTATATCCAAAACATAACTAAAACATTTTATAAATGATCCAACCCAAATTTAGAATAACAGTCCTTAGTGCTTACTATAACTCACATTCAAACTTCTCAATTTAGCACACATCATCCCTATTAAAATGTACATTTATAAAAATAAAACAAGTAATAACTTATCACAGCCCCCTCACAGCCCCCCCCTGTTTTCCTGTCATAAGTGGCCTAGTAATGAAACATCAGTAACTCAATGCATACTTTAGTCCAAAATGTTGGCAGTGTGTAGACTCAGAAGTGCCAAAAAGTCACTGTTGAATTGCACACCCTTATTGCCCTTTTTCCAGCCYGTTAGGGAGGGCTTTGAGGTTCACACACACTGTTTGTGGTCATTTTTCCTACCATGCATTAAGACACAATCTGATGTCACCTTCCATGATAACTTGTTTATTCTACTGGTGACCTCTCAGGACGAGTTACAGATCATGAAGTTATCAACATAACCCCTCGCAGAAACCCACACTCCAGTATCCCAATCCTGCYAATTTTGTATCGAAACATAAACAAAAAATGTAATCATCAATACATATATCACAATCCATTTGGAGTAACTGTCATCCCTTGTTAACATATATTTTCCCTTCTATATGCAGACTGAACAAAGTACATTTGTATATTTACCCAAAGACCATAACCCCAGGGAACTGGTAATTTTCCCTTTGAACACGTGATTCAAAAACAACATGTTAAATCAAACATATTTGACTTACTAGTCAGCTTAGATTACAACTCCTTATAATTTCCTAATGAAATAATAGAATTTCAAAGTAATGGTACGATTTGAATAGAGACTGGTGTTTTTCATTCATTTTATAATTTAATCCCACCTGTTTTGATCACTTTCCAATGAGATTGATCAGGTCTCATGGGAAAGTAATCAACACCTATTAAAATATTTCCTCTCCCTCTTCTTTCCCAGACCTTCTGAAATCATTTAAAACCTTTCAAAAACATTTCCATCCATCTGTATACCCAGTTTAAAAATGAATTGAAGACTCCAAAAAGAAAAACTCACAGTATCAATACCACTAACCCATATTCATAACCAGTAAATGGTGTGTGCGTGCTGGTGTATGTGTGTGTTAAACCATATGTCAAAAAGAAACAGAAACAGAAATGGCCAGGCATTACCATGCTTTATTTAGCATGCACTAGTCACAATACACACCCATATTATATTACATGATTGGTCTCTTACTGTCATAATCATGTACAAATATTCTGGTATTGCTAATAGAACAATTTCCAATCAACGCATTTAATAGCTGTTTCACCTTTAGATTGTTCCTGTTAACCATTCTAAATGTAATACTTTTTCCTGTCGCAAATGTAGTCAATTTCTCAGCTGAAGAAATCTGTGATATTTGATCCTAGGCATCAAATAGAAAGGTGTTTTAGACATGGTCTCTATGTCTACCTTAATTAACGTATTGGACTTCCATTTTTCCTGGAAGCAAGAATTCTATTCAAGACCCATCAGATAATACAGTGTTCCATTAAGTGGAATTGACCCCATTTTAAAATAAACAATCCCAGAACCCCTGTCCAGTAATCCTATCAGTTTAACCTGTTGCATTAGTTTAGTCAAATACAAAACTGTTGTTTAACAAATGTAGAACCTTCAAAGAGTTGGTGCTGTCTTATCAGCTTGGCAGTCAATACTTATTTCATTCTGCTTGTATTGCTGGACACTGCTCCACGTAATGGACACAGATTATAATTTTATAATACATTAGCTTCCTGCTCAAATTCACTGGAGTTACCTAACTATAAAACCAAGCAACAATAATCAAAAACTGTCAAAGAATGTTTCTCATACTTCTACTTCAAATGTCCCACTACCTGCTTGCTTTCAACRGTAGCAAGGTTCGATCCCTCTACTTATCCTTTAACCTTGTARTGAATCCTRAGCTTTTCAAATTACTAAAATATTGCATCGTTAGAGTGCTATAAAAAAGGTACTAATAACAWATTACCATTCACATACTGTCAATACATCAAGTAAAGATCACACCATACCGCTTCACATGAACCTGGCCTCGCTTCACCTCTATGGGGTCGAAGTAATCTATGCCCACATGGGTGAAAGGCGGCAAATCAGGTGACACTCGATCTTGTGGAAGGTCGGCCATCTTCTGTCCTCCAGCTCTAGCTTGCAACCGCCTGCAAAAGACACAGCTCTTAAGGATCTTCCTTGCTAAGGAGTTGGCACAGGGTATCCAATATCGCTGGCGAAGTCTAGAAAGCATGTGACCTCTCCCAGAGTGGCCAACCTGCTCATGGATGTGGAGTAAGATCAGTCTGGAGATGTAGGAGTCTTTGGGCAGGATCATAGGATTATTTAGTTCCGTAGGCATAGCAGCTTTGCTTAACCTTCCTCCCACTCTCAGAATGCCATTGTCAACAATTGGATCAWGCTTACAGATTGAGCCGCTTCTCTTGGCACATTGTTTTCCTTTCACAACTAGTGAAATTTCTTGTTTAAAGTACTGTCTTTGCTCAAATCGAATGATGACCTTTTCTGCTTCATCTAGGTCATCTACAGACAGACTTTCTTTTCCAAACATCAGTTTGAACTTGTCGATTTATCAATTTGATCAAATGCGCCCCTCCTGCCAGGTCACATTTAAGTGACGTCACAGGATGGTTGGCAATCCCCCTCACTCAGGACAGGCAACTCACACACTTTAACACCCTACTTCCTTCCTAAGCCTGTGAGTGAGGGGGATTGCCAACCATCCTTTGACGTCACTTAAATGTGACCTGGCAGGAGGGGCGCATTTGATCCTGCACTAGGAGAGAGGAGTGTAAATGATATATGAAGACTAGTGGAATTGCACAATACTAGAAGTTAGGAAGAAATACTATATAAAGGTGTATAAACATCATAGGCGAGTGTCCAGTAAGGTTTATAGAAAATGTATACTGGGGTGTGAGGTAAAGGAATATGCAGTACAGGGAAACATGGATGTTAGAGCCGATTTGGACATATTTGTATGAAAGACAGAACATACAGAGCTCCATGTACATTTGTGTAAATATATTAAATATTAATGTATATGATGAAATATTAGGTACGTACCTTTATGATTTATATTTACCTGATTGAGATATATTCATTTGTTGTTAGTGTAACTTAGTTTTTGGCCCCCCCTCTTGCCCATTCATTGTACTGTGTTAAATGTGTTAGGATACAGGCAGGAAGTTGGGCCTTCGGGGGAGGGAGTCCTTGCTAGACGCGGGAGCGGTATAGTTTTTTGACCATACAGACATACATATTACAAACAGGTCATATTATGTATTTTCCATATCAAGTAATCTATGCTTTAAGTTGGTTGGAGAATAATTTTTTTGTTAGATATAAGAATAAACATTTTTGTTGCACTATATCCCTGGATGTCATTGAATGTTTGGCCGTTTGGAAACCTTGAGTGTGGACTGTATGCGTACGAAACAACCCCGCTTCATTCAGGCTTGGGCAGTGGCTAGAGGAAAGGAAGCCACTACAATCAAGTAAAAAAACTCTGAAGGATTACTATCGGAAGGAAGTCTCCGGTTCGGACACATGCTGGATATTGTTCTATTTGTAATTGCATTCGGACCACAAGGACAGCTCACTTGGAAGGACTTGAACTCCTAGAATTCGCCAGCCGTGAGTAACCACTGTGAATGAATGAGTTGCCCTGTTCAATGCGATCGTTTGATCATGCATATTATGGAAGCGCAAATATACTTGTTTGATAAACCTGGGAATGGAATTCAAAACACAGCGCTGTGAAAACAATTAAGAAGTTTAAGTTTGGGAAGCACTGAGATCCAATGCACAATGTAGCCTAATCACATGTCTAATATTTGGCCTAACGTGGAAATGCAATACATCAACGCAACGAATGCAACTTAAGGATCTAAAGATACTGCGTGTTTAAACTTCATTAAAGGGACAAAACGTATAATGGGATGAAATGTTTAAAACGCATCTAAAATGACGAACTTGCACATGTTCAATTCAAAATGGGTCAATTTGCTGAAATGGATGACTGTGTTTTTAAAGCATTAAAGGAGGTCTAAAGGGGCATTACGTTTAACAATCAAACCAACAACTGTGTCATTGTAAATTGAGTGAACTAAAAGTGAATGATGGAGGATGAAATCCCAAATAAGACTCCACTGGAGAGGGCAGAGGAACATCTAAATTCACTCTATGCAGCCCGGAGAGAAACTTGGTGTGTACACGCAAAATTAATGAAATAAAAATCCTTCTTGTTGATGGAGGAAACATTGAAACTGTGAAGGAGAGTCTTGAAGCATTTGATGCTGTTCTCAATGACTTTAAGAATGCTCATGAATCTGTGCTAGATCTGGTCACAGAGGAGGAACAGGAACAGGAGAACATTAACTATTATCAACCAAGAATGAGAACTTATGAACATTTCCTGAACAAGGTGGAAATATGGAAAAAGGCTGAAGTTGAGCCACAAACGCTCATTGAACCACACGACAACATTTCCAATGTGTCAAAAACATCAAGTAAAACAAAGTATTCTAAGACTACTTTCTCAGTGTCCTCTGCATGCCTAAAAGCTGAGGCAGAACGAGCAGCTCTACTAGCTCGCCAAACGGACATAGCAACATACACTGCTCAAAAAAATAAAGGGAACACTTAAACAACACAATGTAACTCCAAGTCAATCACACTTCTGTGAAATCAAACTGTCCACTTAGGAAGCAACACTGATTGACAATACATTTCACATTCTGTTGTGCAAATGGAATAGACAAAAGGTGGAAATTATAGATTTCTGAGATCCTCAGACCCCTTGTGAGACCATATGCTGACACATGCACATTTGTGGCCTGCTGGAGGTCATTTTGCAGGGCTCTGGCAGTGCTACTCCTTGCACAAAGGCGGAGGTAGCGGTCCTGCTGCTGGGTTGTTGCCCTCCTACGGCCTCCTCCACGTCTCCTGATGTACTGGCCTGTCTCCTGGTAGCGCCTCCATGCTCTGGACACTATGCTGACAGACACAGCAAACTTTCTTGCCACAGCTCGCATTGATGTGCCATCCTGGATGAGCTGCACTACCTGAGCCACTTGTGTGGGTTGTAGACTCCGTCTCATGCTACCACTAGAGTGAAAGCACCGCCCGCCAGCATTCAAAAGTGACCAAAACATCAGCCAGGAAGCAGAGGAACTGAGAAGTGGTCTGTGGTCACCACCTGCAGAACCACTCCTTTATTGGGAGTGTCTTGCTAATTGCCTATAATTTCCACCTTTTGTCTATTCCATTTGCACAACAGCATGTGAAATGTATTGTCAATCAGTGTTGCTTCCTAAGTGGACAGTTTGATTTCACAGAAGTGTGATTGACTTGGAGTTACATTGTGTTGTTTAAGTGTTCCCTTTATTTTTTGGAGCAGTGTATATTGCCAAACTGAAGGTCCTGGAGAGTGTTGAGTCAACTTCTCAATCCCATGCTGTGGCAGCCCACTTACTAAGCCAAGAAGATGAAATTAAGTCTTATTTTGAGAAACAGGAACCAGAGGTCTATGAGGAACCTGATCCATCACCTGTTGAGTTTGCTGCATTAGCTGCAGTTCCAAAGACCTCACTACAAAGAGTTTTACAACAACCGACCACAAAGCCATCAAAACCTATTCAGAAAACAGTCATAAACCACACCCTTCAGCAGCCAACAGCAAGGTCTAGCAATCAACATAGAATCAACACTGCGGGTATCAGCCATAATAGCAGCCATGATAACCTCTCTACTGTCATGCAAAGGCAGAATGAAATTGCTGACCTCCTTGTACTACAGCACAAACAGGCCACACTCCCTGTTAGAGAGATACCTATGTTTGACGGTGATCCTCTAAACTTTAGGCCATTCATGCGTGCATTTGAGCATGGTATAGAAGATAAGACAAGCAGTCACCAGGATAGGCTCTATTACCTGGAACAGTACACCTCTGGTCAGCCCAAGGATCTGGTCCGTAGTTGTCTGCATATGGAAGCCAGAAGAGGCTATGCAGAGGCTAAGAGGTTGTTAAAGGAACACTTTGGCAATGAAATCAGTCACCACTGCTTACATGGAAAAGGCTTGGAACTGGACAAACATCAAACCAGATGATGGAAAGGGACTGGGTGGTTATGCACTCTATCTATGAGGTTGCTGTAACGCTATGCAAGACCTACAGAACATGGAAGAGCTTAATCTTCCCTCCAACATAAAGTTGATAATGTCAAAACTTCCCTACAAACTAAGGGAAAAATGGAGGTCTACAGCATGTGATATTTTAGAGAGAAGCCACCTGAGAGCCCAGTTCAGTGTCCTGGTGACGTTCATGGAAAAACAGTCCAAAATACTGCAGGATCTGTTGTATGGAGATATTCAAGATCCCCTGTCCAACAAAGCGTTTTTAAAAACCAAAACAGAAGCTGACTTTAAACAGCAGTTCAAGTCCAAGAGTAGGGGAAGCAGCTTTGCCACTGCAGTAGCTGTAGTGGCAGATTGTGACCCTGAAAAACCTTTAAAAGAACAAACATTCAAAGTAAAGAGACCAGGCACCTACCCTTCTGATGCTCCCAGTATCTCATGTATATTTTGTGCTGGTGAGCATTTATTGGTTGACTACCAACAGGTGAAGGCACAGCCACATGAATTCAAGGTTGAGTTTCTGAGATCAAAAGGCCTTCGTTTTGGCTGGTTGATGAGAGGACACTTAAGCAGAGAATGTAAAAGAAGGATGACCTGTCAGAGCTGTCAAAGAAAGCACCCTACTATCCTGCACATTGAAGGAAGAGAGAGATTTAAATCTCAAAAGGCAGATATGAGTGGTGTAGCAGTAAAGCGGGAGGAGACTGTCAGCAGTGCTCTTGTTTCACTGGAAGCTGGTGAAGATACCGGGGCCGGTACAGATTGTGCACTTGCAATTTGCCATTTCAAGTAAAGGTGGCAAATGGAAGCAAGTCTGTGTTAACTTCTTTGGGGTAGGGGGCAGTATTTTCACATCTGGATGAAAAGCATGCTCAGAGTAAACGGCCTGCTACAAAGCCATAAAAGCTAGAATATGCATATTATTAGTAGAGTTGGATAGAAAACACTCTGAAGTTTCTAAAACTGTTTGAATGATGTCTGTGAGTATAACAGAACTCATATGGCAGGCAAAAAACTGAGAAAAAATCCAACCAGGAAATGGGAAATCTGAGGTTGGTCAATTTTCAACTCAGCTCCTGTTGAAGATACAGTGGGATATTGGTAATTAGTAGAAAGAGGAGGAAGGGAAGCGCTACTAAGGTACACAATAGTACATTTTGGTAGATAGAAGGTGCTCTTTGGTAAAAGGGGTGAATTGGTCATCATCATTCGTATTAAAGGCAAAGCAAATTCTTCAAGTGCTCTGCAAGCTAAAGTGTGGATGGGATGAAGTCATCCCTGAAGAACACTCTATTTCATGGAAGAGATGGCTCTGAGCTGGACCAGCTCTCCAGATTCCAGATAGACAGGGGTATAATGCCTGAGAACTTTGGTCAAGTCAAGACCGCACAGCTGCATCACTTCGGTGACGCAAGTGAACAAGGTTATGGCACGGCAAGCTACCTTAGGTTCACAAACGGTATGGAAAAGGTCCACATCGCATTCATACTGGGGAAATCAAGGGTGAATCCACTCAAGCAGATTACGATCCCCAAACTGGAACTTGCCGCAGCAACATTGGCAGTGCGAGTGGACAGGATGTTAAGGTTGGAGCTCCAGATTGAACTTGAGGAGTCAACTTTCTGGACAGACAGCCAGTCTGTGCTAAAATACATCTGCAACGATACCAAGAAATTCCATACCTTTGTGGCTAATAGGGTTGCTATGATCCGTGACCTTTCGAAAGCAAAACAGTGGAGGTATTTGAACTCCAAACACAACCCAGCTGATGATGCCTCAAGAGGATTACATGTTGAAACTTTCCTGAACTCAAAGAGAGGGTGCAAAGGACCAGAATTCCTGGAGAGAACAGAAACACAATGGCCGAAAGTCCCCGAGGAGCTTGGCTCCATCCCTCCGGATGATCCAGAGGTGAGAAAAGACGTCATCGTAAACAGTACATGTGTGGAAGAAAAGAGTCCGACCAGCAAACTGATTGAGTACTATTCAACATGGAACAGGTTGAAGAAAGCAGTTGCCTGGATGCTGAAACTGAAGAGACTTCTWCTACAGTTAASCCAGAAAAGGYAAGTTCTCACKCAAACTGATCCASGATCAGATCKGAYTCTGACAAACTCACTGAAGGAACAAATTGACAAGTTCAAACTGACGTTTGGAAAAGAAAGTCTGTCTGTAGATGACCTAGATGAAGCAGAAAAGGTCATCATTCGATTTGAGCAAAGACAGTACTTTTTAAACAAGAAATTTCACTAGTTGTGAAAGGAAAACAATGTGCCAAGAGAAGCGGCTCAATCTGTAAGCTTGATCCAATTGTTGACAATGGCATTCTGAGAGTGGGAGGAAGGTTAAGCAAAGCTGCTATGCCTACGGAACTAAATAATCCTATGATCCTGCCCAAAGACTCCTACATCTCCAGACTTATCTTACTCCACATCCATGAGCAGGTTGGCCACTGGGAGAGGTCACATGCTTTCTAGACTTCGCCAGCGATATTGGATACCCTGTGCCAACTCCTTAGCAAGGAAGATCCTTAAGAGCTGTGTCTTCTGCAGGCGGATGCAAGCTAGAGCTGGAGGACAGAAGATGGCCGACCTTCCACAAGATCGAGTGTCACCTGATTTGCCGCCTTTCACCCATGTGGGCATAGATTACTTCGACCCCATAGAGGTGAAGCGAGGCCAGGTTCATGTGAAGCGGTATGGTGTGATCTTTACTTGATGTATTGACAGTATGTGAATGGTAATWTGTTATTAGTACCTTTTTTATAGCACTCTAACGATGCAATATTTTAGTAATTTGAAAAGCTYAGGATTCAYTACAAGGTTAAAGGATAAGTAGAGGGATCGAACCTTGCTACYGTTGAAAGCAAGCAGGTAGTGGGACATTTGAAGTAGAAGTATGAGAAACATTCTTTGACAGTTTTTGATTATTGTTGCTTGGTTTTATAGTTAGGTAACTCCAGTGAATTTGAGCAGGAAGCTAATGTATTATAAAATTATAATCTGTGTCCATTACGTGGAGCAGTGTCCAGCAATACAAGCAGAATGAAATAAGTATTGACTGCCAAGCTGATAAGACAGCACCAACTCTTTGAAGGTTCTACATTTGTTAAACAACAGTTTTGTATTTGACTAAACTAATGCAACAGGTTAAACTGATAGGATTACTGGACAGGGGTTCTGGGATTGTTTATTTTAAAATGGGGTCAATTCCACTTAATGGAACACTGTATTATCTGATGGGTCTTGAATAGAATTCTTGCTTCCAGGAAAAATGGAAGTCCAATACGTTAATTAAGGTAGACATAGAGACCATGTCTAAAACACCTTTCTATTTGATGCCTAGGATCAAATATCACAGATTTCTTCAGCTGAGAAATTTACTACATTTGCGACAGGAAAAAGTATTACATTTAGAATGGTTAACAGGAACAATCTAAAGGTGAAACAGCTATTAAATGCGTTGATTGGAAATTGTTCTATTAGCAATACCAGAATATTTGTACATGATTATGACAGTAAGAGACCAATCATGTAATATAATATGGGTGTGTATTGTGACTAGTGCATGCTAAATAAAGCATGGTAATGCCTGGCCATTTCTGTTTCTGTTTCTTTTTGACATATGGTTTAACACACACATACACCAGCACGCACACACCATTTACTGGTTATGAATATGGGTTAGTGGTATTGATACTGTGAGTTTTTCTTTTTGGAGTCTTCAATTCATTTTTAAACTGGGTATACAGATGGATGGAAATGTTTTTGAAAGGTTTTAAATGATTTCAGAAGGTCTGGGAAAGAAGAGGGAGAGGAAATATTTTAATAGGTGTTGATTACTTTCCCATGAGACCTGATCAATCTCATTGGAAAGTGATCAAAACAGGTGGGATTAAATTATAAAATGAATGAAAAACACCAGTCTCTATTCAAATCGTACCATTACTTTGAAATTCTATTATTTCATTAGGAAATTATAAGGAGTTGTAATCTAAGCTGACTAGTAAGTCAAATATGTTTGATTTAACATGTTTTTGAATCACGTGTTCAAAGGGAAAATTACCAGTTCCCTGGGGTTATGGTCTTTGGGTAAATATACAAATGTACTTTGTTCAGTCTGCATATAGAAGGGAAAATATATGTTAACAAGGGATGACAGTTACTCCAAATGGATTGTGATATATGTATTGATGATTACATTTTTTGTTTATGTTTCGATACAAAATTRGCAGGATTGGGATACTGGAGTGTGGGTTTCTGCGAGGGGTTATGTTGATAACTTCATGATCTGTAACTCGTCCTGAGAGGTCACCAGTAGAATAAACAAGTTATCATGGAAGGTGACATCAGATTGTGTCTTAATGCATGGTAGGAAAAATGACCACAAACAGTGTGTGTGAACCTCAAAGCCCTCCCTAACRGGCTGGAAAAAGGGCAATAAGGGTGTGCAATTCAACAGTGACTTTTTGGCACTTCTGAGTCTACACACTGCCAACATTTTGGACTAAAGTATGCATTGAGTTACTGATGTTTCATTACTAGGCCACTTATGACAGGAAAACAGGGGGGGGCTGTGAGGGGGCTGTGATAAGTTATTACTTGTTTTATTTTTATAAATGTACATTTTAATAGGGATGATGTGTGCTAAATTGAGAAGTTTGAATGTGAGTTATAGTAAGCACTAAGGACTGTTATTCTAAATTTGGGTTGGATCATTTATAAAATGTTTTAGTTATGTTTTGGATATAGAACTGTTTAGTTTATTAGGTCTATGGAAGCCCTGGAAACCTTATCTGTAAGTATCCTTTGCTAGGGGGGTTAGAATTTATTGGATGAATGCTTTGGTTAACATAAAGGTTTTTGTTTTTTGTTTGGTTCTTGTTTCTTTTGTTTTATTATGTCATTATAATGTTACATTGTATTGATAAAAAGAGGTGTCTGGGTGATAGAATACAAGTAATTGCATATAAGGTTATTAGTCTGTTTTGTAATAACACCCAACGATGGAGATGGAGACAGCATGGAGACCAGCATAACATGGGCACGTAACGGATGGACGTTTTCCCCCAGTTTTAGTTACATTACGAGTAGTGGGAAGTTATTAAACATGTATTTATTTTAACATTTATTTTTCTCTTTTCTTGTTAGGTCAATATGTTTTTAGGTTTTGTGAAACATAAGTGATCTTTGTTCCAAAGGAGGGATTGATGTATATTGACTAAATTGATTTGAGAATGTTTTAGTATGTTTCTAACTGTGGTAGTAAATTAGGAGTAGTGACATGTGTGTTATTGGTTAGATGGAAGGATATGTAGGTTGAATATTCTTCCAACTCATTAATCTCTTTCCCAATTTATAACAGCCGGCGAATACTTGATAGATTACAGGCAGTAGTTATTCTCACGGCAGTTGCCGAAGGGATCGCAATTGAGGGGGATTATAGCAAACTCGCAAGCTCGCTAAATAGTACAAATTAGCTAGCAACAGCAAGCTAGCTAAATAGGACAAATTAGCTAGCAACAGCAAGCTAGCTAAATGGGACAAATTAGTTAGCAAGTGTAAACTAGCTAGCTAAATTTCCATAAAGGTTTAATGCTTTTTGACCTGTCCCCAAATTAATGTAATTGGTTCAGTTTGTTTTGATATTTTAACCTGCGTATCGCGTTTGGTGTGGGGGGGAAATAAATGTTTGGGTTTGGGTTCGGTGTACGATGGTGATAGGTGTGTGTAATAATGAGCAGCCTGGTGACCTAGAGCGTCGGAGAGGGAGCATACGTGACATCAGGGACTTTTGATGTTACAGCCTGCTGTTACTTCAGAAGTTTAGTTTACTGTATGGCCAATGATGTTGCTGTTAGTCCAATGTAATCTCTATCCAGGTTAGCTCAAGGTCTAGTCTACTCCTGTCCTGAGCCAAGCTGTAGGTAATTTACTCATAGTTAATTGCCTGATATCATGTCATTGTTGGTGTTCTGCACACTGAACTTGGCAGAAATGTAGACCCAAGATAAACAAGTGGAGTTGGTAGCATGACATCTAATTTCATAGTGTATGTCCAGGCAGCTATAGCAGATTAAAACAAACCAGGATGTTCTTTCAGAGGACTCCCCCTTTTCAAACTGCTGTTTGACATTCGATCAGGACTGAATCAACTCGGCTGGCTTTTTAGAAAATCCATAACAGGTTGCATTGGAATTTCCAATGCCAGCCTGTGATATGAAGAGCAGCTCAATCCTCAATCTCCCACAGATTTACTGAAGGCATTTAACTGAATTGGGGCTCCATATTCCTTTAGCTGGAGGTCATACTTTTCTCTCTAATGTATTGATATTTGGTTACTCACTGGATATAGATGTAATGTGCATTTAATGTATAGAGATTATGTAAATCGGCAACTGCTGAAATAGATCTTCATGTGGTTTGATATTCTACAGACGTGAATGGATAATCTATCTGGCACCACTATGATGTGTCAGGGCAGAAGAGTCCTGCTCGCATGGATAAGTCTGAGCCTGTTTGTGAGTTTTCATACAGTCGAAGGTAAGAATGTAAACTCAGCAAAAAAAGAAACGTCCCTTTTTTAGGACCCTGTCTTTCAAAGATCATTCGTAAAAATCCAAGTAACTTCACAGATCTTCATTGTAAAGGGTTTTAACACTGTTTCCCTTGCTTGTTCAATGAACCATAAAACATTTATGAACATGGAACGGTCGTTACGACACAAACAGCTTAGACGGTAGGCAGTTAAGGTCACAGTTATAAAAACTTAGGACACTAAAGAGGCCTTTCTACTGACTCTGAAAAACACCAAAAGAAAGATGCCCAGGGTCCCTGCTCATCTGTTTGTAATGTTTAATTCACTATTAGCTGTTAACAAGCAGCTATATATACTTTAGTTTGGTATGGTTGTAAATCGCTCCTTTCCCAATTAATGCGTCCTTTGACAGAGTACTACAATGCCTTTTCTATAACTTTAAAATCTTTTCCAGGCGACAGAGAGAGCCTCTTCCAGCTTAATACTAGGTATGGTAAGCTGGAGGGCAGACTGGTCAGAGTGAGAGAGAGCCAGACGAAGGTGGCTGCCTACCTGGGGATCCCCTTCGCTGAGCCCCCTGTCGGGCCCCTGAGGTTCCAGGCCCCCAAACCTCCCCGGGTGTGGCAGGGACTGAGAGACGCCAAGGCTTACCCCCCACTGTGAGCCTAAGCAGTAATGTCTCAGAGAGACAGGCAGGGAGACAAACAGCCTATACTGTTTTATGGGGAACTCTGAATCATGCTTATTCTAATGAACATTAACATTCTGCCATGTTTTTATTGATAGTGTAAGAAAATGTCACCTTTCTTGTCCTATTAACACACAGGTGTCTGCAGAACATGAACCACACTAGACGAATGGGGGACCTGTACAGAGGTCGGTTCCCTGTCCTAACCACCTCAGAGGACTGCCTTTACCTGAACATCTACACACCAGTCAAACCTGGGTACCCAAGGAAACTACCAGTGAGGAGAGACATGAGAATGTACTCATATGCTTGTCTACTCTGAGTTAGATGTCTTTTGTTTGGTGGTCTTGTCTAAAAAAAAGTGTCTGTAGGTGATGATTTGGATCCATGGTGGTGGCTTCCTCATGGGAGGGGCTTCACTCTATGATGGCTCCTCATTGGCTGCCTTCGGGGACGTTGTGGTGGTCATCCTTCAATACCGTCTGGGTATCCCAGGGTTCCTCAGGTACACTTCTATTGGTACTGATTTTGGTCAATATGATCAATGCACAAATTTGGGTCAGTAACATTTTCTCCTGTTTGGTGTCTACTGAACACAACCCTGGCATATCTGATCTAATGTCTGTGTGATTGTCCAGCACTGGGGATGGCCAGTACCCTGGGAATGTGGGTATTCTGGACCAGGTGTGTGCCCTGCGCTGGGTGCAGGAGACCATCAGCAGTTTCGGGGGAGACCCAGGATCTGTCACCATTTTTGGAGAGTCTGCTGGTGGTGTTGCCGTCTATTTACATGTGTGTACTGTAGATCTAGGAAAACAGATACTTGTTGATACAGAAAGATGCACTGGCTGTCTGTATGTAGGCTTACTTTGGGCACTGATCCATGGTTCTGTCTGTACAGATGATGTCCCCTCTGTCATCAGGACTGTTCCACAAGGCCATCAGTCAGAGTGGAGTACCCCTCATTTCTCTGTTCATCCAGGATGACCCCAAACCTGCTGCACAGGTGATCTGCTGTTTCACTGTGTGCTGATCATAACAGCAAGTCTCAAGGATCCCATACATTGATTCATATGCAATAAAACCTTCAGTGGTCTTATAACTCGTTATTATTCTGGTACAATGTAGCGTGTTGTAATTACCGTCATTCAAATGCTCTGGTTTCAATCTCTCCCTCCTCCAGCTGGTGGCACAGAGAGCAGGATGTCCCAGTGATGACTCTGCAGAGCTCATGACCTGCCTCAGTACCCTCAGCCCACAGGACATAGAGGTGGCTACACCTGCACTGGTAGGTTTGTTCTGAGCCTCACACTCACCTTACAGTGTGTGGGGTGTATGTATCCGAATGCCAGGCTATTTCTGCTTTAGCTAACTTATACTATATACCACTGTTGAATGCAGCAACATGGCTGTTGTTTGACTTCCATTCTGGGGCCCATCCTCTCTCTCCACAGGGGGAGATGGTTCTGTCTGTGCACAGGGATGGGACAGTCATCCCTACCAACCTGGAGGAAGTCCTGCAGACCAAGAGCTTCCTGGGCTTCCCCAGCATCATGGGGGTCAACAACCATGAGTATGGATGGATGCTCCCACATGTATGTATGTCCTTGCATGAAGATATGAAAACTGTCTGTTATATATTTTACAGGTAAATGTACTTTTATCTTATTTTTTTTTGTAAGACCTTGTGTGTTCCACCAGTTTTTCCTGTTTCCTGGATGGGATCTTGGAATGACCCATGAAAACATGATGATGATCCTGGCGTTTATGCTTCCGAAACTGGTTAGTGAACTACGGTGGCAGCCAGGGTTGGGTAGGTTACTTTCTAAATGTAATTTTTTAGAGTTACTAGTTACTTTTCTGTCCAAAATTGTAATCAGTAACGTAACTTTTGTATTACACAAACTCAGTAATGTAATCGGATTACTTTCAGTTGCTTTTTGATTACTTTCTCCTTAAGAGGCATTAGAAGAAGACGAAAAGGATCCATCAAATGCATTTGGTGTGTCATAGTGGTCTCTGACTTTGTGGTCAGACTCGCTCGGGTGGAACAAACTTAAACTTGCGCCTTTTTGCAATGCTGAATTGAATTTTTCATTGAGAAATCAGAAATGTCATAATGTATTTTTTTCGCAAACATCCTTTCTGAATTTAAAAGTATTCAACAAAGTAATCATCTAGCTTTTAAAAAGTATATTTTTGCTGGTGAAAGAACAATCAGAACTTCACTTCAATTTCATGATGTATGCAGGAAAATACACACTGGGATGATAATAACAGAGTATTATCAACCTGTAGATTTAAGAGGAGATCCTAGAGTTTCTCCTTAGATTGTCACACACAACTGCTAGTTGATTGGTTAATATAGAATGGTGGGTAGGCTTTATGCAAAATATGAACAACGTTTATCTGATAATATGCAGGCGAAAGACTGGGATTTGTCGATTTAAGACGAAAACAAGTTTTGCAGCTGCTTGAAAATGAAATATAGAGTATTCTAAATGATCGACAAAACAAGTCTGTACGCTCTGGGAAATATACAGTACCAGTCAAAAGATTGGACACCTACCCATTCAAGGGTTTTTCTTTATTTTTTACTATTTTCAACATTGAATAATAATAGTGAAGAGATCAAAACTATGAAATAACACACATGGAATCATGTAGTAATCAAAAAAGTGTTAAACAAA
This sequence comes from Salvelinus sp. IW2-2015, assembly GCF_002910315.2. Taxonomy (NCBI): domain Eukaryota; kingdom Metazoa; phylum Chordata; class Actinopteri; order Salmoniformes; family Salmonidae; genus Salvelinus; species Salvelinus sp. IW2-2015. The sequence goes on from NC_036850.1 coordinate 18,207,222, forward strand.
TCAAAATATATGTTATATTTGAGATTGTTCATAGTAGCCACTCTTTGCCTTGATGACAGCTTTGCACACTCTTGGCATTCTCTCAATTAGCTTCATGAGGTAGTCACCTGGAATGCATATCAATTAACATATTATGGCAAGAACAGCTCAAATGAGCAACGAGAAACGACAGTCCATTATTACTTTAAGACATGAAGGTCAGTCAATCCGGAACATTTCAAGAACTTTGAACGTTTCTTCAAGTGCAGTCGCAAAAAACATTAAGAGTTATTATGAGTCTCATGAGGACCGCCACAGGAAAGGAAGACCCAGAGTTACCTCTGCTGTAGAGTTCAAGTAACAGACACATCTCAACATCAACTGTTTTTTATTTTACCTTCATTTAACTAGGCAAGTCAATTAAGAACAAATTCTTATTTTCAATGACGGCCTAGGAACAGTTCAGGGGCAGAACGACAGATTTTTAACTTGTCAGACCCGGGATTTGATCTTGCAACCTTTCGGTTAGGTGTGTCCAACGCTCTAACCACTAGGCTACCTGCCACACCTTTTCAGAGGAGACTGTGTGAATCAGGCTTTCATGGTTGAGTTTCTGTAAAGAAATCACTACTAAAGGACACAATAATAAGAAGACTTGCTTGGGCCAAGAAACACGAGCAATGGACATTAGACTGGTGGAAATCTGTCCTTTGGTCTGATGAGTCCAAATGTGAGATTTGATTCCAACCGCCGTGTCTTTGTGAGACGCAGAGTAGGTGAACGGATGATCTCCACATGTGTGGTTCCCACCGTGAAGCATGGAGGAGGATGTGTGGGGGTGCTTTGCTGGTGACATTGTCTGTGATTTATTTAGAATTCAAGGCACACTTAACCAGCATGGCTACCACAGCATTCTGCAGCGATACACCATACCATCTGGTTTGTGCTTAGTGGGACTATTATTTTGTTTTTCAATAGGAATATGACCCAAAACACACCTCTAGGCTGTGTAAGGGCTATTTGACCAGGAAAGAGAGTGATGGAGTGCTGCATCAGATGACCTGGCCTCCCAATCACCCGACCTCAACCCAATTGAGATGGTTTAGGATGATTGGACAGCAGAGTGAAGGAAAAGCAGCCAGCAAGTGCTCAGCATATGTGGGAACTCCTTCAAGACTGTTGGAAAAGCATTCCTCGTGAAGCTGGTTGAGAAAATGCCAAAAGTGTGCAGAGCTGTCATCAAGGCAAAGGGGTGTCTACTTTGAAGAATATAAAATATATTTTGATTTGTTTAACACTTTTGTAACGTTCGTCATTAAGGGTAGACCAAGGTGCAGCGTGATTTGGGTTCATCATATTTTATTAAAATGTGAACCAGCAAAAAAACAATAAACAATACAACGAATGAAAAGCTTTGTCGTGTAAAATACATGCAACCAAACAGACAAGATCCCACCACTGAAGGTGGGAAAAAGGGCTGCCTAAGTATGATCCCCAATCCGAGACAACGATAGACAGCTGCCTCTGATTGGGAACCATACTAGGCCAAGAAAGAAAAAGAAAACATACATATACAAAAACTAGAGTACCCACCCTATTCACACCCTGACCTAACCAAAATATAGAGAATAAACAGGGATCTCTAAGGTCAGGGCGTGACAACTTTGTTGGTTACTACATGATTCCATATGTTATTTCATCGTTTTGATGTCCGCTATTATCCTACAATGTAGAAAATAGTAAAAATAAACACCCTTGAATGAGTAGAATGTTCCAAACTTTTGACTGGTACTGTATATACACTATATTTACATACATACATACATACATACATACATACATACATACATACATACATACATGGTATATTATATTAAAAATCCACTTCTGACACTTAATACAGTTTTTTTTTGTAATCAGTTACTCCCCAACCCTGATGGCAGCTTTATAATAAAACATCTAGCAGTCTGGTCCATGAGCTGCATTTTAAACTCTGTATCTCCCTGGTAGCGTATGCCAGACTCTGCCCTGGGGATCATCGTAGGGGAGTACTTTGGTGACACGAAGGACCCCGTGGGGATCAGAGATGCCTTCTTGGAGCTTATGGGAGATCTACTGATTGTGATCCCTGGGATCCAGGGAGCCAGAGGGTGTAGAGGTGAAGAATACACTGGGAACTATACCAATCAGATGCCTGATTTTTCTTTAGAAACCTGGAAGACATTATTTAATAATTATTATGAATAAATTATTTTAAAACAGTTTATCTAATTGATTGAGACATTTTGTAGTTGAAAGACATGTTATGTTGGTATTCACAGTTGTGTGTAATGTATCTGTCTGTCTACAAGATTCTGGTTGCTTGATCTACTACTATGAGTTCCAGCAGCGCCCCTCCATGTTCGAGTCCAGCAGGCCAGGCTTTGTGAAAGCAGACCACTTTGATGAGGTTGGCTTTGTGTTTGGCGCCCCCTTTTGGACAGATGACATAGTGATGTTAGGTAAAAATAAATAAAAAATATTCTGGAGATATTGTAGGCTAAATATATTTGAAAACCTTGTTTTTATATCAAATTCTGGAGGAACTGTCCATAACAATAACATGAGTAACAAGTTACTGTGAAGTCAACATAATCAGATGTTAATACTGTTAAGTGACAAAAGACTGAGGGAGATTATATTTTGGACAAGCTCATTCTGTTGAGCCTGTACTGTATCTCTGCAGCTTTTCTTGGAAACGACAGAAACTAAAAAAGTTTTCCACTCATAGATAACACGACAGACGAGGAACGACAGCTTAGCAGGACCATGATGAAATACTGGACTAACTTTGCCAGAACAGGGTGAGATCCCTTTTTTGTTCTCTCGCTCGCTCTCTCTCTCTGCATTCAGTTGGAGAAGCTTCAGCACAGATATGACATGTAACAAGAACCAGATTTCTGTCATGATGTAGTCAAGTTTTCATACCGCCAGAAGTTTTTAGTTTTTTTCTGAGTAAATTGATTTCTAAATAAGATACAGGAGATAGTTCATACTAGACAAAGGACAGTTTAAGACTCCCTACTGTATGCAAAAAAAATATTTGCTACTATATACCAAGTATGCTTTTCATATCTACTTAGTGGTTACTCAATATAGTACATTATAGTAGATCAACCACCAATTGCATTGGGTCATAGTAGCACTGTACATACAGTGCATTCGGAAAGTATTCAGACCCCTTGACTTTTTCCACATTTGGTTACGTTACAGCCTTATAATAAAATGTATTACATCTTTTTTTCCCTCATCAATCTACACACAATACCCCATAATGACAAAGCAAAAACCGGTTTATAGATATTTTTGCAAATGTATATAAAAAAGAAATATTACATTTGCATAAGTATTCAGACCCTTTACTCAGTACTTTGTTGAAGCATGTTTGGCAGCGATTACAGCCTTGAGTCTTTTTGGGTTTGACGCTACAAGCTTGGCACACCTGTACTTGGAGTTTCTACCATCCTTCTCTGCAGATCCTCTTAAGCTCTGTAGGTTTGAGGGGAGCATCGCTGCACAGCTATTTTCATTTCTCTCCAGAGATGACCGATCGGGTCAAGTCCGGCCTCTGGCTGGGCTACTCAAGATCATTCAGAGACTTGTCCCAAAGCGACTCCTGCGTTGTCTTGGCTGTGTGCTTCGGGTTGTTGTCCTGTTGCAAGGTGAACCTTCACCCCAGTCTGAGGTCCTGAGTGCTCTGGAGCAGGTTTTCATCAAGGATCTCTCAGCACTTTGCTCCATTTGTCTTTTCCTCGATCCTGACTAGTCTCCCAGTCCCTGCCGCTGAAGAACATCCCCACAGCATGATGCTGCCACCACCATGCTTCACCGTAAGGATGGTGCCAGGTTTTCTCCAGACGTGATGCTTGACATTCAGGCCAAATAGGTCAATCTTGGTTTCATCAGACCAGAGAATATTTTTTTCTCATGGTCTAAATCCTTTTATGTGCCTTTTGGCAAACTCCAAGCGGGCTGAAATGTGCCTTTTACTGAGGAGTGGCTTCCGTCTGGCCACTACCATAAAAGACTGACTGGTGGTGCTGCAGAGATGGTTGGCCTTCTGGAAGGTTCTCCCATATCCACAGAGGAACTCTGGAGCTCTGTCAGTGACCATCGGGTTCTTGGTCATCTCCCTGACCAAGGCCCTTCTCCCCAGATTGCTCAGTTTGGCCGGGCGGCCAGCTCTAGGAAGAGTCTTGGTGGTTCCAAACTTCCATTTAAGAATGCTGGAAGCCACTGTGTTCTTGGGGACCTTCAATGCTGCAGACTTTTTGGTACCCTTCCCTCGATCTGTACCTGTCTCGGAGATCTGCGGACAATTCCTTCAACCTCATGGCTTGGTTTTTGCTCTGACATACACTGTCAACTGTGGGACCTTTTATATAGACAGGTGTGTGCCTTTCCAAATCATGTCCAATCAATTGAATTTACCACAGGTGGACTCCAAGTTGTAGAAACATTTTGAGGCTGATCAATGGAAACAGGATGCACCTGAGCTAAATTTCAGTCTCATAGCAAAGGGTCTGAATAGTTATGTAAATAAGGTATTTCTGTTTATTTTTAATACATTTGCAAAAATGTCTACTTCTGTTTTCGCTTTGCCATCATGGGGTATTGTGTGTAGATTGAGGTTTTGTTTTCTTAAATCTATTTAGAATAAGGCTGTAATGTAACAATTGTGGAAAAAGTCAAGCGGTCTGAATACTTTCTGAATGCATTGTATGTAAAATGAAGTAGTCATAAGTGCAGCCGCTCATATGATGCCAATGGGTGTGTCCCTGTCTCTCCCTCTGTCCCTGTAGTAACCCTAACGGAGAGAATATGTTTGATTGGCCGACATTCACCACAGAAGAAGAGTGTCTACTGATCCAGGCAAACCTCAGGCTGGGCAGTGTCTCAGAGAAGAAGAGAGCCCAGTTCTGGACAGAAGACTTCCCCAAAGGACTGCAGACTGCTGGACACAAAGATGCACACAATGACCTTTAGAGCTGAATGTTCACTGTGTCAAATGCTGTTCTAGGAGTGTCCATGTTGTTTCCCTCCACTCCTGTCACGTCCTGACCATAGAGAGTCCTTATTTTCTATGGTATAGGTCAGGGCGTGACTGGGGGGTTAGTCTAGTTTATTATTTCTATGTGGGGTTCTAGGTTTGTTTTTCTATGTTGGTGATTGTGTATGATTCCCAAATAGAGGCAGCTGGTATCTTTGTCTCTAATTGGGGATCATATTTAGGTAGCTTTTTTCCACCTGTGTTTATGGGATATTGTTTTGAGTTAGTGCATGTAGCATCTCTGTAGTCACGGTTCGTTGTTAATTTATTGTTTATTTGTTTTGTCTTTGCTAAGTTTCACTTTCTAATAAATAATGTGGAACTCAACATCTGCTGCGCCTTGGTCCGACATTTATTCGAACGAACGTGACAGAATATCCCATCAAACCAGAACCAAGCAGCGTGTTCACCAGGTGAAGGATTTCTGGACATTGGAAGGAGATAATGGAGGACAGCGACGACGACAGGGTTCGCGGCTACAGAAAGCCCAAGGACAACCCCAAGTTTTTTGGGGGAGGGGGGCACATGGAGCTGGCGACTGAGCAGAGAGAAGAGCCAGAGACTGTCAGGGAGGCAATGGGGAAGTTGGGAGAGAATGAGATGAGAGAGATGTTGTGCAAGTGTGTTCTTCTCAACATCCGACCAGAGGATCCGGTTAGCAGTCTGGTGCAACCTGTGCCGGTTCCACGCTTCTTGCCTCAAGTGCGCCTCTCCAGTCCGGTACGTCATGTGTCTCCTCCTCAACTCTCCCTGAAGTGCGTGTCCCCAGTCCGGTACGTCATGTGTCTCCTCCTCAACTCTCCCTGAAGTGCGTGTCCCCAGTCCGGTACGTCCTGTGCCTGCTCTTCGCACTCTCCCTCAAGTGCGCCTTGAGGGAGAGGGGGGGGGGGGTGTACTGTCACGTCCTGACCATAGAGAGTCCTTATTTTCTATGGTAGAGTAGGTCAGGGTGTGACTGGGGGGTTAGTCTAGTTTATTATTTCTATGTGAGTTCTAGGTTTGTTTTACTATGTTGGTGATTGTGTATGATTCCCAAATAGAGGCAGCTGATATCTTTGTCTCTAATTGGGGATCATATTTAGGTAGCTTTTTTCCACCTGTGTTTATGGGATATTGTTTTGAGTTAGTGCACGTAGCATCTATGTAGTCACGGTTTGTTGTTAGCAAAGACAAAAACAAATAAACTAAGTTACACTTTTTAATAAATAATGTGGAACTCAACATCCGCTGCGCCTTTGTCCGACATTTATTCTAACTAACATGACAACTCCAGTGATGCCAGTCTGGTATTAGGTTACAGTATATGAGGCTTTCTTAGCCTTTTCCTTATTTTGTATCATAATTTGACCATTTTAATATTCTAGATTTTCTGTAATGGTTTGCTCTTCTATTTTTATTTTATATATTAAATGTTTTTTGATATTATGTAGCCTATTTTTATCTTGCTGTGTTCATATGTCCATTAAAGCCATACAATCATCAAGTGTGACTGATTTGATGATTGTCCTTCTGCTTAGTAATAAAACATTTAGACACTTATCTGATATGCTAAATAAATGTCTCGAGCACTGTGTGCTGTGTGCGATTTGTCAATTGAGAGTCGACGTGTAATCATTAGTCCAAACAGTTGCAAAACGTTCTAAAACGAGTTTCTATTGGACAAATTTAGGAATGCCCTTCCCCGTTAGTTACGGTTGCTTGCGTTAAACGTTTTGTAACAATCGGCTTAATGAATGCATCCCATGTTTGCTTTTGACCGTGTAAGGTTTGGCCTTTCCGAGCTACCATACAGAAAAAAAACAACCCTGACAAGCAGCTGTTGCTACAATGTTAAAGAACTCCCACGTGCGCAAATCAATCTGTGGTCCCTTTGTGATAGTTTGACTAATCGTCAGTGAAATTGTGAGAATTTTCTGCATCTTCGACTAGAGGACAATGGAGGCCGTTATTACGATTAATCCCGGTAAATGATTGCTGCGTGTTTAGTGTAAATTCACTAATGCTAACGCATGCCAATGGATGGTAGCCTAGCAGTTGCCGTTATGAAGTTGCGATTTACATGACCCTTTCTTCAAAACTGTCATTTCATCAAGCATGTGAATTGTTTTTTGTTTAGGGGCCACGAAATGGGACATCCGAGAGAAAGTTTGGGATTACATTGAAGCTAAGAATCTTGCAAACTTTCCAAGGCCTGTGCACAACAGAATCCCCAATTTCAAGGTAGGGCATTTCTGGAGGTTCAGTGTATTGCAATTTGATTAAACTATTCCTAAACCTAACCCTATTAGTATTTGTCAAAATATGTTTGAACCCCCTTGTCAGTAGTTTCAATTTGTATTTTGCATGTGCTGCTGGTAAAGGTCCCAAATAGCCATTTTGAAAAGTATTGTCAAATGTTCATTGTGCGCTCTGCACAGCCATTGGTCTGCACTAATACATTTAGCTAGCTAGCCTTACCTAAACATCAGACTGCTACCATGGTTACTCCATGACACCAGTCTGAAAGAAGTAGCTGTAAAAAAGACTCAGTCTCTACAAGACAGAATGTTGAAGAAAATAATATTTACACTCTACAGGTTGTACATGCTGTTTATCCTTTTGGCTGTAGGATGTTGAGAAGGTATCAACAGGAAAAGTGTTTACCCGACTTTTTGCACAATATGTTAACAATAGCCGAATGTAACCATTTGTATTTATTAGGGATCCCCATTCGCTTCTGCCAAGGCAACAGTTACTCTTCCTGGGGTCCAAGCACATTAAGGCACTTACATCTCACACAAAACAAAAGATAAAACAGTACATTATTTTAAAACTTTTTTTAAACTAGGCAAGTCAGTTAAGAACAAGTTCTTATTTACAATGACGGCCTACCAAAAGACAAAAGGCCTCCTGCGGGGACGGCGGCTGGGATTAAAAATATAGGACCAAACACACATCAAGACAAGAGAGAACACAACACTACATAAAGAGAGACCTAAGCCGACAACATAGCATGGCAGTAACACATGACAACACAACATGGTAGCAGTTCAAAAAAGGGTACAAACATTATTGGGCACAGACAACAGCACAAAGGGCAAGAAGGTAGAGTCAACAATACATCACGCAAAGCAGCCACAACTGCCAGTAAGAGTGTCCGTGATTGAGTCTTTGAATGAAGAGATTGAGATAAAACGGTCCAGTTTGAGTGTTTGTTGCAGCTCGTTCCAGTCGCTAGCTGCAGCGAACTGAAAAGAGGAGCGACCCAGGGATGTGTGTGTTTTGGGGACATTTAACAGAATGTGACTGGCAGAACAGGTGTTGGATGAGGGCTGCAGTAGATATCTCAGATGGGAGGGGGGGGTGAGGCCTAAGAGGGTTTTATATAACATTATTACACCACTACATATCTACAATACAACATTTATAATACCACCATATTACAATGTGTGTGTAGAGTGCGTGTGCTAGCATTTGTGTGTGTATGCATGTCTGTACCTGTGAGTCTCTTCACAGTACCCGCTGTTTCATAAGGGGTATTTTTATGTTTTTTTAAATCCGATTCTGCTGCTTGCATGTAGTCATGGCTCTATGTAGTACTGTGTGCCTCCCATTAGTCTGTTCTGGACTTGGGGATTGTGAAGAGTCTTCTGGTGGCATGTCTTGTGGGGTATGCATTGGTGTCCGAGCTGTGTGCTAGTAGTTTAAACAGACAGCTCGGTGCATTCAGCTTGTCAATGCTTATAAAAACAAGTAGTGATGAAGCCAATCTCTCCTCCACTTTGAGCCAGGAGAGATTGACATTAGAGGTCGACCGATTAATCGGAATGGCCGATTTTAATTTGGGCCGATTTCAAGTTTCAGAACAATTGGAAATCGGTATTTTTGGACACCGATTTGGGCTATTTTTCTTATTTATTTATTTTAAATATATATATTTGACTAGGCAAGTCAGTTAAGAACACATTCTTATTTTCAATGACGGTGGGTTAACTGCCTTGTTCAGGGGCAGAATGACAGATTTTTACCTTATCAGCTCGGGGATTCAATCTTGCAACCTTACAGTTAACTAGTCCAACGCTCTAACCACCTGCCTTACATTGCACTCCACGAGGAGCCTGACTGTTACGCGAATGCAGTAAGAAGCCAAGGTAAGTTGCTAGCTAGCATTTAAACTTAACTTATGAAAAACAATCAATCAATCATAATCACTTGTTAACTACACATGGTTGATGATATTACTAATTTATCTAGCGTGTCCTGCGTTGCATATAATCGATGCGGTGCGCATTCGCGAAAAAGGACTGTTGTTGCTCCAATGTGTACCAAACCATAAACATCCATGCCTTTCTTAAAATCAAAACACAAGTATATATTTTTAAACCTGCATATTTAGTTAATATTGCCTGCTAACATTAATTTCTTTTAACTAGGGAAATGGTGTCACTTCTCTTGCAACAGTGTCAGGGTATATGCAGCAGTTTGGGCCGCCTGGCTCGTTGCGAACTGTGTGAAGACTATTTCTTCTTAACAAAGACAGCCAACTTCGCCAAACGGGGGATGATTTAACAAAAGTGCATTTGTGAAAAAAAGCACAATCGTTGCACGACTGTACCTAACCATAAACATCAATGCCTTTCTTAAAATCAATACACAGAAGTATATATTTTTAAACCTGCATATTTAGCTAAAAGAAATCCAGGTTAGCAGGCAATATTAACCAGGTGAAATTGTGTTACTTCTCTTGCGTTCATTGCACGCAGAGTCAGGGTATATGCAACAGTTTGGGCCGCCTGGCTCGTTGCGAACTATTTCGCCAGAATTTTACGTAATTATGACATAACATTGAAGGTTGTGCAATGTAACAGGAATATTTAGACTTATGGATGCCACCCATTAAATAAAATACGGAACGGTTCCGTATTTCACTGAAAGAATAAACGTTTTGTTTTCGAGATGATAGTTTACGGATTCGACCATATTAATGACCTAAAGGCTATTTCTGTGTGTTATTATGTTATAATTAAGTCTATGATTTGATAGAGCAGTCTGACTGAGCGATGGTAGGCACCAGCATGCTCGTAAGCATTCATTCAAACAGCACTTTTGTGCTTGAAGCATTGCGCTGTTTATGACTTCAAGCCTATCAACTCCCGAGATTAGGCTTGTGTAACTGATGTGAAATGGCTAGCTAGTTAGCGGGGTGCACGCTAATAGCGCTTCAAACGTCACTCGCTCTGAGACTTGGAGTAGTAGTTCCCCTTGCTCTGCATGGGTAACGCTGCTTCGAGGGTGGCTGTTGTCGATGTGTTCCTGGTTCGAGCCCAGGTAGCGGCGAGGAGAGGGATGGAAGCTATACTGTTACACTGGCAATACTAAAGTGCCTATAAGAACATCCAATAGTCAAAGGTATATGAAATACAAATCGTTTAGAGAGAAATAGTCCTATAATAACTACAACCTAAAACTTCTTGCCTGGAAATATTGAAGACTCATCTTAAAAGGAACCACCAGCTTTCATATGTTCTCATGTTCTGAGCAAGGAACTTAAAAATTAGCTTTCTTACATGGCACATATTGCACTTTTACTTTCTTCTCCACACTTTGTTTTTGCATTATTTAAACCAAATTAAATATGTTTCATTATTTATTTGAGGCTAAATTGATTTTATTGATGTACTATATTAAGTTAAAATAAGTGTTCATTCAGTATTGTTGTAATTGTCATTATTACAAATACATTTTTTAAAATGTATTATTAATTAATTTTTAAATCGGCCGATTAATCGGTATCAGCTTTTTTTGGTCCTCCAATAATCGGTATCGGCGTTGAAAAATCATAATCGGTCGACCTCTACTACAGAGGGTAGTGCATACGGCCCAGTACATCACTGGGACTAAGCTGCCTGGCATCCAGGACCTCTACACCAGGCGGTGTCAGAGGAAGGCCATAAAAATTGTTAAAGACCCCAGCCACCCCAGTCATAGAATGTTCTCTCTACTACCGCATTGCAAAAGTGGTACCGGAGTGCCAAGTCTAGGACAAAAAGGCTTCTCAACAGTTTTTACCCCCAAGCCATAAGACTCCTGAACAGGTAATCAAATGGCTACCCGGACTATTTGCATTGTGTGTCCCCCCCCCCCAACGCCTCTTTTTACGCTGCTGCTACTCTGTTTATCATATATGCATATTCACTTTAACTATACATTCATGTACATACTACCTAAATTGGGCCGACCAATCAATGCTCCCGCACATTAGCTAACCGGGCTATCTGCACTGTGTCCCACCCACCACCCGCCAACCCCTCTTTTACGCTACTGCTACTCTCTGTTCATCATATATGCATAGTCACTTTAACCATATCTACATGTACATAGTACCTCAATCAGCCTGACTAACCAGTGTCTGTAAGTAGCCGCGCTACTTTTATAGCCTCGCTACTGTATATAACCTGTCTTTTTACTGTTGTTTTATTTCTTTACCTACCTATTGTTCACCTAATACCTTTTTTGCACTATTGGTTAGAGCCTGTAAGTAAGCATTTCACTGTAAGGTTGTACACACCTGTTGTATTCAGCGCACGTGACAAATACACTTTGATTTGTAATTTTCAATTCTGTAAAGTGAGTGTGGAAGAGGTGAAAAACATATTGTTGTCTATCAACAATGACAAGCCACCGGGGTCTGACAACTTGGATGGAAAATGACTGAGGATAATAGCGGACACTATTGCCACTCCTCCTGAACAGAAGCAAAACTAATTCAGCTACCCAAGAATAGTAAAGCCCCTTTACTGGCTCAAATAGCCAACCAATCAGCCTGTTACCAACCCTTAGTAAACTTTGGGGGGGAAAATGGTGTTTGGATCGTTCTAGTTTGTTGTTGATGTGGACACCAAGGAACTTGAAGCTCTCAACCTGCTCCACTACAGCCTCGTTGATGAGAATGGGGGAGTGCTCGGGCCTCCTTTTCCTGTAGTCAACAATAATCTCTTTAGTCTTGGTTACGTTGAGGGATAAGTTGTTATTCTGGCACCACCCGGCCAGGTCACTGACTTCCTCCCTATAGGCTTTCTCGTCGTTGTCGGTGATCAGGCCTACCATTGTTGTGTCATCTGCAAACTTAATGATGATGTTGGAATCGTCCCTGGCCATGCAGTCGTGGGTGAACAGGGAGTACAGGAGGGGACTGAGCACGCACCCCTGGGGAGCGCCAGTGTTGAGGATCAGCGTGGCAGATGTTGCTACCTACCCTCACCACCTGGGGGCGGCCCGTCAGGAAGTCCAGGATCCAGTTGCAGAGGGAGGTGTTTAGTCCCAGGATCCTTAGCTTAGTGATGAGTTTTGAGGGTACTATGGTGTTGAACGCTGAGCTGTAGTCAATGAATAGCATTCTCACTTAAGTGTTCCTTTAGTCAAGGTGGGAAAGGGAAGTGTGGAGTGCAATAGAGATTGCATCATCTGTGGATCTGTTTGGGCTGTATGCGAATTGGAGTGGGTCTAGGGTTTCTGGGATAATGGTGTTGATGTGAGCCATTACCAACCTTTCAAAGCACTTCATGGCTACAGACGTGAGTGCTACGGGTCTGTAGTCATTTAGGCAGGTTGCCTTTGTGCTCTTGGGCACAGGGACTATGGTGGTCTGCTTGAAACATGTTGGTATTACAGACTTAATCAGGGACATGTTGAAAATGTCAGTGAAGACACCTGCCAGTTGGTCAGCACATGCCTGGAGCACACGTCCTGGTAGCCCTGCAGCCTTGTGAATGTTGACCTGTTTAAAGGTCGTACTCACGTCGGCTACGGAGAGCGTGATCACACAGTCGCCTGGAACAGCTGATGCTCTCATGCATGCCTCAGTGTTGCTTGCCTCGAAGCGAGCATAGAAGTGATTTAGCTCGTCTGGTAGGCTCGTGTCACTGGGCAGCTCGCGGCTGTGCATCCCTTTTGTAGTCTGTAATAGTTTGCAAGCCCTGCCACATAAGACGAGTGTCGGAGCCGGTGTAGTATGATTCAATCTTAGCCCTGTATTGACACTTTGCCTGTTTGTTGGTTTGTCGCAGGGCATAGCAGGATTTCTTGTAAGCTTCCGGGTTAGAGTCCCGCACCTTGAAAGCGGCAGCTCTACTCTTTAGCTCAGTGCGAATGTTGCCTGTAATCCATGGCTTCTGGTTGGGGTATGTACGTACAGTCACTGTGGGGACGACGTGCTCTATGCACTTATTGATAAAGCCAGTGACTGATGTGGTGTACTCCTCAATGCCATCGGAAGAATCTCGGAACATGTTCCAGTCTGTGATAGCAAAACAGTCCTGTAGTTTAGCATCTGCTTCATCTGACCACTTTTTTATAGACCGAGTCACTGGTGCTTCCTGCTTTTAATTTTTGCTTGTAAGCAGGAATCAGGAGGATAGAGTTGTGGTCGGATTTACCGAATGGAGGGAGAGCTTTGTACGCATCTCTGTGTGTGGAGTACAGGTGATGTAGAATTTGTTTTTCCCTCTGGTTGCACATTTAACATGTTGATGGAAATGAGGTAGAACTGATTTAAATTTCCCTGCGTTAAAGTCTCCGGCCACTAGGAGCGCCGCCTCTGGGTGAGTGGTTTCCTGTTTGCTTATTTCCTTATACAGCTGACTGAATGCAGTCTTAGTGCCAGCATCTGTCTGTGGTGGTAATTAAACAGCCACGAAAAGTATAGCTGAAAACTAGTAGTGTGGCCTGCAATTTATCACAATATACTCTACTTCAGGCGAGCAAAATCTAGAGACTTCCTTAGATTTTGTGCACCAGCTATTGTTTACAAATATACACAGACCCCCTCGTCTTACCGGAGTGTGCTGTTCTATCTTGCCGGTGCAGCGTGTATCCCGCTAGCTGAATATCCATGTCGTCATTCTGCCACGATTCTGTGAAACATAGGATATTACAGTTTTTGATGTCCCGTTGGTAGGATATTCGTGATCGTACCTCGTCTAGTTTATTGTCCAATGATTGCACGTTGGCAAGTAGTATTGACGGTAATGGCAGCTTTCCCACTCGCCTTTTCCGGGTCCTGAACAGGCATCCGGCTCTTTGTCCTCCGGCGCCAATGCTTGTCTTTCATAATTTGGTCAGTTATACTTGGATGTGTAGCATTCGCTAATCTTGCCACTGAAAAAAAAAAGTTGTCAATATCAGTGGGTTTTGTGATGAATGAGCAATGTGATTCAATGAATGATGGAGCCGAGTGTGTCTTTCTGCCCAAATTTTCATTTAACGTGCTCCAAAGCTTTTTACTATCATTCTTTTGTTTCATAGTGTAGTTCCTCCTTTTTAGTCACATACTTTCTAAATTTTCAGTATGTTTGCTAATCGGTTGTGCTGCCAGACCTATTTGCCATACCTTCAGTCAACTCAAGCATGTTTTCTCACAATTATCTGTAAGTGTTTGTCGTTTGGTTACGCTCGGCCATATTGTACAAGTGTTTTGTCACGTGCAAATTGCATCAGTATTGGAAATACAAACGATATACAGACGACTAGCACACGGAAGGTCAGGTTGATAACGCTACTCTGTAGATGTTTTATCTCACATTCCTACCTGAAAAGGACCAACCAGACAGACAACCGGTATGTAGAGTTGGAGAGGAAGCTTTCCTGATCCAAATGCTAATTTCTGCCAAAGTAGAATTCTATGCAATTTAACTTGGGTTCTTCAGGCTATAGCTAGCCTAACTACCTTAGATATGTCATATTGTATGCTAGTAGCTATCATAGTTCCTTTGTCTTTGACCTGTGGTAAAATCTCTATTTTAGTCAAGTCTACTGGACAAAATAGGTTAACAGTGGCACACACATGCTTTTGAACCCCTTGTCCTTTGTGTGTGTGTGTGTGTGTGTGTGTGTGTGTGTGTGTGTGTGTGTGTGTGTGTGGGTGCGTGCTTGTCTTGCTGTATGTGGTTGTCTATGCGGTCAGGGTGCGGTCCCGGCCTGTGACCGTCTCTCAGCCCTGCAGGAGTTCAAGTCCAGCCAGACGGTCAAAGTGAACCCGGACCGACCCCAGCAGCAGGCCCGCTACATCACCCTGGATGTAAGTGTGCACTCACATCCTCTCTCCTTACCCCCTCTCCCCSTCTCTGCCKCCAGGGTGCCCACACTGCCTGCGCCAAGGTGTCGGAGCTGCAGGTATTCAGTGAGACTGACGAGGTGAAGGTGGACCCTGACAASCCGCTGGAGGSGGCGAGGCTGGCCGTGCTGCAGGTAGCCCTGGGCCACTGGTTCAGTAGTGTTGTCTCATCACCAGATCATAACCATGGAGTGCTGGATTTATGTTATTTGTATTAGATGCCCTTTACTCATCTGTCTATGGTTTTATTCTCTTAGCTTACTAAACTCTGGCCTCTTGCTTCTAGGCGAGGAAAACCCTGCTGGTGCCGACCCCTCGCCTTCGTACAGGACTCTTCAATAAGATTGTCCCGCCTGAGGGAGCAAGCAAAGAAGAACTGAGAGTGTGTTCCACCTCGCAGGTGAGTCAGTCCCTTCTCACTAGTGTTGAGCAATTAAATGAAATGTCAGTTATTTTTTCATTTTTTTAAACAACTAATTGACTTCAGTTAAATTATTTGAATTCTATTTTGTTCTTTTTTTTCTTCTTCTGTGAGCTCATTGCGCTGTAGTTTCTCTAGAGATAAATCAGATCATGCCCGAACTGTGCGATGTTGTAGTTTCCAACAGGCCAAAGTTCTACATAGTTTAGTACAGAAAACTTGATAATTAAATACAATGAACATAATCCATTGTGCGGCTACTTGTCCGGTCTGTTTCTTTTACGCCTGCTACGTAGAAGCATTCTAGAAGAATGAGCGATCAAGAGGGGATACATAGAGAGCAGTTGCTTCGTGCTTTATTTCCTTTGAAGACCTACTGAGATAGTGATTTTGTCAGACAGCATAGCCAACAGCTCTATAGAGATGAGAGGATGACTTGGAATTAAATAATAAAGTCATCAAATAAAACAAATGTAATATACACAACTGAAATATTTTTAGTAAAGTCATGTGAACTGCTGGTTAATAAGTGATAAGCAGTCACTACCATCATGGGACTTTTATTAGTTGTGTTCTGTTACAGCATTCACCGCACATAATGCATAGTGCATTTCATGTTTTGTTTTTTAAATGATCAAAACCTAAATCCAAAATTGTGGTAATTTTGTAGTAATAAACTGAACCAACCCCAAGAAGCACTAATCGCTCAACACTACTTCTCCCCCAACACCCACCCCGACGCCGCATTACCTATCCCTCTCCATCCAGCCCCAGTGCACATGGATTCAACATCACACTTTACCTCCTTCATTCACCACTTCCCATCCATTATCCCCATAAACATGCTGTCACTCTGTACAACTTGGTGAATCCACCATAGAAGACCAAATGCTTTGTTCCCAGACTAGTTGGGGTGTCGGGTTTCAAATGTAAAATGTTTGAATCCAATGTTTCTTGTGATCTGGTGCACCTGTTCTCACCTTTTTCTTTCTTACTTTCTTTCTTTCTTTTCTTTGTTTCTTCACCAGGGAGTGAAGGAGTTCAGTGTCCCTGTGGGTCTGGATTCCAAGGTTCAGGTGGATCTTCTGGTGGTTGGCTCTGTGGCCGTTTCTGAGAAAGGTGAGAGCTCTGTGGGCAGTGGACACCTACCCTGGTCCAGGAAAGTTCTGGCTCAGCACCAACACCCATACTGTTAGGATTAATCTCATCTCTCCTTTCTCCTCAGGTTACCGGATAGGTAAAGGAGAGGGCTTTGCTGACATGGAGTATGCCATGATGCTCTGCATGGGGGCTGTGACGGAATCCACTGTGGTGGTTACRATCGTCCATGACTGCCAGGTTAGCCTGTTATCCCACAACATGAAGTCACACACTGTGTTTGGTCTTAACCTGGATAAGTGTTGCTTCATGCTCCAGATTCCTATTATTTTGCAATGTGTGTTTGTGCTTGATGTCTCTGTATTTCTGCAGGTTGTTGACATCCCAGAGGATCTGATTGAGAGCCATGACATCACTGTGGACTACATCCTCACCCCGACCAGAGTCATCAAGACAGACTGCCAACGCCCCAAGCCCCAGGGCGTCATCTGGACTAAGGTACAGCACTAAATCTCACCCAGMTTAKTGTCGRTCAATATGATTCATTCCATTGCTTATGCAGTTGTTCTAACTACTGTTGCTGCTGCTAGCTACAGCTGCTGGTTTTACWKYTACGACTGCTKTTAGTTGCTGTATGTTGCTGAGTGGCTGAAACCTCAATGATTTGAGCTAGAAAACAGCTTTSAAAATGAGGCRAAAYTTGCACCCYTCTTCTGTAGTTTTCCAGTGACTTTTGGCTGCACCTCAAACCGTGTTGCTTGAGCTTTGTTTGCTCACCTTCCCGTAGAAGTATACCCATTACACACACACACGCTACCTCTGGGGTCCCTTAAGACCACCATGCCCGTCCTGAGGACCCATGCTGACCTCGTAGACAGGAAGGCCATGTCTGATCATCAAAGGCCTCTCCACCGGGCCAGCCTGGCTGTGCAGGGCCCAGTTAAAGAGAGGGCACCGGGGCCAAGGTAAAAACAATAGCCCATTATATCCTGTACAGGAGCAGCCGCCATCACAGCCTTAGCAGACCCACTCTGCCCTGGGAAATCAGAGAGCGGTCTTTATATAGCTTACCAGGGAAGTGGAATATCCCCCCAGAATAAAGATGATACGGTCAGAGGTTATCAGCGCTCCTGAAGACTCTGTCAGTCTGTTTCCTCTGCGTTCATGTACTGTAAGCATGGATGTGTTATGGAGTACTGTTGTGTTGGTTGTTGTGCCCTTTGAGGTTTGTCGAGTAGTCTAGTCATGCATGGGTTTTGGTGTAGTTCATAAGCAATCTAGCATGCACTGAACATTTGCATGGTCACCTAGAACGGCATGAGCAGGCACCAAACATCAGCTTTCTTGATTGTGTTTATACCCCATCACTTTACTAAACCCCATTCTTCTTGGCATGACCCAGAGCTGGGCTGCCCTTAACCCAGTGCCTTTGCTGACCTTGAGCAGCCCTGCTGTGAAATGACCTTAGTGGTCCTGAGCCTGTCCTGTTGTATACCTGCAGCTGAACGCTGAGATGCTGGAGAAGATCCCTGTGCTGAAGAAGCTCCGGGCCTTGGAGGAGGAGCAAGGGAAGGACGTGACCCTGGGGACCCACCCTCCCCAGCAGCCCAGGGAAAGGGCCAGGAGGGAGCCCCGGAGGGACAGAGAGCCCAGGTCAGAGGGTGATAGACCCCGGCGTGAGCCCAGGCGCAGGCCTAGACGGAACACCCAAGAGGACTCTGAGAGGGACCCCAACGGGGAGTCCAGGGAGGAGACTGAGCAGAAACCCAGACGACGCCCACCAAGAGTGAGGAGGGAGGGGGACAGAGAGGGGGMTAGGGATGGTGACGGGGAGGGAGGCCAGGAGGGAGGCAGAGAGGGGGGTAGGAGGGTCAGGGGATTCCGCAATGGGGGCTTCCGTGAGGGGGGCAGAGATGGAAGCAGGGGGAGAGGCAGAGGAGGCCGTGAGGGGGCCAGGGGGAGGGGAAGAGAGGTGGACAGGGATGGGGTCAGGCAAGAGGGCAGGGAGGAAGGTGGTGAGCCCCGTGAGCGCAGGCCCCCCCTGACCGTGACCACAGTGTACCTGGGGGGCATCCCTGCCGGGCTGCGTGTCAGCGAGCTGAAGACTGCTCTCCGGGAGAGGGAGGCAGCCCCCATCCGTCTCACATGGCAGGGTGCTCAGCACCGGGCCTTCCTGGACTACTTAGACCCCCAGGCTGCAGACCAGGCCCTGGCCGCCCTGGAGGGGCTCTCCCTGAACGGCCACGACCTGCAGGCTGAGCTGGCCAAGAGCCAGAGGGGAGGCAGGAGGCCAGGTCCAAGCAACCGGAGGCCCAGACCAAATACAGGTCCCAAAAATACAGCTAGAGAAAGTAGAGAGAGTACGAGTGAASCAGAGGCAGATTCCCCCAAGCAGGAGCTCAACCATAYCGAGTAACTGCCTGCTTCTCTGTCCATCTCRGTAACAGAAGCCAAGCCAGCAGAAAGAAAAGGCTGTGTTTCATGAAAGGGAAGGATGCTACRTTCACTGTACCAATGTGAAGTGTGAAAATATGTTTAATGCCTTAAGCAGAGTTTGGTTTGTCGTTCTGGTTTTTAGTGTTGGTATTGATAACACGTAACCCCATTTACTTTTGAAATGTTCTTATACAGAAGTTTCATCCACACTGGCAGGCCTGTCTGTCAGTCACAAAGGAAGGAGAGGTTTTCCCTGTTAGTCTCTTTGTGCAGGGGCAATGTTTAATGTCCTACATGTAATGCCATTGGAATTCACAGGATATTTTCTGTACTAAATAAACCATACTTTGAGTTCATAGTTTTAACCATTTTTGTCTTCTTTATATCTCAAAACCCAGGACTGATCAACCTATGACTGTCAAATGATGATCTGTGTACACACCATACACCGCTGGTCTGTCAGTACTGTGTGTTGCTATTGTTGCAAGTTATCCTACTGACGAACAATCTGAGGAAAATATGAACCTAAATCTAAAACAGATGAGGGAAATAGTATAGCAAGATGGATGGTGAGCTGGTGTGTTAACCCTTCATCAAGTGTCCTATCCTCTCATGGGACCTTGTTTATGTCTTTTGGCAGTATTGGGCTGTTTTCCAGCACTCCTCTTGCTAATGGCATAACACATGGTATAGCCTATCAGAGGGCTATCAGAGGGCCTATCAGAGGGCCTGACCAATTAGTCTGAGGGTGGTATGTGGGGAGCAGGCGTTAAGAGGACTAGCTGTAGTATACTGGATGTGCTAACCTCTCTGAGCTGTCTATTGCTAAAGATACAGTACCTCTGGAAGTGATATGTTGTATAACCAGCAGGTAAACATTATGGCTGGCATGACATGTCTGATGGCTTATTTGAACCTACTTTGGCTAACGCTTGAGGTTCTATCTGTAGCTACCTGCAGTGCCCTAACCCTGTGACAACCTGTGTGTATTTGGTTGGCCTAACAGTGACTTATAGCTGCTGTGCTAATGCTCGGCTTGGCCAAAGAGGTGTCCTACAGTTCAGAGTAGTTTAGACAGGCTGAGGGACGAGCACATAGCATGTCTGCTTCTCCAGACCAGAACCTAGGCAGGCTTTTTATGGAGTTATCATCCAGCCCAGGCCGGGGAACAGCTGTGGAGCCCCAGCAGGAATCTCAGCCCTGTAGAGGTGCTGCGCCCCGGCTCACGTCATCAGCATGCTAATGTGTGGTCCCTCCGCTGCAGTGTGGAGCGACTGGGCCTGCTGCCCCTGTGTGCTCTGCTCATACAAGGGAATTTCACTGGAGTTCAGAGAGTGGTCACCTCCTCGTGAGATAACACAGCTCCATACATACATAGTCACACACAGAAACTCCAACATATACACAGCAGGGCATGGGGCCCAATGTGAGAATAAGCTATTATAACAATACTTCACTTTCAAAACACTTAAGTTTTGTTATTACTGTATTTGTCCTTGTAGGTAACGTTATAGTGCAACTAAAGTGTTTAATATAATAAAAACACTAACATCAAGTTGAAGTGACTATTGAAATGCAGAATATAATGTGTGTGATTTAATTTGTTCCTTTGCGATTTTAAGCATTTTTTCAGACACTGATATAATAGGGCTACTTCTAGAATGCATGCCCAAATATTTTTTCTTACACTAATGGTTTAAACAGTACATTTGAACAGGCAGTATTTCCGTATTAGTCAACGTTTTGATAGTGAATGCAACATTTGTTGTATTGTTTGATTCGAATATATATTTTACTTAACTAGTTCTAGTATAGTGTTGAAGTGTTCTTTATAGCTTGTGACACTTAAGGAAGTTATTTGGGAATTCAGTGCAATTGGATTTGTGCATAAATGACGTATTTAAGTCAAATTAAGCGTACAGATTTCAAGTTAGATTCGGTGCTGAAACAAGTCTGCGTTCTGTCCAATATGACATTTCCAAAGTAACAAATGTAAAGATTGCATCGACATGTTTATGTGAAAATGGCATTTCAGATTGTAAATGTCTTCTGCAGTCCAGCCTTTAGATTCATACAATGGAAATAAAACCACGGTGTCTTATACTGCACGAGAAATGCTTAGGCCTATATTATTTTAGAAGTCTTTATACTGATTTAAGCCCTGTGTGATTTGCTATGTATTTTGGGGGGGCAGATGTCATGCAATGTAGCGCTAAGTAGGAAAGCCATATAAGCATCTACAGCAACAAATAAACCAGATAATGCAACGTTTTCCATAATCTCAAGGTTGAAAAAATACATAACCCACACAAAATAATAAAAACTCCCGTTTAAATGTTATTTAGCTATGGCTATACTTGCTACAGCCTATATATTCCAGTAAAAACAACCTCACATCCAGATTGCCGTATTTGAGAAAAGGCGGTCTGTGAGCCCGTTGTGCCTTTATCAGAGTAGGATAAATGTTTCTCGGCGGTGGACACGCGTTTTCCTCCCTCTCTTTGAAACCGTYTCCGAGGCGAATTCGCCCTCTCCCCGTAACTGCTGGCTCTGATTTGTTACGGGTTAATTGCAACATACACTCCGATTACACAGTTATACATTGGACAGGAGTTTTCGACCTCCAACAGATATTTGTCTTATTTTATATCCAACCATAGGCTATTGTGTTTTTAGCTAATTTCTTTAACATGAGCGTCAATAGGCTAATGGATGTAGCKTATACTAATGKATTGTGTTCACCTATAGGCCTYTTCTTGTCTAAACCTGAATCAATTCCTAAATACGTGGCCTATTTTCACATGAAAATATTTGGTTGATTATCTGAATATTAAGGATTTATGACGAATAGTTTTGAGTTTGAAGACAACTAAAATAGAACACCCCCAAAAATATTTAAAGGCCTTCCCGTTGCACCACACAGTGGAATAGACTGAACTGTATCTGCATGTGTAATTGTCCCTAAAAAAAAGGGAAAAAAGAACATTCGAGAAGTGTCAAAATAATGGAAACAGAAATAATTGTATAGGTGTTTCAGCCAGTTAAACTGCATGCCAATACGTTTAATTTTATACAAATRGTGTGTAGTAATATACAGACTAATCTAAAGACACTCGAGTATGCCAATACTCAGCATAACATCATTTACAATTTATACAGTGCTGAAAAATAACGGGTGTCTACACGGATATATACACCTAAATAGACATGTAACTAARAGTGCTTACATCTATATCTTCAATTTCCGTTTTAAAACAAATAAGAACGCGTCATGGCAAATATTGCCAATAAAGCAMACTTCAATATTGTGGCTATAAGTGTACAATTAAAAATATGCACAGAATAAATAAGAAGTTGCGCTTTYCTATTTAAAAAGTGCCTTCATCTTTCCTTAATTCAGATCGTCTTGTTGTTGATTWKKWWWTMTTAATGRATGGTGTAGCCTAWWYSRTWYMTRKAAKRTRRRKYYAAWWRKAAWWAAAAWRSWAYRWWRKWTTRSYWMGYKSCSYYMWYSKRWASCCSGGWTAAATGASCAATGAAATTGTCCCCGCAGTATATKTTTTGAATGCATAACAAAAATAATACACATTYTTGTACATTGTAAAATATTCTCAAGTGGTAGTCATCCGCCCGCAGAGTTATAGTACCAAGCGGCAGCTGGGGTTGAGATGCATGAGGTGAGTGTCAACCGGTCTCTGCTTTACCTCTTGTGTGGCACACAGACATTTCTTGAAAATAGCCTACAGCTTAGGCCTCTACACCACAAGGTTGTTCTGTGATATTCCCACACCCTTTTTGGTTTCTGAGAGAGATAAACATTGAAGTTGAACTAAATCTGCATTTGCACGTATTTATTTTTCTGTACCAAATCCTTTTTTGTGTGAAAAGTTGTTTAGTTTATGGGTTCTCTGGCGTGACTGTTGCTTCTCTTACAGCGCGCTCCAGGGCCTGCCTTCTCTCCTGCCTCCAAGGGTTGGGTTGCTTCCTCGTCTCAGCCCTGCAGCCGCTTTGGCTTTAGTGGCTCAAGTCAGTGATGTCCGTTATTCACTGTAAGGGCTGTCACATGACGCAGGGCTTGATGTCCTGGTAGGCGACCTGTTGGTGGTGATAGTAGGAACTGCTGCTGGGCGAATGCATCGTTGAAGACGTCATCGCGTTGAAGGAGAAGACGAACTCCTTCCGGTCACACATACTGGGAGACTGAGAATGGTACCGTGGAATACCTAAGAATACAGATACAAGAGTACATAATATTTCAATTCACATTATGCCATATAGCATGCCAACCCAATATGAATGTGTTGCTGTCAATTGGAAAACAGTATGGTTGTCTTTCTGAATAGGCTAGTAAGAACCACAAGTCGAGAAGGATATAGGCCAGCATTTTAAAGAAAAGGTGGTAGATGAGGGGAAAAGGACACCGCACACTGCTCTTGATAGTATTACTGATCTTTAATAAGCTTACGTATCGGCCTCACAGGTACCCAATGATTTATGAAAACTTGCTCGGTAGGTCTATGTCCTCATTGTGGTTTTAAAGACGTGTTTAATACGTCTTATTTACACACTTTATTCGAATATTTATGAAATTCATATTGTTATATTTGTTAGCACTTATTTGTTTTTCCTTCGCCGCCAACCCCTTTCGATGCGTGGAACGGATGTGGGTGGGGCTAGGTCTACATAAGGGTGCTAAAAAAAAAAGTAAACTCATAAGCTCTGACGAAGGCTGTGAGGCCGATACGTAAACTTATTAAAGATCAGTAATACTATCAAGAGCAGTGTCCTTTTCCCCTCATCTTGTCCAACTGTTACCATCCACCTGCAAAAAATATTGCTCAGATGTGCGAGTGCCTTTTGAATAAAGAAAAGGTGGTAACAAATTACTTAAATACATATTTATGGGTACAAGGAAAATTAAGAAACTAGTATTGCCACTGGGTGATTGCATATAGCCCTAAATTATCCATCATCAAAATAATACACATTTACCATTGTCTATAGAAAGAAAATGTAAAAAAATAAAATAAAAGTATTTTCAAAAGTGACTACTGACCTTTTTGATGTTGGCCTAATTTGTTATTTATAGGGTGAATTGTTATATTGTGCATTGCATTATTTAGCCTATATTGTAATATTATAAAAGTCGATTGAAGTAGGACTAGTATTGCCTAAATCTTTTCAGAATATTGTTAAAGAGGATAAATTCATCCTAAATTGCCGTTCAAGAAGAATTAATTGTAATTTGGGTAGATAATCTTTCATTTAATTTGGGAAAACCCCGGTCTGTCTGATTGGGGCTGTCGTAGGGAACTGTTGAGGCAGAGAACCGTCTGGAGAGCTCGAGGGCGGTATAGTTCTAATTGGCAGTGGCCTGCTCGCACGCAAATCCCGGAGGACCGGGTGCCTCGAGGGCTTGAGCTGGCTGGCTCCGGCTCGCGCTTGTTCTTGTCTCTAGATTGGCACCGTTCTAAACACTTGTCCCAGAAGACGTGCTGTCCGCGTGCTTCCTTAAACCACCTCCAGGAATTTATTAGGAAAACAGAGTGAGGTTTAAACCCGCTGTTGTCCCACTCCTTGGCCAGTTAAATGAGGACAGGAAACCGAATTACTTAACTTCCTAGCTAGATAATTAGACGATGGTTTCTTGCGTCCATTTCCTTATTTCCAAGATAACAGAACTATAATTTCTACCAATATTGTCCGCCAAAAACTGTGGCATATTGGAGTTGTTGTAGGCCTATGTAAAAACAAATGCACTGAGCATGCCCAGTGCCCAGTCCCTATCTTTGCCCACTGCACTGATTGCAGTAGGCGACGGCTGCCTAAAGACCTTTGCATATAGCTGGCCAATAGCAGTAATGTAATCTTCGTTTGTATCTACTGTCTGCGAAACAATGCTCTATATGCCTAGATATTTTCATTTTTCTTACTCGTTTATAATTTACTTTAGAAGTTGTGGATTTGGTTCAAAGCAATTAGTGGGCTATAGCCTAGGCCTAGTGTTTATTTCGCACACATTTTAGGCTATTGGGTATGACTGACTGTAAAAGGCATGCGATGTTAGTTTACCTTGCAAATCCGTGTTACTGTGTCCGTTCTGATGAAGATTATACTGGTCTAGAGAGTGCGTGGGTAAACTGGGCTGCAGCGGGTTCGCCCCGGGGTTGCAGGGAGACAGTGGCTGCTGCTTGATGTAAGAACCTCCGTTATTCAGAGAGGATGAAGGCGCTTGAGCCCAGGCCGAGCTTGAGTAGACGGGATGCGGCTCCATCACTCCCCCGCTGGTGAGGAGGGGCGAGCCTGAATTGTCGTGGTGGGGGTACTCGCCCCCCGTGGATCCTGTGCAGCTRCCCATGTAGGAATGTCCYCTGTTGGCRGACAAGTGGGACATGGAGTGCCCGGCCAGACCCATCCCCTCCATGTTGCCTGCCAAGTGTCCATTCATCATKCCAATCCCGCTGTCCAGAGACAAGCCGTTGGGCGGACAGGACAGGCCCCCGCCGCTCCCCTGGAAGTTATAGGACTCGGGGAGGTGGTTGAATCCCAGGCCGTTCATCATGCTGTACATGGGCTTCAYCGCCTGGCATTTACGCCTGAAGCCCCGCGGCCTCCTGCGGAAGGATCCCTCCTCGAACATGAACTCACTGGCTGGGTCGATAGTCCAGTAGTGGCCCTTCCCGGGCCGRCCGAGCCCCTTGGGCAGCTTTATGAAGCACTCATTCAGGGACAAGTTGTGACGCACGGAATTCTTCCATCCTTGGTAAGAGCCTCTGAAAAACGGGAAGCGGCTCTGTAGGAACTGGTAAATTTCACTGAGCGTCAGGCGTTTGGTGGGAGAGCTCTGGATAGCCATGACTATCAGCGCAATGTAAGAGTAGGGGGGRTTCTCTGGGCGGCGGATCCCCGCGTTGGTCTTTTTGGTTTTGGTGGTGGAGGAGGCGGTCTCCATCACAGTGGTCTGTCCGTGGGGCTTCTCTGGGGCAGACATCGGGCTGCTCTGGGCAGGAGTCTGCGCTGGGGGCTGCTGGACCTCTGCCGTCATTAGTTAGACTATCAGCGCAATGGCAAAAAAGTTTGACAAAAATATCCACGTCCTCGTTTTGAAGTAGTACTAGAAACTTCGTATAAATAATCAAAGAAAAGTTTAAGATGGTTACCAATAATCTCGATGCTGTGGAACTACGCACGGTCAAATGCAAAGCTGAATTTCTGTAAACCGTGCGTTGTTGCGCTCTTCCTTTTGGTGCCTAAATTCCTTAGCCAATGTGAACCCTGAAATCCGTAGCGATTGTCCAAATTGAAATCGTGGAGAAACGGGAGCTACTTCAACTTCAGTCGGTGTGTTCTCGTGCGTCCGGAGGAGCTCGCCTTTTACTTATCCGTTGCCATCAGCGCCTTGCTAGCTCGAGCMCTTGACCATCAGGACGTCATTGGCGCACCGGGCCCGCCCAGTCCCCTCCCACTCACACACATCTGCCTGGCTTTAGTTTGTCTGGGAGCAGTTTTTTTCCAACTCAGAATCAGTGAAGTGGGTCTTTCTTAACACTCAAAATGACATTTTATTGAACAGAAAATTATCATTTTTTTTAATTGAATGGCGTGAAACAGGACTTATTTTCAAATATAGGACATAGCCWACTAGAATATCTGTTTTCAGAATGTAAATGGTAGCCTAATACAACAGGCTACAGAGGCCTATGCTTGAACTTTGCAACGTTGAATAGTCTTTATTTTCGCAACGACAATATTTCTTCCAAACAGTGTTTTTGAAAATGTATGTTTTTAGTAAGCTTGTATGCACAACTACCGTGATATATAAAACTGGTTTTCCACTTGWCAGATACAGCAGGCCAACCTCACCATAGCACATTTCACTGACTTTGACRTATTAAAGTGTGAAGTATGTTTAAAATGTTGCTTAAAATACGCTTATTTGAAAGAAAATGCCTCTTCAAGACCACGCAGCTGATTTCTTTAAACGATAGACAGGAACATGGGCAGGATGTTTATACWGCAAAATGTAAACATTTTCCCTGGCCTTCTTTAAATAAAAAATCAAGCAAAAAGCCCCGCTAGATCAGCTCATACTCAATCTGATGCATTATGTCCGTTTTAGACAGCTCCTTGTGTATGGATAGGACTCTTCAACGTAAATGCAGAAAGGGATTTCAATCATGTATAATTATTATGTTCACACAGGAGAACTGAGGGGAAGAGCGCTCTGAGCCTAGCCGAACACTGAGCACTGAAACTCGGCTGAGGACTTTAGATCGACGCCCACCAAACACTCTCTCCTCAGAATGGTGCTCGAATCAAGGTAAGTCACTTTKAACTTTTGTCAGTTAAAACAAGACAGCGATATGGCTGCGGGACTTCTTCTCAATTTAGTTCCAATCAAGATTTACTAGACCTGTTGTGCAGTTAGAAGTGCGAATTAGATAGGACGCCATATGATGGTCTCATTAGTCATTTCGACAGGTAGCCTAGTGGTTAGAGCGTTGGACTTGTTGAAAGGTTGCAAGATCGAATCCCGGAGCTGACAAGGTAAAAATCTTGTTCTAACCCTGAACCAGCCACTGTTCCTAGGCGTCATTGAAAATACGTTTTTTTTCTTAACTGACTTGCCTATTTAAATAAAGATACAATTTGATTGTAATGTGGTGGGCAGCCTAACCAGACTATAGTGTCACAGAAAAATAGTAACAAATATCATCTGAGTTACAAAGTTAAGCGATGTAGCACATAGGTCTACTTTATTTTCCTTTTTGAAAAGGTCGAAGCGCATTCCTTATTAACAAAGAACTGTCTTAGGCTCATACTTTTCAGGCTTATCGTTTGGAAAATTAGAATAAGAAAATAAGTAATTAGGCTACATTTAGAAAATGTATTGTTTTTGAGCAGCACTTTTTACATTAGGTTTTCAAGCGCTTCATTGCACCTCTTCCACCATTCTAAATGTAACCAGTTTCTAGTTATTAATTTAAGCCTTGAACCGCTAGGATATATGTATGTGTGTAGTGGAGAGCCGCCGGTCCATAGACTAAATCTGTTGACAGTAGACTGTTCATTGTTCCCCGGAGAGCGCACAAGCCTTCAGCCCCTCAACCCCCCAACCCTCACTCAGGCGCTCCTGGTGCGCGGGTTCACTCTCCGGGCTGGCTCGCGGTGGTTCTGCTGTTTTGGTTTGCCGGGTTGTTAGACAATTTTATTATATGCTTTTGCAATCCTGTAATTAATGCCCATATTGGATATGCAACAACGCAAATCAGTCACAGATACTTTGTCAAATTGTAAATACAAAATATAATACATTTTGGGTGTCATAAAAGTAGTCTATACTGGCTACTGTTTTTTCTTGACTAAGATTTTGTATGTCTTTGGAATTATATTCTACAAATAAATGTAGTGGTCCTACAAATATGCGTCTACAGGAGGATATTGTAGGCTATTTAGGCCTACTCATTTTTATCAAACTTCGAAAACTAAGGCCACATCAAAATGACATGATTTATTTATTAAACCGCAAGATGATGTTCTGAAGCTGTATAGACCTACATGTATTTGAAGGACAGCCTGTGTTGCAACAAAACCCCGTAAATGCCGTTGTTGGCTTGGCTCCTTTGTGACGTTTTTGCCAAAGGGTAAAGCAAATAAGAAAATATACAAATCTCCGTTGTCAACTACACGGGGCATGCGAGAGTTACAATGGTGGGATTTGCTGTTGCGGCTGAGTTTGAAACCTAAGTAAAGAAATGTATATAGGTAGTAGTATTGTTTTAACCGGTCCCTACACAGGGCGCTCGCTTGGAATGAGGCCCACGCATTTATCAGGGGAGCGGACCACCCAGCGCGCAGAGAGAGGGGGCAGGCGCGCTTGCATTCTCTCTTTCCCCCTGCATTTAATTACGTTGATGACTTCATTCTGAGAATCACGCCTTGTTTCAACACGTCGTGCCCGTCCCACGCCGAATGGCCCTCTTATACACTTTAACCCCGCCACTCYTCTTTGACATGCACTTTGAAAAACTAATGTCCACGGCTAATTGATCCCTAAATGTTTACCCAAACTAGTGGGACGCGAGTTGCTCCATTGATCTTTGAAGTGGGACGCGCCGATGACTGGCGAGTTGTTAAACCCCTCCGCAAAAAGCCGTTGACAGCTACGCATAATTATTAATGGTCCCTCTGGACTCTCAGTTGATATTATAGACGATTTTCCGTCAGTCAAATTATTGTTACTYCGTGGTTTTAAACGAGTTATGGTTAAGTTATGGTGTCCTCTAAATTCTATTGATTTATTTACATAGTGCATTGCATAATTAACATTGGCTGAAGTCACATTGCCCATATTTATCTTCTATGGAATATATGTTTCTTAGTTAACATGCTTTACCGCCTTACCCATGTTAGGCAGCCTAAATCTTACATGGACATATTGAGGAAAGGGTTAACTCCAATGGTATAGATTTACTCTGGTAATGTCACTGTTGCAGGATTGTGTTTGTCGTCATTTTACGGCAATCCGAGGTCACCACTTCCCACTTGCCCCTCCTAGTTTATTTCATGTACTTTTTCCATGACGTCCTCSAATGAAATATTTGACAGCGTTGCATCCTCAGGAATGTTCGACCACTTAGGTGGAGGAATTCCACATCATTCGGCCAGCCCAGCAGTATGCGTTTTTGTCTCAACAGAYAGCCTCTCCAAATGGTCTTATTGTTATCCAATCGACGAAATTTGACCCAAAGGCCTATTTTCTTTTTTCTTTTACATGGACGTAATGATGCATTATATTGTTGAGAGTGGTATTGAGTTTTTGTCTGTATGTTGAAATGACCATGAATATAGATTAGATACATTAGATATCCCCTTTGCAACAGTTCTCAGCGAAGACGAGGATATACCATCCCAAGATCGTCTTTCCCCGTCTTGTAAGCATACACCTACCCAAACACACATTTAAACACATGGCCTTTATTTGAGCAACTTTTGTTGTACAACTACAGCACTCTGTGCCTGGACATTTCAATCAACGGTGATCGGCACACTGCTGAAGCTGTGCATCGTACGGTGATACACTCGGAGTCTATTTATCTTGCAGTCACTGCTAGGGAGATTGTAATTCAGCCTAAACCTTGAATTAGCCTACTTACTTTATATCATATAGCCTATCATAGCTTGTCCAAGACTCACCCAGTTATACATTAGAACTGCTACTGTCTGTAGTTAATGTGACTGTGAGGTGATTCCTCGACAATGCTATAAGAGAGAAACCTCAGCATGTCACATACTGTTTTACCCAACACAACCACTGTGCCAAATCTGATAAAAATATTTTTAGATATAAAGATTATTTATTTAAACTTTATTTTTTGTTTTTTTTGCAGCTGCCATAACCATTCAGAAAACTTGGTGATGGGAAAACGAGACTCCAGAACAGAAATTAATTGTTATTGATGAAGGGGTCATTAAAAAAAAAAAAAAAACTGTATAGGCTACTGGACGTTTAACAAACTACTGTTGTAATTAGTCTTATAGGCCATTTGGGAATATATAATTGATAAACAAAATTAGTCCTGAGTTTGTTTAGAAACTGAAATGACGGTCTCGACACTGAGAAATCAGTGTGTTACAGCTTTAGTGTTGGAGTGGAGATGGGGAGGGTCACCAAAAGGCTGCAGCAGAGTTGTTTGGAGAGCTTTGTGACAATTGATCGATCAAATGTATAGCTGCACCTTAGAGCCGCAAGTTCATTGGATCTGGATGCACTTGAAGTCGCTTCTTTGCACGCCTCAGGATTTTAGAAGAGAACCTTGAGTGCATGATTTGGAATTATGCTTGTTTACTTATTAAAGCATTTTCTAAAAGTCAAGAGATGCATTTGTTTTGATGCTAAATATAGGATAATGTTGAAAAAAAATATTAGGGTATAGTTGTGCCATGCCTAAATATTATTATTCAATGATTTACTGCAGAATATCAATTACGCTTTGCAGTTCTGACCTTTCTCTTATTTGACCCATTTCTGGGCCGGGCTATGGGCTCTTGCATCTTGGTCAATTAACCAACGTGATCACACAAAATAACCTATTGTAAAGCCCATAATGCTAGTACTATGCAAATGTCATTACAGAAAGTATTCACACCCCTTGACTTTTTCCACATTTTGTTACGAAGTTAGATAAAAATGTATGTAATTGTCATTTTTTGTCAACGATCTACACAAAATACTCTGTCAAAGTGGAAGAAAAATTCAAACATTTGTAAAAACAAATATTTATATACAGTACCAGTCAAAATTTTGGACACCTACTCATTCAAGGGTTTTTCTTTATTTGTACTATTTTCTACATTGTAGAGTAATAGTGAAGACATCAAAACTATGAAATAACACATATGGAGTCATGTAGTACCCCCAAAAAGTGTTAAATATAACAAAATATATTTTAGATTCTTCAAAGTAGCCACCCTTTGCCTTGATGACAGCTTTGCACACTCTTGGCATTCTCTCAAACAGCTTTACCTGGAATGCTTTTTCAACAGTCTTGAAGGAGTTCCCACATATGCTGAGCACTTGTTGGCTGCTTTTCCTTCACTCTGCTGTCCAACTCATCCCAAACCATCTCAATTGGGTTGAGGTTGGGTGAGTGTGGAGGCCAGGTCATCTGATGCAGCACTCCATCACTTTCCTTTAGTAGTGGTTTCTTTTCAGCAATTCGACCATGAAGGCCTGATTCACACAGTCTCCTCTGAACAGTTGATGTTGAGATGTGTCTGTTACTTGAACTCTGTGAAGCATTTATTTGGGCTGCAATCTGAGGTGCAGTTAACTCTAGTGTATTTATCCTCTGCAGCAGAGTTAACTCTGGATCTTCCTTTCCTGTGGCGGTCCTCGTGAGAGCCAGTTTCATCATAGCGCTTGATGGTTTTTGCATCTGCACAAAGTTCTTGAAGTGTTCCAAATTGACTGACCTTGTCTTAAAGTAATGATGGAGTGTAATTTCTCTTTGCTTATTTGAGCTGTTCTTGCCATAATATGGACTTGGTCTTTTACCAAATAAGGAAATCTTCTGTATACCACCCCTACCTTGTCACAACACAACTGATTGGCTCAAACGCATTAAGAAGGAACAAAATTCCACAAATTAACTTTTAACAAGGCACATCTGTTAATTGAAATGCATTCCAGGTGACTACCTCATGAAGCTGGTTGAGAGAATGCCAAGAGTGTGCAAAGCTGTCATCAAGGCAAAGGGTGGCTACTTTGAAGAATCTCAAATATAAAATATATTTTTATTTGTTACTACATGATTCCATAGGTGTTATTTCATCGTTTTGATGTCTTTTATTATTCTACAATGTAGAAAAGTAGTAAAATAAAGAAAAACCCTTGAAAGAGTAGGTGTGTCTAAACTTTTACTATTATTTGACAACGTAGAAAATAGTAAAAAATAAAGAAAAACCCTATGTCAAAACTGTAACTTGGCCACTTAGGAACATTCACTGTCTTGGTAAGCAACTCCAGTGTAGATTTGGCCTTGTGATTTAGGTTATTGTCCTGTGCTTAGCTCCATTCCGTTTCTTTTGTTATCCTGAAAAACTGCCCAGTCCTTAACAATGACAACCATACCATGATTCTGCCACCAATATGCTTGCAAATATGGAGAGTGGTACTCAGTAATGTGTTGTATTGGATTTTCCCTGAACATAACACTGTATTCCAGACATAAAGTTAATTGCTTAGCCACATTTTTTGCAGTATTACTTTAGTGCCTTGTGTCAAACAGGGTGCATGTTTTGGAATATTTTTATTCTGTACAGACTTCCTTCTTTTCACTCTGTCAATTAGGTTAATATTGTAGAGTAGCTACAATGTTGTTGATCCATCCTCAGTTTTCTCCTGTCACAGACATTAAACTCTGTAACTGTTTTAAAATCCCCATTGGCCTCATGGTGAAATCCCTGACTGGTTTCCTTCCTCTCCGGCAACTGAGTTAGAAAGGACACCTGTATCTTTGTAGTGACTGGGTGTATTAATACACCATTCAACGTGTAATTATTAACTTCACCATATATTTTTACCCATCTACCAATAGGTGCCCTTCTTTGTAAGTCAATGGAAAACCTCCCTGGTCTTTGTGGTTGAATCTGTGTTTGAAATTCACTGCTCGTCTGAGGGGCCTTATAGATATTTGTATCTGTGGGGTGCAGCGATGAGGTAGTCAAAATCATGTTAAACACTATTATTGCACACAGAGTCCATGCAACTTATGTGACTTGTTAAGCACATTTTTACTGTTGAACTTATTTAGGCTTGCCATAACAAAGGGGTTGAATACTTAGACTCAAGACATTACATTTTCATGTTTGGATAATTTAAAAAAAATGTCCAAAAACATAATTCCACTTTGATGTTATGGGGTATTGTGTGTATACGCCAGTAACAAACCAAAAATCTCGATTTAATCAATTTAAATTCAGTCTGTAACACAACAAAATGTGGAAAAAGGGAAGGTGTGAATTCTTTCTGTAGCCGCTGCTAAATGTAGATATATCATTCTCAAAATGGTTCTGAGTAAATAAAGGTTATTAAATGAATACAAGATCTCAATTTGAACAACAATGGAAGTAATAGTTTGGTAAAATTGTATTCTGAAATCCTGAAACCAACATATTATATCTTACATGAAATAATACGCATATTTGTAATAAAACACATATTGTGCATGTTATGTAACTCAGGGCGTCAGGTGAGAATGCCAAGGCAAATACATGTTTTAAACCTGGCTATCCATATTGCCAAATATGTAGGCCTATGG
This sequence comes from Salvelinus sp. IW2-2015, assembly GCF_002910315.2. Lineage (NCBI taxonomy): Eukaryota > Metazoa > Chordata > Actinopteri > Salmoniformes > Salmonidae > Salvelinus > Salvelinus sp. IW2-2015. The sequence continues at coordinate 18,241,157 of NC_036850.1, forward strand.
GTATATATACTTTTGTCCAATATTTACATGTGATATATTTCTTAATGAGTAGTTAAAGGGAAACATGGTAACAAAGAGAGGAAAAATATGCACATGCGCTCAGTCAGGTAATGCCGTTATGTAGCCTAATTACGTACAGAAGCATCCAGTGTACAATACCAGCAGGATACGTGGAGGGTACATATAACATGCACATTATGTTGCTGTAATGCACTTTATGGAAAACAGTTCAACAATTGAAAATGTTGTCTTTGTTCCCAGCACATGCCTTTTAAAACAATCATTATACAATGCATCATTTGGCCAAGGCCTATAAGTATTTCGTTTTTCAAGAACGAGTGCAGATATCTTGATACATTACAATGAAAATACTCATTCATACTTTCCGTGGCCACATGTGTAGCCTATTTGTTAATGTACAATTTGAAATCCAACAACGAAATCAACAAAGGTATGCATAATTTGTTTTTTTCCTTTTGTTTTATGACTAGCCACATTTAAGAAAATCGTTGTAATATCAACAACAATTTGTCCTTTCAGTAATATTCTGATTTACTTTCATGGACAAAGCACAATATAAAATATACACATGAATGTAAAGTTGAATTTTAAGCAATTTTGGGCGACATTTCACCTGTCATTGTCCCAAGAACACAAACAATGTTGATTCCCTTTTACACTCGTGGCTATTTTCGGAACAATGCATCATCAGTATATACATTACTGCAGATTTCCATTTCCAATGGTCTGAAACTAGATATCTCTGTCTCATGCGTCGCTTAGGCTATCTAGCGTTGTCGTTATAATTGAAAACAGTATAATGTCGAGGTGTGTGCACCCCCCTCATCACTTTCTCTGGCGCGGTAGGTGGCCGTGTATATTTTTGTTCAAGTGGTGTTTATGTGAATGAGAAAGGACTGGATTGCTAGCAGACCGCTGATTGCGCTCATTGGGCCGCTACATTGATCTGAACGGTATAGTTGAGGGGCCCCACCCTTTCATGCAATCAACAGAACTATAGAATCGCGTTCTACGACTTTTTAATTTACTTGGCAAGATCTCGCTGCTGGACCTCCAAGGCGCGCGCCGGTGTGCGTAAAGGCGAGGGAGACGGGAGTCCTTTTGGTGCTGTAACTTCAGTTTTCCACTATACCGAGGACACTACCCACGGTATATAGGCTAAAACAGGACGCACACACATCTACCATGAAGAAAACGAATWCACCATATCCCACTGGGCACAAACTGGTTGAGTCAACTTTGTTTCAAAGTAATTTGTCAACATATTGTGACGTTGAATCGACCTGGAAAATACATTGGATTTGCAAAAAGTCATGAACATAAACAGTTGATTTGAAAGTGAAATTTCAACCACATAATTCAAATCAAATAAAAAATCGAACTTTATTTGTCACATGCCCCAAATACAACAAGTGTAGACCTTACTGTGAAATGCTTACTTACAAGCCCTTAACCAACCAGTTCATGAAGAGTTAAGAAAATATGTACTAAATAAAGTAAAGTAAAAAATAATTAAAAGTAACACAATAACATAACAATAACGAGGCTATTTACAGGGTGTACCAGGTTACTATAATTGTCATAATGGTAACCAATTTTCAACAAGGTTTGTCTATGTTGAATTTGTACCTTTTGGAACAACATCAGATCTTCAACATTATATCCACTATCAGAAAAAACATAAAACAATAGGCTGGGCAGCACCTCCTACAGGAGAGTTGATCTGTCTACAGCTATCTATTAGATCTCCCATCCAGTGTTTTAACCAAGCCCAGCTTAGCTTTGATATTTTCCACTGACTACTACCAATGTGCTATAGTGATAATGACTATTGAGAGATATCTTAACTAAATATATAAACTGTTGCTATTGAAGTCATTCTGATGTGTAATTAGAGCAAATGAAATGTAACCATACTCTCTCTATAAGTCTTACATCATCAATGAGACTATTTAGGCCTATATAGCATTTGTGAAGCCATCAACAGCTATTGTTTCAATTCAACACAGGGTTCAACTAAAAATAGACAATACATAGGCCTAGGATTTCAAGCTTTGGTTGATGTCAAATTTAATCTTCAAGTTAATAATGAATATGTTGGATTCACTTCTCCATTTCAACCAAAAATCTAAGTTAAAGAATAGGAGTAAATCAAATCAAACTGTTTTAAAGTGCATTTAAAGTTGGATTTGATTTAGTTATATTCTTTAACTTAGATTTTTGGTAGAGATGGAGACATGAATCCAACATATAAATTATTAATTTGTAGAAAAACTGGAATTAGTCAGACTAAGTCAGTGGCACAAAATATACATCTCCTTCAAATGTAATTTGGTTGTGTTGACAACCGAACACAATTCAATATCACTTTTGCAATATAGTAAATAGTATATTAACTTAACAAATATGTTGAATTCACATCTCCAACTAAAATAAAAGTGAAAGAATATGATTAAGCCAGTGGCTCAATTGAAGCTATCCCAGCATTAGATATGTCTCCTATAAATGTTGATATTTGGTTGCTTGCCAACCTAATACAATTCAATATGACTTGTGTAAGATAGTAAATAGCCTAAAATGAAGGCCATCTTACAAACTAATTTAACAGTTTTTATTCAACCTTAAAATGAGTAACACATCCATGGCCACATGTTGAGGTTACTGTAACTCTAAAAGTCTCATTATGTCATCATAGAAAGAGTGCATGTTCATAGCATGTTCAAGATCCCAGCTCTGTGGAGAACTTCACAATATAAATATCTGTGAAAAATCTCAAACAGCATTGATCACTTGCACTATGCACTTTTAATGTAATACAAATACAATCCAGGTCATTCTGTTGTGCTATTAGATGAAGCACAATGATAACGATTTAAGCAGTTGTATAAATATAAAAATGACATTGTATTCCCATTTGAATTGTTGTGCTTTTAAATGGTTGAAAGTGCAATGATAACACATGGAGAGCTTGGGACTATAAGGTTCTATCTGCATTTTTGTCTAAATGTAATTATTGTCATAGCCTTGTTCTGTTCAATGTTCTCTACCTATAGAGTACTTTAAATACCCCCAATGCATGTCAAGTTCAAAAGAATACTAGATAAAAAAAATATTGCTGACACCATTCAAACCAATGAGGTTTCAGAACTCTATCTATCTATCTCTATCTCTGAGTCATATTACTGAACATATAACCTTATAGCCCCAAACTCTCGACATTTAGATGGCAACTAAAATAAAAAAAATCATACATTGTTTTGACGTTTAGAATGTGGTTGTGCTTTTAGATAGGTTAAAGCATAGTGATAACACATTGGGAAATCAACAAACTTCTGCCTGTCTTTTTGGGCGAATAATGTTTGAAATCTCATTGATCAACATCTCAACGATAAATTACCCACATTTCCACTTTGAAATAACGTGGTGTGGCCAGTGGGATGTTTCAGGCCATTCCAGCTTTCTGTTAATTCCATAGCATTATCTTAGTGAAGTTGTCGGTGATAAAGGTATTCAGATATCGTTGCTGATACGCTTGCCGTTTAGCCTATGAGCAGGACCTATTTTATTTGCAATGCATCCCACAGTAAGATGTTACTGGTTCATCCAGATGGGGATTGGTTGATAGAAGGCCCTACACCTTTTTCTGATTTAGAATTAGGGAGCCAATAAGCACATGGCACACAACAGACCCTTTCAGTTCAATGGTCAGTTTCCGCTCTTGGGCACATATTCATCTGGTATCTGACACACTTCAGTCATATTCCTATCACCTCGCCTTGCTCTCCATCTCTTTGTTTAGAAGGCTTAACATGCAAAAAGAGTCCAAGACGATGATTCTCCATGGTGGCCTACTACAGCGTGTGACATGTCCATTGATCATTCATGTCTCGAACTAAAACAGGAATCTCATGTTGCACTGTGTTGTGTGTTCGGTGTGTGGGCAAATTCTCCTATTGAAAAATCTTGCATTTACAGATTTATATGAAAGCTCTATTTGTCAATTTATTTGAACCATTGAATGAGGCTACTGACATGAATTATAATTAACTTGGAATAATGGGCCTTTAATTAACTGATCAGTAAATGCAAGTGATTGTTTTTATGATCAGACGCATGAAATGGAGAATGTGTGACCCGTTTTAGAAGTCAAAATGTAATTGAAACTGCATTATTCGAGAGATGGAAAATACATTCATTCAATATTTGTAGGCCTTATATTCTGTTGGCATGGTAATTTGTTGTTGATGATTGAGAGACATTGGATTTTGGATTTCGCTTTGGACACTCGTTCGCCCTCATGCGCTGTTCAGTGCTGACATTTCCCTTATCAAGGTATATTTCGCAGTTTCAGCTGCATTCACCTGAAGTGTCTCTTGGATAACTAACTATTTATAATGCAATAATTAAATATGCATTGTCATATTACATTTTATCAAACAAAATAATTCCTATTCAATGCAGGTTAACCTGAAAAGTTCATCATCTTTATTTTTTTATTTTTTATTTTATAGCTGGTTGACATTTTGTTTGTTCTGCACGACATTGATAGCTAATCATGTGAACTGTATTTGTTTATAGCCTATGTTTTGTGTGAGTGAGTTAGGTAGGCCAATTCGTATGATTATCAATATGAGAGAGAATATTAGCRGGCTTTCGATTAATTATCACCCAGAAACCAAAACCAAAACAAGAACTCTTACATTTAAAAATAGGCTACATGAATATATACCACCCTATGCGTTCTRTACATAGCCCCTGGAACTCAGTTGCACAGTTTGTTTATATCCTTAAAGTTTTGGTTCATTTGAGACTGGCAAATTATTTCGTTTTTATGCTCGTTAAGCTACAATAAACTCTGTATTGTTATCCTTAAATATAGAGAACCCGCAAACCCCAAATACACGAGATGAGTCATTTTGTGCGCGCAGCGATTATGCTGTGTGAGAACCCCGGGCTTCCCAGGAAAGTTTGGCGCGCCAACCAAACAACAACCCTCACCCAACCGTCCCTGAGGTATTGTCAATCCGTAAACCGCTCCACTTATTCCTCTCAATAGGCTTCAACTGCGTATTTTATTCGTAACATAGTCCTCATGTTCTCTGAACTTTGAATCATTTTTGACAGCCGTATTTTCAGAGGGAAATACGGCTTTCATGGAATAAAAATATGAATAAAGGCATATGTAAWATTCCTTCTGTCTTATTTTGTGATCACACAAGCTCGGTTTACACTACCACAACATTATTTGACATGACTGAAGGACACGAGTGTTGAAGAGTTGTCAGTTCCAGAAGTTTTACAAACTCAAAACTGTCCAAATGTGGTCATTGCGAGAAGGAAAATGTTCCAACATGTCAAATATCTGCGATTGACGTTTTAGCCACTGACTGACAGCATGTTTATAGGACAAAAGAAGACTAAACTAATTTGTAATCGTCATAAGGAAGAAGATGGTCACTAAAACAACAATTTAGTCCTTATTCTTTTAGTCCTTATTCTTTTATAATTTGAGACTTTTTGAAGCTCATTGTGATAAAGAAAAACACCAGAAACGTTTCGTTTTTGTGATTGTGGATTTTGTTTCCATTGTGGCAGGGTTTTGTATATTATTGCACTTATTTTCAAGTGCTTTTGTCAACTCTTGTTTATCTCCAGTTTCTCGATCTGTAAACTATACCTGATATAGTCGCTTAAGTAATTAAAGTACAATAGTCCCTCTAGATGTTTAACGTTTTTCATATATATTTTTTCAAATGTTTATTTTCTACTTATGTCTGCCTTACAATATTGCCAAGTCAGGACAGTAGCTGCATGCTTTAATCAAGATCGTTTAACAGTGAGACATCTGACAAGGCATTTATTATTTTCTGCACACTATTATTAACTTAGTGTGCCATTCCTAGAGCTAAATAGCGCTGAACCGAACCAGAGTGCTGCCTAATGTCTGATTACCTCTCAGCTATACCCCCCTATTGATGCCCATGTTTTCAACCAGAGCTGCATCTCTTCTGACTCATCCACTATAACAGACCATTTTGATCATTTAAAATCAGTCTAAAAGCACATCAAGTCATTGAACTAAATTATAATAATCTTCAATAGCCCTCAAGCTACTGTAATAGACACCTTTCTTTAATGTCTTTGATGAACCACGGAACAGTTCGACTGTATGAAACGACACTGGGATTTATCAAGCGTCCCTTATCCTATACTAGTTAATTTAAATGAAAGCAAATTATACAACCTAACTCCTGATAAAAGCTTGAAATTAAATGGACTTTCAATACATTTGAAATATGGATTGAATTGCAATAGACCTACTCAATGATCAGGTGTTCCTTTTCATTTTCCCATACGGTCATGTTATTGTTTCTTTTAATAATTCACAACCCTGCTTCTTATCATATCTATATCATGTACAGTTTAATGAAAGTTTGCTCATATAACCAACACAACTCTTCTTTTTCCCATTTCAGCCCTCTGTGAGGGAGAGAAGGTCTTCCAGTGATGGCAACAGTTCCTATGACAACCAGACCTCCACCGGGGGATTGCGTCTGTCAGACAGTGCTAATGATAATTGAGAGGTACGGATCGAAAAGATTGAGTATGGCTGTAATCTCTCCTCCAGCGGAAAACCAGAGAAACCGCTATGAGATGACCATGTTCCCCTCTCACCACCGCCCTGCTTAGTCCTGCACTGTTCTACACTGCATGCTTCTACTCTGCTCTATACTATATTGCTGCTGGAGGCCTCCCAGCCTGCCCCACACAGGGCAGAGAGTGAATGGGTAATGTCACTGTGTGTGCGCAACCTCCTTTGGTGTCCCCCTTCCCTCAGCCTCACACACAACACAGGGCCAGTCCAGGGCAGTTTGTTACAGATGCCAGGGAATATATCAACAGGGAGAACTCAACCAGAAGAAATGGTCAGAGTAGGACATAACAGAGAGAGGGAGGGAAGTCAGGCCACAGCCAGCTCTGATACAGGTTAGTTACAGAGGCTTTGATAGTTGCTGATGGGACTTTGATTGGAGCGTAAGCATGTTTATATGCATGTTCACTCACAGCCCACCATCTCTCTCTCTCCCATTCTGAAGGGGGATTTTCCTGTGGCGAGCCGCTTTGGAAAAAGCTATTAAGAATTCCCAACAGTGCACAACAATAGGAGACGTCGTTCTGCAATGCAAGTRCCYAATCCAAGTCAGTCCCTTACGGTGTTCCTCTGAAACGGTCCCCGGCTATATTTAATCCGCCCWGAGAGCAGAACCKACCTACATACAAACCACAAATTGAAACTATGGGGAGGTGGTTTGTGGGGTGTGGGCTAAGTGGGGATGGTAATTGCCTATTGWGYAGCTTAGGCCTRGCTATTCTYCCATAAACAGGCTTGGCAGCCCACAACATGATACCCCTGCCTCCACTCCACTGTTTGAGTTGGGGAGCAGATCCTCCTTGTCTGTGGGAACCCATAGCCCAGCAGTGGTCGGAATCAGTCAGGAATGCTTTGGAATGGTAACACAGCGGAAGGCTAGGGTGGGGAAAAAGGCCAAGAGCATTTCCTGAACAGAGGGGGGTCCCAGCGAAGCATCACACTTCACTGGCATCATGTGARGGGGATCCCGCCAGGCCTGAGCCCATGATCCCGATTGGAGGAGAGGGATGTGCTAGGGGAGAGGAGAGGAGGGTGAAGCTGGAACAGAAGAGAGGTGGATACGCAAGAAAGACAGAGGGGTGAGGTGAGAGGGAAGCATTGGGATGAGAGAGGGATGAGGTTGGAGGCAGAAAAGGGGAGTCAGGGGGAGAGGCACATTCTGCTAAAACATACATCTTTATTTTCCCCTGAGTGAAGTAATGCAGTCTGGACTGGCTGGCTGGCTGGCTGGCTGGCTGGCTGGCTGGGTTTGGATGAGTGTCTGAGTGTGTTATACCACGACTTTCATGAAGAGGACTTCACAGTCTCTAATTTCTGCCCACAACAAAGTGCCTTCCACTGTATCTGTGAGGAATAAACAGTATATACTGTCAAGGTCTCCAGAGAGGTCACTGAGACCACGTGGAAGACTGGGAGTTCCTAGACCACTGCTACTGAAAACCTGCAAGAATCTGTGCAGCAGTGTGGGGTATCCTAAATACATTCTAAAAGACTGTACCTTCTCACCACAGCAAAGACAATGTAGTGAATACTTTTGCCACAGCACAGGCATGTCAGAATGATTCTGAGTATATCCAGTTAACTGAAGGTCTGAAATATAACTTTGCTTAGTAACACGTGATACTAAGCAACACCCTGCAACGGTAACAGTGATGAATACTTTGGTTGAGAGCAGTAGACCAGACGGTGTTGAAAAGTGTGAAGCAGACAGGWTTTGCGGCTGAAATTGGACAGTACAAGTATATCTGTCAGTGTGTGTGTGTGTGTTTGTCCAGACCTATGAATCGGTGTGTGTGTATCCAGACTGGCGTGGACAGCCAGTCCCTGCTCCCTGGGGCTTGTGTAAATGTCGTGAGGATCTCAGGAGGAATCTTTCCCCTCCAGTCGTCAAAGGGCTTTTTATTTCCACCTGCTCCCGGCCTCTTTCCGTTGGTCTGCTCTATAACAATGGTGCTGGAAAGGCAGCAGAGTGCAGGGTGACAGCACAGAGATTGATGCTAGATTGTGTTTGGCCCTTTTTCAGATAGAGGCCTTTGAAGGGAAGTTGCCCCCCCCCCCCCCCCCCCAACACTACAACCCCTCCACTACCATCTCCACCTCCTCTCCCTCTAACACTGGGCTTAGCAGAGGGCAAAGTGCTGATCAGGCCTTTCTCCCAGATCCCTTTTTTACAAAAGTGCCAATCGCCCGAAAAGGCAACTTGGCAGGCGGTGGTAAACAGGCTTTTCACTACTCGTAAATCAATTCACCACTACATGAAACAGGATGAAGCTCATTTACACCACGCAGACGGTCGAACCCGAGCCCAGAGACGCCTTACCTCGCCTCCGGCTGCTCCCTCTCTCTCGGCAGGCCCCGGGGCTCTGGGCAGAAAAGAGATACATGCTCATCAGGACAGCATTCTTTCTGTTTCACCGAACAGTGGCCTGGCGAAGAGGGTGATCCATCACCTCAAATGTCAATTTTTTTCTAATGTTCTGTTTTCCTCTCTATCTCTCTGTAGGCTGGAGTGGGCAGGCGTGCGGGTTTGGCCACAGGAAGCCGTGAATTCCTCGGAGAACAGAGGGTGTCAGGGCCCAGAACACGACTTGGGGGGGGGCATACTGTACCTTGTAACGTCTCATAATCCTCCTAGTTGACCCCTGACCCCGGCCTGTGTTTGTATCAGGTCATCGACGTGAGAAATCGCAATGAGTCACTCCAGCAGTGTGTTTACCTTCTGGAGTCACGCAAGGAAGGAAATTAGGCACGGTCTTCTAAAAGTGGCAAAGTGAGAGAGAATAGCAGCYGTATTAGAGCAGAGCCCTGATTCATCTCACTGTGACTGGCCTCTTGTACCGTTACACTGGGTTTATTTAACCTATTCACTACTGTAGGGAGACTAGCTACAGATCAGCCAAAACAGGGAGTAAGTCTACAATATAGCGTACTGTATGAAAATATAAGGTATGAGATTAATAGTGTAATTCTGTAATTGAAGTCTGATCCGTACCCCAACTCATTGAGTGAAATGATCCATGTACTGCAGTATGTGGATACAACTTATTTTTGCTATCACTGTGTAATATGTTGCTAATAGACCGAACATGTATTGTTTTTGTCATCATTTTCTGTTGTTTGTTGCAGGCATTTTTGTTTTTTTGCTATGCCCAATGAAATTTGGAGAGATTTAGTATTTTCCTTTGTCTCATGCAACAATCATAAATTATGTGTATGTGATTTTTCTATTTAATAATAATTTATTGCAATATATTTCTGACTCCAAGATATAGATTATATCTGGAAGATGCCTTGCAATATGCTTTGAAGGAGAAATCTCTGCACTCCCAAATACATTGTTTTAATCTTGAACTTACATTGAGCTCTTGAAACTGTTGAAACTGAAATGAGTATGCAACTGTGGCCAACGCCTGTGATTAAAATACAATGTCCTGGCCTACCATCATGCTGTAGCCTTCCACACCGTGGGCTTGTGTGATTGCACAATTGTTGTTTTTGAGCATGTGCCCTTGTTAGTTTTACTCTGTAAATAAATATGTGCTCCGAGCTGACAATTCATCCTCTGTTACTTTCTTTCATCCTTATATTGGAGAGGAGAACATCATCACTGACCAGTGTCTCCACCTCTCTCTCTCTCTCTCCCACACTACACCACACACACACAACACACACACCACACACACACACACACACACACACACACACACACACACACACACAACACACACACACACACACACACACACACACACACACACACACACACACACACACACACACACACACACACACATACACACACAGCCACAATGAGAGAGTCAGCAGCTCTTATTTTGGACAGTCTCTCCTGAATTCTAAGGACTGTCAGGCGGTTTGATTGATAGTTGTGTTTATCACCATATTATTAAGTAATCAGGCTCACCACAGTTCATTATAATTAAAGACTTGGGATAAGTGTTTATTTTTTGAGTCCTGTAAAAAAACATAGTTTTGTGTTTTTTGAATGTGTGTGAGACAGTGTGTTTATATTTGTATTCTTTTCCACAGTGGACCTTAGTGACCAGGAGAATCTGTGTGTCTGTCCASCACTGAGTTTATGGCTACACTTGGGTCTCTGTGAGAGAAGACAAATGCAACRACGATGACATATTATATCCATACAGTAACAACATGGAATACTCCCCCATAATGGTAGCTCTTTATTTCACTAGTCATTTCTTAAAACGAAGCCCAAGCCTATTTTAATCTTCTATCTTAGAAATCTTACAACTTTATTTCCCCCAAGGGAATGTTTACAACATATTATGTAGGAAAACCCCCTCCAAATTCTGTGAGGCAGCAGCCTGGGTCTCCTGTTCTCACCCAGGTTGGCAGCTATGGCCTGAAGCTCTGCCTGTCCGGCTGGCCTGCATCTGTCTGTATACCCCAGAGGTAAACACAGTGGTGCCACAGCGGACATGCTGAGTGTGTCCTGACTGGAGARAGTGAGAAAGCAGAGAGAGCACTGTGGCACTATTCAGGAGGTCCCTGCCAGGTTTCTCTTCTGGAGGCAGGGTTCATTTGATGATTGGCCATTTGGCAATGGGCCATGTATTAGGACAAAATGGCTCTTTTAAAAGCCCCAGCTCATTCTGTTGCTATGGCCGATTTGATTCAGGAATCAGTCAAGTGGCAGATGTTTCATGTAGGATCYTCGGTGTAGGTGCAACACACTGCTTAAGCACGGCTACACATGGCTTTTAACGAGCCAATGAGAGAGGAGGGTGTTGAGGATGAACATCTGGGATAAGAGGTAAAGAATATTCTTGCTAATTCCGAACCACTATAATGAGTGATATGTTGAAGTACCACAGGTGGGGAAGAGTGCAGGTGGGCAGGCAGACTAGGAGTTGGTTTCATAAAAAGAGATTTGGTGATACGGAATTGTAGATAACGTCATTAATGCATTCCCTCCTTAGAAAAGTACTGGCCTTTTTTTAATGTACACTGTGTACTAAATAAAGTGAATAATTTACAGGTAATTACTCATTTGAACAAAAATTATTGTTCATTTCAATTTAGGTTTGTATTTTGTGAACTCCGAACAAGCAAAACAAAATAACTGAAAATATGTGAATAAGACAACATACAGTACATGCATATGTTTTAAAATACCACCATGGGCTTTTCCCTGGTTGTGTGTGCGTGCAAAGTGTGTATTTGTTTACGTGTCTAATTTAATGAATTGCACGTCAGTGGTCCCTGGCTTCCTCCTCGTTCTCTAGTATTTTTGTCTAACTGGGGGAAAGAGACACTTAGGGATCTGACGATAAATTCCCTGTCTTTCRGCAAATGTGTTTGGGCTATAAGATAAACATAGGCTGGAATAAATTCAACACTAATGAAACATTCTGGTGGTCCCATGTTTACWTTAACTCTATTACCACTAGGACCTGTCTAAGGTATTGACCTTCTGCCCTCTCACACCAGTAGACATCTGCAGCCTATAGTCCCTAATACGTATCTTACTGAACGGAGTAGAACTACAAACCCTTCCCTCCTTTTAAACAGTATGAAGACTTGGCTGTGCATCCTGTTCCCACATTAATGCAGTGTGATGTACGATGATCATAAACGACCTGTGGCTGCYAACATCTCAGGACATGTGATCAGTGAGGGGTTGGATTCRACTACCTTGGTATAACWCKTTTTTTCGCAGTCCAAAAAGGTCACGGAAAGCACAGGAATTCAAACACACTTTAAACGTCTGCTTCTGGTGAATTTCTCCTCAGGAGAGGAGAACGTAGAGCGGATCAGTGTTTACACTGTAGTTATTTATTATGGCAGGATTTGGACATTTATTGGTTTTGTAGCGTGTAGGGGGAAAATAGAACCTGAACAAGGTCTATAGTGGAGACCTGAACTGTTTGCTCGTCTTGGTTAAGTGGATACGCTTCATTAGAAAACGTTTTAGCATCAGGAGAAATAATTAGAGTTGGGATAAACACAGGAGCCCCTTCAGGCCGRTATCTCGAATCAGATATGAGTGGAGTTCCCTTTTTGCTTAATTTATCATTCTGGCCTCTAATACTGAATAAATAGTAGCCTACTAACGCTCAAGGATGTAGAAATACAGAAGGCTCCAGTTGCTTTGTGCTGTCTGTGTTAGAACCCAGTTAATGACAGCTAGTTAAAATACCACAACAACAACACAGCCATACATAACAGTCTACACCTCTCACATAGTCTTGTGTGGATGAATGTTGAGAGCTGATCTGATGAAGCCTGATGAAAGACCTTGTTGAAGTGAATCTCCAGTATGGGTGGTTGTGTGTTATCCTKAGATGTCTGGGTGCAAGTGATCTGTTCTGTAGTTAGCCCGTTATTTTGATCTGCTCTCTACCCCCAGCCCAGCCTACTGTACCCCATTGAAACACAGGCAGGCCCACTAACCAGGCCAGCAGACCGCTGCTGGCAGCACACTGTAAACTGTGACTCACACACAGACACAGACACAGAGAGAGGGTAAGGCTAAAACATGAATCAGCTGGCCCTGTAAGCAACACACAGTAACGTATACTGCAGCATAGTCAACATGAGTGTTCATACCACTCTGGCTCTGATGTCATTATCTGTGTGTGTGTGTGTGTGTGTGTGTGCTTGTGTGTGTGTGTGTGTTATCCTGTATCTATTGAATGGGGAAACTTCAGCTCAAATTGTGTGGGACAATGTGAGTCACATTTTCAGTTCTAGGAACAGGTGCTGTGAAGGACAGACAGTCAGACAGAGACAACAACACAGACAGRCAGTCAGACAGTCAGACAGTCAGACAGTCGGACAGAGACAACCACATAGACAGTCAGTCAGACAGTCAGACAGCCAGAGGCCCTTTCATGTGTCTGGTGAAACATGGGGATCCATCCTTAATGACACCCCTGGGACTGACAGAAGAGGTTTGTCTGGTAAGGCAGATTGGAAGTGGCTTGCAGATGAAAGTTAGAAAAATAAATAAAGCAATGGCAAGCAGTCAGGGTTTTTCTCTTGTCAAAGTACACCCATAATGGGAGACATACGGACACACTCACGTACGCACACGCACACACACACACACGCACGCACACACACTCACACACACGCACACACGCGAAGAAAACAAGTCCTGCTCATGTTTTGTTTGCGGTGTTATGTATCAGTCGCCAAGGAAACATTGATGAACTTCGGCTGGGAGTCTTTAGCAGTGGAATTCTGTGTTCATCCCTTTGTTGTGCGAGACATTCTATGTAAGATTTTATTCTGCATCGCTACTCTTCTTTATTGTGTTAGAGTGCTTTACAAGTTCAGTCAAAGCCATTATGACAGAGAAGCTCTGTTCTTGATCACAGCGCTCCTATTTTAAGCGCAGARGATATTTGTTTCAGTGTTAAACAGGTCATTAAATCAATCTCAGAAGGATCAAATGGCTTTTTAATCTCCTCCAATTGATATTTTCATCAATATTCATAGTCTGCCTAGAGTTAGAATAGTAATGGTAAGACAATCCACTCTTGCCTCATCCTGGCTCCCTCACCTTCCAAACGCACTACATGTAAAACTGACCCTCTTCGCTCTCGTGTGTTCACACACGTTCCACTGTTCCTATTTTCTTTGTGCCAGTCCAAACTAGGCCCAGCTCTGCTAATACGTCTCACTGTACAGGAGGTTGGCTAGCCCTTAAGGAAAATAAAATGGCACCCCTCAGGACTTTCTCTTTTCTCTCTGAATGGTACACAGAGAGATGTTGTTGGCCCAGAGGAGCCATGGACTAATGATGAGAGAACAAGGGGTGTTGGTTTAATTGGGATTTGTATGAGTGTGTGTGTGTGTGTGAGTTTGTGTGTGTGTGAGCGTGCATGTGTCCGTGCATGCGCACTTGTGTGCGTGCGTGTGTGGTCATTGGTCTGGAGGAGGAGAGGGAGGTGTTAGAGCCAGGTCTTAATTACTACAGCTTCAGATCCATGAGTAGGAGGGTAAACATGCTCAATGGTGCAGCCCTGTTTGACTTGGCTGGAGTAGTGTGTGTGTCTCTGCATGGGTAGAGTTGAAGTTGATGAAGAGAGGTGAATAGAGTGATTAAAGAAGGGACTTGGGGACTAACAGCCTAACTTTTGTCACTGGTGCCAGGGGAGTGATTTACTCTGAGTATGGTCAGTCTGTTGTCTGAGCATGTTAACAAATCACAGCCTCAGGTCTGACCACCACCACACCAGGTTAAACCTCCATAACTCTCTGACCACCACCCAGCCAGCCACCCAGCCTGCCAGCTAACCTGCAGAGCTACAGCCAGGTCTCAACGGCTGAGTGCTGAGTGGGTCTCATGGCCTCGGGGCAGCCTATGGTCTGCTGGCCGCCCACCAGACTCACTACCTGGGTGCTGCGTGGGTCTCATGGCCTCGGGCAGCCTATGGGTCTGCTGGACGCCCGACCAGACTCACCCTACCTGGGTGCTGCGTGGGTCTCAATGGCCTCGGGGCAGCCTATGGTTTGTGACCCCCACCAGGACTCACCCTACCTGGGTGCTGCGTGGTCTCATGGCCGCGGGGCAGCCTAGGTCTGTGACCCCAACGAGACTCACCCTACCTGGGTTGCTGCGTGAGGTCTCATGGCCTCGGGCAGCCTATGTCTGCTGACCCCCACCAGACTCACCCTACCTGGGGGTGCTGAGTGGGTCTCATGGCCTCGGGCAGCCTATGGTCTGCTGACCCCACCAGACCTCACCCTACCTGGGTGTATGAACACGTCCACCCCCAAAGTGGATACAGCCAGAGGTTTAGCTTGTGTCTGTTTGATTCAAGGACTACAAGTACAGAGAAACAGTGACAATTGTTTCCCAGAGGATGATACACTCTCAAAAGTGTTTCGGCTGCCCCATAGGATACATTTAGGTCTAAATAGCATATTTTTTCTAAGGTGTAACATAGATGAATTATAAATAGAATCAGTCCTGAATCATATAATCAATAAAATCACGCACTAGGGTCTGTGGTGTGTGGTGTCTGACCACCAGCAGTTCAGTATGACCCTGGGGGCACAGGGTGTTAAGACCTCCATAACTCTCCCTGATCCCCCCTCTCATTATCAGCCCAGCCCCAGATCTGCCCCTCAGCCCCCTGGCCACAGCACCCTGGCCTGCCCCTGCTCTCCCAACCCTCCACAACTAGGAGATATACTCTGGAGAGAACTCTCTGGCTTAGCCTATTTTACCACCCAGCTTCTAAAAGAGATTGTTTTTACATTTTGATGTGTTGTGTGTGTGTGTGTGTGTGTGTGTGTGTGTTGTGTGTGTGTGTGTGTGTGTGTGTGTGTGTGTGTGTGTGTGTGTGTGTGTGTGTGTGTGTGTGTGTGTGTGTGTGTGTGTGTGTGTGTGTGTGTGTGTGTGCACTGCCCTGAATTCTTGATTAGAAAAAGGAAACAAAAGTGGACAGATATGATGAGAAGCTATGTTGGTATGATTAATCCCTATTTGCTGTAAGGACTACTCACTCATGTCCATGCCCCTCTGGACATTTCATGATTCTACCATTAAAACTCTGTTTGATGACCACACGTGTCAGAGTGGAATTAGACCGCAGTCTGAGAGATGTGGGCGTGGTGTGTGTGACTAGATCAATACAACACTACTTCACTACAAGTCACGCCTGAGAAGGCTGGCAGTCTGTGAGCTGCTTGCCAGGCTGACTCTCTCTCCTCTCCTCTTCGTCTCTCTCTCTCTTCTCTCTCTCTCTCTCTCTCCTCTCTCTTCTCTCTTCTCTCTCTCTCTCTCTCACACTCATCACACATCACACACACACGACACCCCCAGACACACCGTCAGACCAACACAACCACAACACACACAGTGTGAGATGTGTGGAAGTATGAACATGAGGATTTTCTCCCTCAGGCCCAACGTGTATTTCTGCCCTGGTATGTGTGGAGTGGCCACACATTTTTCAGCAGGTTCTTTGAGCGTTGTAGGTAAGAAGGGTTCTTTTATGAAGGGAGTAACCATCGCTTCAGTGTTAAATATATCCCCATCGTAAAGGAAACGGAATATGATGGATTATTATGTAAGACATTGGGGCTGGTGGTGGTGTGTGTGTATGATGATGCATACGTGGGTATGAATGTGTGTATATCGTGTGTGTTGAGTGTGTTGGAATTGTGTGATGTTATTATGCTCAAGGTGAGGCTCATGGTGTTATTTTTAGCCGGTGCTGCTCACTGTGTGTCTGGTAGTACATTCTGTAATTCAAATCAAAGTGTCTAAAAGTTTCTCACATCTGTATCACTTGCATGCTGAACACAAGCCCTGATTAGCCTGACGTTTCAGGATTCTCCCTGCTCTCCAAATGATTCCTCTCCTTGACCAATGTGAGAGGCTAAACTGTGGCAATATGTGTAAGTGTGTGTGTGTAGTGTGTATGTCTGTGTGGTGTGTTGTTGTTGTGTGGTGTGTGTGTGTTGTGTTTGTGTGTGTGTGTGTGTGTGTGTGTGTGGTGGTGTGTTGTGTGTGTGTGTGTGTGTGTGTGTGTGTGTGTGGTGTGTGGTGTGTGTGTGTGTGTGTGTGTGTGTGTGTGTGTGTGTGTGTGTGTGTTGTGTGTGTGTGTGTGGTGAGTGTTTGTTTGTGTGAGTGTAAATGTAGGAGGTTATGTGGCCATGCTGGGAGAGAGGATAGAGTGTGGATTTATGTTAGATGTTTTTGTATGATTGAAGTGTCTGGAGGCTGGTGTGCAAAGGGAGGAGGCTGGGTGGGGAGAGTTTTTGGCAAGCAGAGTAAACATGGAAAATATTCTTGTTTCATGCCTGAATAATCATTTTAACGAGCAGACCCAGGGCTGCACGCACACCAGACAGACCCCACACAGAGGGGCTCCTAAGCCCCCCCCCCCCCCCCTTTCCTCTCCACAGACCACCAGGGACCCCAGCTTACAGTTTCCCTACCTCTATCCCTCTTCTTCTCGCTCTCCCTTTCGCTCTCTCACTTTGCCACTCTCTATCTCTTCCTTCATCTCCCACTCTTCCCTCTCTCCCACTCTTCCAATGAGGGCTGCGGAATGGCACGGGAGGGGAAGTGAAGCATTTGGGAAAATGCTGTGAATGACTCATTCTTCCTCCTGACGCTTTCCCTGTGTGTATAATTGCTGTTTCATACACTGGTAAGGCTGTGTGTTACCCTGCAGACTGACTGTTTTACTTCCCTATTCTCCTTTATATTTTTCTCATTTGGCTCAGAAAACAGGGGTTAGAAGGTCGACTATTCACACATGCTTTGACAGATAAACACCTGTTTCTAAGTTCTTGGCTATCGTCCTGCCTCGAGTTATCCTAATAGCTCTACTATAAACCATCTCAAAGGGCCTTATCATCCGTAAATTACAGAATTAATTATGGAATATACAGTAACAAACACCTCTCTCAGTGCAGTCCGTACTCATGGTAACACATGAATCAATATCCTCAAAACGTTTTTCATATCGGCTAGAAGAGGTTTGACTGGTTGACTGTGCATTTAGTTTCTTTTTATTTAAAAGTCCTAGATGGTATGTAAAGGGATTGCCTTCTTTTTTCTGTTTAATATGTGGACTTTTGTGATATACCATTTGGTCACGATCGTCGTAACGTTGAGAGAGAGGGACCAAGGCGCAGCGTGAAATGAATACATAACTTGATTTATTTAACAGAGACGAAACGAAGAACAGCTTGACCAAACCTAATACAAACAATAAAACGACGACCCGTGAAAGCTAATCAAACTAGTGCTAGACACAAAAAACACTACACATAGAAATAACCCACAACCCACAATACAAAACAGGCTACTAAATATGGTTCCCAATCAGAGACAAACGCAAAACACCCTGTCTCTGATTGAGAACGCATATCAGCGCCAAACACAAATAGAAATAGACAAACCAGACATACAACATAGAATGCCACTTCAGATCACACCCTGACCACCAAACATAAAACATGACAAAGCAATTCTATGGTCAGGGCGTGACACATTGCCCTAATGTGTTTGACTTAAGTTATATAAGGTGAGGGGATTTTTGTTCCTGTACTAACGTGTTGATCATTAATACCACCTCCCATTGGACAACCACAACAAGCGGGCATCAAGCCGCCGGTTAGCATATTTTTAGAAGAGGAATGGGCACAGACTAAACCGCCTCCAGTCTGCCACTTTTGAACAATACTCCGTAATTGTTCGCAGCCACTAGACTGTTTAACACTTAGGGCCTCGCTCTCTGTCTCCTCCTCCTCTGGTGGATAGGGGGGTGGTCACTAGCTGCTGACCCGCAGAGGACAGAAACCCAGAGAACGCAAGCAGGCAAGAGAGATAGAGAAGGAGGGACATAGACGTAAGAACAGATTGGTGAAACTTCAAACCGAGTACCCGCGCCGACTCTCCTTCCTCTAACTGTATATTTTCCCCTCATCCTTCAAGTCAATCCATTAGGCGAAGCTTCAGAGCGAACAGGCCGCATCATTTAAGTTAATGACGGCCCTAATCAGACAGTTGCTAGCCGCTCCAACCACCTTGGAACAACAGGCATGCCCTTGGCCCCAAGGCCAGCTCAGGAAAAACTAAACACTGAAACCTAGAGTAAATTATTTCAGAATATTGGTATGTGTTGCTTGCTTGAGGTGGGACATCTTAGAAAGAGGTGGTAATTTCCCACTTATTGTATTATTCCAAAATCTGTTGGTTTCAGAGGTGCTTGTAAAGCATTCCCCTCTAAAAGGCAGGAAATGGTATGCGATGGCTGGTATTTTTACACTTTATGAAGTGGAGTTGGTTCAAACGCAGAGAGTGGTAAAGCAGTGAGGTTCGGGGTGGGCTCTCCTACGTTCCCCTCAGAGGGAACTAAGGGTAGTAGACTGGCTACTGTAGTTGTGTGGAGAGAAGTGGTGACAACTGTAGGAGAGAAAGGGCAGCCATTAAAAACTGTCATGAAGTTGTCAGAAGACCCGCCCCTCTTTCTCCTTCTCTCTCTCTCTCTCTCTCTCTCTCTCTCTCTCTCTCTCTCTCTCTCGTCTCTCTCTCTCTCTCCTCTCTCTCTCCTCTTCTCTCTCTCTCTCTCTCTCGGCT
>NC_036850.1:18260944-18272551 GCF_002910315.2 Salvelinus sp. IW2-2015
GCTACAAAACCATTAAATGTCCATCCTGCCAAATAAATAACTAAGTGTAAACCACTGTGAGTCCTGCGTTCTGCGTTCTCCTGCTTCCTGTGAGAGGAGAAAATTACAACCCAGAAAGCGACGTTTTAAAGCTTTTTGTCTGGAATTCCTGTAGCTTCCCTGAACCTTTCTTTGGACTGCCCTCAAAAAATACTATATACCAATTGCACTTCACTAACGTAGATAGTCAAACAGGAACCCCTCATAGTTGATACACAATGTCCTGAGAGCGTTTGCCAGAGCACAATCATGGTCGTTAATCGATCATCCACGTACAGCTACAGCACTGCATTATGGGACAGATGCACAGCCGCAAGTCTTGCATACTGTAACGGGGGGAAGGGTTTTGTAGTCGACTCCCGACTCAGAAGATACGTATTTTGGACGATAGGCTGACAATGTCTACTGCGTCGTGGAAGCAGGGCAGGCCCAAGCGCCCCCCAATTGCGGTCCTCAGGACTGTATCCCTTACCGTCTCTCCAGGGGCAGGCCCGGGGCTCTGGGCCAGAAACATAGAAGTACATGTAATCAGTCATTCAAGTTAAAAGGTAAGAAACCTATGCAAAAAGAATTGGACCACCAGTATACTGTTTCGTCATTAGCGTGTTAAACTCGTATTCCAGACCATAGGTTTATCTATAAGCCCAAACACATTTAGCTAGGGTCAGACTAGGGGAAGTTTATCGGCAGATCCGCTAAGTTTCTCGATCCCCCGAAGGTAGGACATAGAAATACTTGCATCGACCGCCAAAAAGAATCGTAGCTGAGATTTGTATATGTCCTAGGCAGTCCTCATTCTGACTGGTGGGTCTACTCATTTTTCTCTGGTAGGCTGGTAGATGTAGACACAGGGATCAGTAGCATGGGTTTGCCCACACCAGGAAGCCGATGAATACCCTTGACAAGAACATCATGCAAGGTGTCAGGCGCAGGCCACCACAGAAACTCAGGGGAACATAGTGCGGGCGTGGGGTGGAGTTAGAACTGATTTGCAATATACTCGTTGTATATCTGCTCTTTATTTTGCGTACATAATTTGTCCCAGTTATCTCAGTATTTATTGTCTCTGTTCGGGCCAAAATACAAACCTATAAATGGAACCCATAGTAATATTTATGGTTTTCGAAATGCGCTAACGACCTGGTACACACACTCAGCCTTTTCAGTGTCTTATGTTATTTATCAGGTGACACAGCGGTCCATATTCAAACGAATGAGAAATCGTTGAGATGAGCGGCACTCCCCAGCAGTTGACTGTTTACCTTCTAGAGTGAAATGTGCATCTAAATTGACGTTAGTCTAACAGTACCGGTATCACAAAATCTCTGTTATGAACCAAACTCTGGTTCTCCTTGCCCAGCCGTAGCACTACTTACCCTCAAACGGCCTGTTGGTACTTCCAACATATCACTATGTATTAGTGTTCTAGGAAATGTTAGGCAAGAAATAAGTGGTGTCTAATAATAGCCTTCTAAGCCCAGATGTTCATCGATGCAACAACCTCCTCTCTTGCAATGGCTCCCTTTAAGAAATAGACATTGGTGTAGCGGTGGCAGTCAAAGCCAGTGTGTGACCGTACACGATGAAGACCCGGTCCTACAATGAAACGAATTTCTTCGACCACTTGACTATTCCTGAATCAAATCGGCCACTCAGTCACCAAGCTATGAGGCCCTGGTGGGACTTTTTTAAAAGAGCCATTGTCCCTTATACATGGCCCAATTCCAAATGGCCCCATCATCAATACTGAACCCTGCCCGCTCAGAAAGAGAATAAGCTTGTGACCAGGCACCTCCGAATTGAGTGCCCACAGTGCTCTCTCTTGCTCTTTTCTCCCAATCCTGATTGCTCCAGTCAGGACACACTCAGCTGATGTCCTGCTGTATTTAAGCACCACCTCATGATTTGCTATATACTCGTACGTGCGAGTTGAGGCTAGCTATACAGCAAGATCACAAGGCGCAACAAACAGCGGAGTACAAGGTCTACAATATAGCCGTACTGCCTGATCGGGAAAGATATACAGGTATGCAGATTAATAGTGGTAATTCTGTAATTGAAGTCTGCTTCCGTACCCAACGTCGATCCGCATATGAGCAATGATCCACTGAACATCAACTGAGTATGAGTAATCCGTACGAACCATCACGCGGCTTGTATGGTGCATAAAACTCTATTTTTGCTATCACTCGTGTGAATATGTTGCTAATAGACCGAACATGTATTGTTTTGTCATCATTTTCTGTTGTTTGTTGCAGGCATTTTTGTTTTTTTGCTATGCCCACATGAAATTTGGAGAGATTTAGTATTTTCCTTTGTTCTATGCACATCATAAATTATGTGTATGATTTTTCTATATTAATAATAATTTATTGCATATTTCTGACTCCAAGATATAGATTATATCTGGAAGATGCCTTGCAATATGCTTTGAAGGAGAATTCTCTGCCTCCAAATACATTGTTTTAATCTTGAACTTACATTGAGCTCTTGAAACTGTTGAAACTGAATGAGTATGCAACTGTGGCCAACGCCTGTGATATAAAATACAATGTCCTGGCCTACCGTCACGTCGTTAGCCTTCCACACCGTGGGCTTGTGTGAATTGCGGCAATTGTTGTTTTTGAGCAAGTGCCCTGTTAGTTTTACTCATGTAAATAAAATGATGCTCTCGAGCTGACAATTCATCCTCTGTTACTTTCTTTTCTCTTATATTGGAGAGAGAACATCATGCACTGACCAGGTCCACCTCTGCTTCCTCTCTACTCCACACACTACACTACAACACTACCAACACCATACACAAAAACAGCACCACACTACCACACACCTAACTCTACACACCACACACTACGCACACACACGACCACACACACACACACACAACACACACACACACACACACACAACACACAATACACACCACACACACACACACACAACACACACACACCACACACACACACACACACACACACACACACACACACACACATACACACACATCAGCACAATGAGAGAGTCAGCAGCTCTTTATTTTGGACAGTCTCTTCCTGAATTCTAAGGACTGTCAGGCGGTTGATTGATAGTTGTGTTATCACCATATTATTAAGTAATCAGGCTCACCACAGTTCATTATTAATTAAGAACTTGGATGTGTTTCTTTAGTCCTGTAAAAAAACATAGTTTTGGTGTTTTTTGAATGTGTGGTGAGACAGTGTGTTTATATTTGTATTCTTTTCCACAGTGGACCTTAGTGACCAGGAGAGATCTGTGTGTGTGTCCACCACTGAGTTTATGGCTCACTTGGGTCTCTGTGAGAGAGAGCACAATGCAACACGATGACATATTATATCCATACAGTAACAACATGGAATACTCCCTGTAATGGTAGCTCTTTATTTCACTAGTTCATTTTAAGAAGCAGCCTATTTTAATCTTCTATCTTAGAAATCTTACAACTTTATTTCCCCAAGGAATGTTTACAACATATTATGTAGGAAAACCCCTCCAATTCTGTGAGGCAGCAGCCTGGGTCTCCTGTTCTCACCCAGGTTGCAGCTATGGCCTGAGCTCTGCCTGTCCGGCTGGCCTGCATCTGTCTGTATACCCAGAGGTAAACACAGTGGTGCCACAGCGGACATGCTGAGTGTGTCCTGACTGGAGACAGTGAGAAGCAGAGAAGAGCCTGTGGCACTATTCAGGAGGTCCTGCCAGGTTTCTTTCTGGAGGCAGGGTTCATTTGATGATTGGCCATTTGGCAATGGGCATGTATTAGGACAAAAATGGCTCTTTTAAAAGCCCCAGCTCATTCTGTTGCTATGGCCGATTTGATTCAGGAATCAGTCAAGTGGCAGATGTTTCATGTAGGTCATCCGGTGTAGGTGCAACACACTGCTTAAGCACGGCTACACATGGCTTTTAACGAGCCAATGAGAGAGGAGGGTGTTGAGGATGAACATCTGGGATAAGAGGTAAGAATATTCTTGCTAATTCCACACATAATGAGTGATATGTTGAAGTACCACAGGTGGGGAAGAGTGCAGTGGGCAGGCAGACTAGGAGTTGGTTTCATAAAAAGAGATTTGGTGATACGGAATTGTAGATAAGTCATTAATGCATTCCCTCCTTAGAAAAGTACTGGCCTTTTTAATGTACATGTGTACTAATAAAGTGAAATTTACAGGTAATTACTCATTTGAACAAAATTATTGTTCATTTCAATTTAGGTTTGTATTTTGTGACTCCGAACAAGCAAACACAAAATAACTGAAAATATGTGAATAAGACAACATACAGTACATGCATATGTTTTAAAATACCACCATGGGCTTTCCCTGGTGTGTTTGCGTGCAAAGTGTGTATTTGTTTACGTGTCTAATTTAATGAATTGCACGTCAGTGGTCCCTGGCTCCTCCTCGTTCTCTAGTATTTTTGTCTAACTGGGGGAAAGAGACACTTAGGGATCTGACGATAAATTCCTGTCTTTCTGCAATTGTGTTTGGGCTATAATAAGATAAACATAGGCTGGAATAAATTCAACACTAATGAAACATTCTGGTGGTCCATGTTTACTTTAACTCTATTACCACTAGGACCTGTCTAAGGTATTGACCTTCTGCCCTCTCACACCAGTAGAATCTGCAGCCTATAGTCCCTAATACGTATCTTACTGAACGGAGTAGAACTACAACCCTTCCCTCCTTTTAAACAGTATGAAGACTTGGCTGTGCATCCTGTTCCCACATTAATGCAGTGTGATGTACGATGATCATAAACGACCTGTGGCTGCAACATCTTCAGGACATGTGATCAGTGAGGGGTTGGATTCTACTACCTTGGTATAACTCCTTTTTTCGCAGTCCAAAAAGGCACGGAAAGCACAGGAATTCAAACACACTTTAAACGTCTGCTTCTGGTGAATTTCTCCTCAGGAGAGGAGAACGTAGAGCGGATCAGTGTTTACACTGTAGTTATTTATTATGGCAGGATGAGGATTTGGACATTTATTGGTTTTGTAGCGTGTAGGGGGAAAATAGAACCTGAACAAGGTCTATAGTGGAGACCTGAACTGTTTGCTCGTCTTGGTTAAGTGGATACGCTTCATTAGAAAACGTTTTAGCATCAGGAGAAATAATTAGAGTTGGGATAAACACAGGAGCCCCTTCAGGCCGCTATCTCGAATCAGATATGAGTGGAGTTCCCTTTTTGCTTAATTTATCATTCTGGCCTCTAATACTGAATAAATAGTAGCCTACTAACGCTCAAGGATGTAGAAATACAGAAGGCTCCAGTTGCTTTGTGCTGTCTGTGTTAGAACCCAGTTAATGACAGCTAGTTAAAATACCACAACAACAACACAGCCATACATAACAGTCTACACCTCTCACATAGTCTTGTGTGAATGAATGTTGAGAGCAAGCTGATCTGATGAAGCCTGATGAAAGACCTTGTTGAAGTGAATCTCCAGTATGGGTGGTTGTGTGTTATCCTCAGACGTCTGGGAGCATGTTGTGTTGGAAAGTGATCCGTTCTGTAGTTAGCCCGTTATTTTGATCTGCCCTCCACCCCCAGCCCAGCCTACTGTACCCCATTGAAACACAGGCAGGCCCACCAACCAGGCCAGTAGACCGCGTTTGTGTGTGTTATCCTTTATCTATTGAATGGGGAAACTTCAGCTCAAATTGTGTGGGACAATGTGAGTCACATTTTCAGTTCTAGGAACAGGTGTTGTGAAGAACAGACAGTCAGACAGAGACAACCACATAGACAGTCAGTCAGACAGTCAGACAGCCATAGGCCCTTTCATGTGTCTGGTGAAACATGGGGATCCATCCTTAATGACACCTCTGGGACTGACAGAAGAGGTTTGTCTGGTAAGGAAGATTGGAAGTGGCCTGCAGATGAAAGTTAGAAAAATAAATAAAGCAATGGCAAGCAGTCAGGGTTTTTCGATTGTCAAAGTACACCCATAATGGGAGACATACGGACACACTCACGTATGCACACGCACACACACACGCAGACACACGCTCTCTCTCACACACACACACGAAGAAAACAAGTCCCGCTCATGTTTTGTCTGCTGTGTTATGTATCAGTCGCCAAGGAAACATTGATGAACTTCGGCTGGGAGTCTTTAGCAGTGGAATTCTGTGTTCATCCCTTTGTTGTGCGAGACATTCTATGTAGGATTTTATTCTGCATCGCTACTCTTCTTTATTGTGTTAGAGTGCTTTACAAGTTAAATCAAAGCCGTTATGACAGAGAAGCTCTGTTCTTGATCACAGTGCTCCTATTTTAAGCGCAGACGATATTTGTTTGTGTTAAACAGGTCATTAAATCAATCTCAGAAGGATCAAATGGCTTTTTAATCTCCTCCAATTGATCTTTTCATCAACCTACGTGGCTGTACTCTGCCTAGAGTTAGAATAGTAATGGTAAGACAATCCACGCTTGCCTCATCCTGGCTCCCTCACCTTGTAAAACTGACCCTCTTCTCTCTCGTGTGTTCACACACGTTCCACTGTTCCTATTTTCTTTGTGCCAGTCCAAATTAGGCCCAGCTCTGCTAATACGTCTCACTGTACAGGAGGTTGGCTAGCCCTTAAGGAAAATAAAATGGCACCCCTCAGGACTTTCTCTTCTCTCTCTGAATGGCACACAGAGAGATGTTATTGGCCCAAAGGAGCCATGGACTAATGATGAGAGAACAAGGGGTGTTGGTTTAATTGTGCTGGGATTTGGATGAGAGTGTGTGTGTGAGTATGTGTGTGTGTGAGTGTGCGTGTGTGCGTGCATGAGTACTTGCGTGCGTGAGTGTGTGCGTGTGTGCGTGTGTTTGTGTTTGTGTGTGTTTGTGTGTGTGTGTGTGTGTGTGGTCATTGGTCTGGAGGAGGAGAGGGAGGTGGTAGAGCCAGGTCTTAGTTACTACAGCTTCAGATCCATGAGTGGGAGGGTAAACATGCTCAATGGTGCAGCCCTGTTTGACTTGGCTGGAGTAGTGTGTGTGTGTGTGTCTCTGCATGGGTAGAGTTGAAGTTGATGAAGAGAGGTGAATAGAGTGATTAAAGAAGGGACTGGGGGACTGACAGCCTAACTTTTGTCACTGGTGCCAAGGGAGTGATTTACTCTGAGTATCGTCAGTCTGTTGTCTGAGCATGTTAACAAATCACAGCCTCAGGTCTGACCACCACAACACCAGGTTAAACCTCCATAACTCTCTGACCACCACCCAGCCAGCCACCCAGCCTGCCAGCTAACCTGCAGAGCTACAGCCAGGTCTCAACGGATGAGTGCTGAGTGGGTCTCATGGCCTCGGGGCAGCCTATGGTCTGCTGACCCCCACCAGAGTCACCCTACCTGGGTGTATGACATATTGTGACTTTTTATTTTAGTCTACCTGGTAAATATGTTCTTCTTCTTGAACTGCACTGTTGGTTAAGGGCTTGTAAGTAAGCATTTCACAGTAAAGTCTACATTTGTTGTATTCAGCGCATGTGACAAATAAAGTTTGATTTGATGTCCACTCCCAAAGCGGATACAGCCCAGAGGTTTAGCTTGTGTCTGTTTTGATTCAAGGACTCTGGGAAACAGTGACAATTGTTTCCCAGAGGACGATACACTCAAAAGTGTCCTTCGGCTGTCCCCATAGGATAACCATTTTAGGTTCTAGATAGCATATTTATTCTAAGAGTGTAACATAGATGAATTATAAATGAATCAGTCCTGAATCATATAATCAATAAATCACGCACTAGGGTCTGTGGTGTGTGGTGTCTGACCACCAGCAGTTCAGTATGACCCTGGGGGCACAGGGTGTTAAGACCTCCATAACTCTCCCTGATCCCCCCTCTCATTATCAGCCCAGCCCCAGATCTGCCCCTCAGGCTCGTGGCGCGAAGCAACACTGGCCTGCTCTCCCAACTCCACAACTAGGAGATTACTCTGGAGAGAGACTCTCTGGCTTAGCCTAATTTACCACCCAGCTTCTAAAAGAGATTGTTTTTACATTTCGGAGTGTTTGTGTGTGTGTGTGTGTGTGTGTGTGTGTGTGTGTGTGTGTGTGTGTGTGTGTGTGTGTGTGTGTGTGTGTGTGTGTGTGTGTGTGTGTGTGTGTGTGTGTGTGTGTGTGTGTGTGTGTGTGTGTGTGTGTGTGTGTGTGTTGTGTGTGTGCACGCCTGCATTCTTGATTAGAAAAGGAAAACAAAAGTGGACAGATATGATGAGAGCTATGTTGGTATGATTCATATCTATTTGCTGTAGGACATCTCACTCAATGTCCTGCCTCTGGACATTTCATGATTCTACCATTAAAACTCTGTTTGATGACCACACCGTGTCAGAGTGAATTAGACCAGTCTGAGAGATGTGGGCCGTGGTGTGTGACTGATCAATACAACACTACTTCACTACAGTCACGCCTGAGAAGGCTGGCAGTCTGTGAGCTGCTTGCCAGGCTGACTCTCTCTCTCTCTCTCTCTTCTCTCCTCTCTCTCTCTCTTCTCCTCTCTTCTCTCTGACCAAGCCTGCATCTCCAACCATCCCCACACACATAAACAGACAATCATGGTCTCTCTACCACTCATCAGTGCCCCACAAGGCACGACACTGTGGTGTTCAAGTACTCACATTGACTCAAGAAAAAAATTCTCTCTCTGTCTTCTCTCTCTCGCTATCTCTCTCACCCTACAGCACACGTCGTGAGATGTGATGGTTGAAGTAATGAACTCGCACAGGAATTTTTCCCGCACCTCAAGATCGAACCAA
The DNA here is from genome assembly GCF_002910315.2 of Salvelinus sp. IW2-2015. NCBI lineage: Eukaryota > Metazoa > Chordata > Actinopteri > Salmoniformes > Salmonidae > Salvelinus > Salvelinus sp. IW2-2015. The sequence continues at coordinate 18,269,753 of NC_036850.1, forward strand.
GTGTTTTATTTTTGGCCTGGTCATGTGGTGGAGTGGCACACTTTTGTCAGCCAGGTTGCTTTGAAACGTTGTGGCGAGCATCTGTCTTTCCTTCTTGCTGCTTCATGTTCCTGTACAGAGGGTTTTTCTTCTTATGGGAGAGGAGTAAGCAGTCGCTTGCAGTGTTAAATTTTGAAATCTCCCCCATCGGTACGAGAATTATCGGAGGATAACATGATATGGATTTATTATTTGATAGACAACTTGGGCTGGTGGTGGTGTCGTGTGTATCTGGGTGTAATGGATTGCATGCTTATACTATGTGCATTGGGTATTTTCGATGTGTGTATATCGAATCGTGTGCTCGTATTTCGTCGTGATTGGTGTTTAGAATTGTGTGATGTTATTATGACTCGTAAGAGGTGAGGCTCGTGGTCGATTTATTTTTAGCCGGTGGCTTGAAGCTAACAGAGTTTACGTGTGTGTCTGGTAGTAATAATTTTCTTGTAATTGATTTCAAGTGTCTAAAATTAGTTGGTCTCAATCTGTATTGCACTTGCATGCTGAAACCATGTCTTCCTCGGTTTAGCCTGACGTTTCAGGATTCGCTCCTCCTGTCTCTCGCAAATGTCCTCCTGCATGTTGATCGCAATGTGAGAAGGGCTAACTAGTGCGCATATGTGTGGGTGTGTGTGTGTGTGGTGCTGATGGTGTGTGTGTGTGTGTGAATAGTAGCTCGCTTGCTGTGTGTGATGTGTGTGTGGTGTGTGGCGTTCCGACGTGCGTGCGTGCGTGCGTGTGCGTGTGTGTGTGTAGGAGCGGTTATGATTGTATGTGAGAGAGAAGGATAAGATTTTTGTATCAAGTGTTTTTGTAATAGATATGAAGCTTCGCTAGAGTTGTATGAGAGAACGCATCGGTGTGTTAAAGTGGAAGGGAGGCTGAGGTGGGGGAGGCTTGGCAACAGAGTAAACATTGGAAATATTTTTCTCGGTTCATGCCTGAAAATCCTTAACCAGACTCCAGCGTGCATTCGCACGCGCAAGACCACACAGAGGGGCTCCCTACGCCCGCCCAACCTCCCCGCCATCACAAGTTACCACTTACGTTGGACCTACAATATCCAGACTTAACGGTTTCTCCTGCTCTATCCTCTTCTTCTCGGCTCTCGACCTTTCCGTCTCTCTGTCACTTTGCACTTCTCTTTTCTTCATCGGTCCCACCTCTTATCGCGTTCGCTCGTCTCTTTGTCTCTCCAATGAGGGCTGCCGAAGGGCACGGGAGAGGGGAAGTGAAGCATTCTGGGAAATGCCTGTGAAATGACTCATCTTCCTCCTGACCTTTCCTGTGTGTATAATTGCTGTTCATACACTGTAAGGCCTGTGTGTTTACCCCTGCAGACTGACTGTTATTACTCCTACTTCTCCTTTATATTTCTCATTTGGCTCAGAAACAGGGGTTAGAGGTCGACTATTCACAACAGCTTTGACAAGATAAACACCTGTTTCTAAGTTTGTTGCTCCTCGTCCTGCCTGAGTTATCCTATTAGCTCTACTATGTAAACCTCTCAACGGACCTACACATACGTAAATACAGACATTAATAAGGTAATATACAGTAACAAACTCTCTCAGTGCATTTGGACTCATGGTAACACATGATCAATATCCTCAAACTTTTTTCATAATGCTAGAAGAGGTTTGACTGGTTGACTGTGCATTTAGTTATTTTTAATTAAAAGTCTTAATGGTATGTAAAGGGATTACCTTCTTTTTATCTGTTAATATGTGGACTTTTGTGATCTACCATTGCCTATGTGTTGACTTAAGTTATATAAGGTGAGGGTGGATTTGTTCCTGTACTTAAGGTGTTGATCATTAATCAAGCCTCCATTGACACCACAGCGGGCACTCAAGCCTTCGGGTAGCATATTTTTAGGAGAGGAAATGGGCACAGACTAACCGCCTCCGTCTGCCTCTTTTTGACACCCGTAATTTCGCCCACTAGACTGTTTACACTTAGGGGCCTCCTCTCTGTCTCCTCTCTCTGGTGGATGAGCGGGACACTGCTGCTGACCACAGAGAACAGACACACAGGCAGAGAGACAGAGAGACGGACAGACAGACAGACGTACAGACGGACAGACAGACGGTGAAATTTCAACGCCGACTCTCCTCTCTAACTGTATATTTTCCCTCATCCTCCAAGTCAATCCATTACGGCGGAACTCAGAGCGAACAGGCCGCATCATTAAGTTAATGATGGCCCTAATCAGACAGTGCTAGCCGCTCCACTGGAACAGCAGGCATGCCCTTGGCCCCAAGCCCAGCCAGGAAAACTAAACAAACCAAGAGTAAATTATTTCAGTTATTGAATGTGTTGCTGCGGAGGACGGGAGCTTAGAAAGAGGTGGTAATTTCCCCATATTGTGATTATTCCAAATCTGTCTGGTTTCAGATGTGTTGTAAACATTCCCTCTAACAAGGCATGTAATGGTATGCTATATTTTTACACTTATGGAGTGAAGCCCAGCCCCAGAGAGGGAGAGGGGTTTATGAAGCCCAGCCCCAGAGAGGGGTACAGTGAGGTTCGGGGTGGGCTCTCCTACATTCCCCTCAGAGGGAACTAAGGGTAGTAGACATGGCTTGCTGTAGTTGTGTGGAGAGAAGTGGTTACACTGTGGGAGAGAAGGGCAGCCATTAAACTGTCATGAAGTTGTCAGAGACCTCTGTTTTGCTCTCTCTCTCTCTCTCTCTCTCTCTCTCTCTCTCTCTCTCTCTCTCTCTCTCTCTCTCTCTCTCTCTCTCTCTCTCTCTCTCT
>NC_036850.1:18274326-18284713 GCF_002910315.2 Salvelinus sp. IW2-2015
AACAGAAATACTCATCATAAACTTTAATGAAAGATACATGTTTTACATATAATTAAAGATACACTTGTTCTTAATGCAACCGCTGTGTCAGATTTAAAAAAACTTTACGGAAAAAGCATACCATGCAATAATCTGAGACGGCGCTCAGAAATACACAACATTTCTCCGCCATGTCGGAGTCAACAGAAATACGAAATTACATCATAAATATTCCCTTTACCTTTGATGATCTTTCATCAGAATGCAGTGCCAGGAATCCTAGTTCAACAATAAATCGTTGTTTTGTTCGATAGTTTAGTTCACATGTCCAAACGCTGGCGCCGGTCCAGGCGAACTCGGACGAAAACTTTAAAAAGTTATATTCAGGGGCCTCCCGGGTGGCGCAGTGGTCTAGGGCACTGCATCGCAGTGCTAGCTGCGCCACCAGAGTCTCTGGGTTCACGCCCAGGCTCTGTCGCAGCCGGCCGCGACCGGGAGGTCCGTGGGGCGACGCACAATTGGCCTAGCGTCGTCCGGGTTATCGAGGGTTTGGCCGGTAGGGATATCCTTGTCTCATCGCGCTCGAGCGACTCCTGTGGCGGGCCGGGCGCAGTGCGCGCTAACCGAGGGGGCCGGGTGCACGGTGTTTCCTCCGACACATTGGTGCGTCTGGCTTCCGGGTTGGGGGCGCGCTGTGTTAAGAAGCAGTGCGGCTTGGTTGGGTTGTGCTTCGGAGGACGCATGGCTTTCGACCTTCGTCTCTCCCGAGCCCGTACGGGAGTTGTAGCGATGAGACAAGATAGTAATTACTAGCGATTGGATACCACGAAAATTGGGGAGAAAAGGGTATTAAAAAAAAAGAAAAAAAAGAAGTTATATTCCAGGTCCAAAAAACTGGTCAAATTAAGTAGAGAATCAATCTTCAGGATGTTGTTATCATATATATGCAATAAAGTTCCAACCGGAGCATTCGTTTTTGTCTACAGAGTAATGGAACACATGGCCATATCATGACTAGCGCGCGTGACCAGGAACTAGCATTCTGCCAGACCACTGACTCAAATAGCTGCCATCCGGCCCCACATCACACTAGAGGCTTCATTCCACGTTCTACTGACTGTTGACATCTAGTGGAAGGCGTAGGAAGTGCGAACAGATCCATATCTTACTGGGATGTGAATAGACGATGAGTTTAACATCAACCAGCCCCAGAATTTCCACTTCCTGTTTGGAAGTTTGCCTGCCATATGAGTTCTGTTATACTCACAGACATAATTCAAACAGTTTTAGAGACTTCATAGTGTTTTCTATCCAATAGTAATAATAATATGCATATATTAGCATCTGGGACAGAGTAGGAGGCAGTTCACTATGGGCACGTGATTCATCCAAAGTGGAAATGCTGCCCCCTATCCCTAAAAAGTTAAAGTGACTAATGATCCATTTATTAAAGTGTCCAGTGATTGGGTCTCAGTGTAGGCAGCAGCCTCTCTGAGTTAGTTATGTCTATTATACAGTCTGATGGCCTTGAGATAGAAGCTGTTTTTCAATCTCTCGGTCCCAGCTTTGATGCACCTGTACTGACCTCACCTTCTGGATGATAGCGGTGTGAACAGGCAGTGGCTCGGGTAGTTGTTGTCCTTGATGATCTTTATGGCCTCCCTGTGACATGGGGTGCTATAGTTGTCATGGAGGGTAGGTAGTTTGCCCCCGGTGATGCGTTGTGCAGACCGCACCACCCTCTGGAGAGCATTCCGGTTGAGGGCGGTGCAGTTGCCGTACCAGGCTGTGATACAGCCCGACAGGATGCTGTTGAATGTGCATCTCTAAAAGTTTGTCAGGGTTTTGGGTGACAGGCCAAATTTCTTCAGCCTCCAGAGGTTGAAGAGGCACTGTTGCGCCTTCTTCACCACACTGTCTGTGTGGGTGGACCATTTCAGTTTGTCTATAATGTGTACGCCCAGGAACTTAAAACTTTCCACCTTCTCCACTGCTGTCCCTTCGATGTGGATAGGGGGGTGCTCCCTCTGCTGTTTCCTGAAGTCCGCGATCATCTCCTTTGCTTTGTTGACGTTGAGTGAGAGGTTGTTTTCCTGACACCACACTCCGAGTGCCCTCTCCTCCTCCCTGTAGGCTGTCTCGTCGTTGTTGGTGATCAAGCCCACTACTGTTGTGTAGTCTGCAAACTTGATGATTGGCCAAGCAGTCGTGGGTGAACAGGGAGTACAGGAGAGGGCTGAGCACACACCCTTGTGGGGCCCCAGTGGTGAGTGTAAGCGAAGTGGAGATGTTGTTTCCTACCTTCACCACCTGAGGGTGGCCAGTCAGAAAGTCCAGGACCCAGTTGCACAGGGAGGGGTTGAGACCCAGGGCCTCCAGCTTGATGATGAGCTTGGAGGGTACTATGGTGTTGAATGCTAAGCTGTAGTCAATGAACAGCATTGTTACATAGGTATTATTTTTGTCCAGATGGGATAGGGCAGTGTGATGGTGATTGCGTCATCTGTGGACCTGTTGGGGCGGTATGCAAACTGAAGTGGGTCTAGGGTGGCCGGTAAGGTGGCGGTGATATGATCCTTGACTAGCCTCTCAAAGCACTTCATGATGACAGAAGTGAGTGCTACGGGGCGGTAGTCATTTAGTTCAGTTATCTTTGCATTCTTGGGAACAAGAACAATGGTAACCATCTTGAAGCATGTGTGGACAACAGACCGGGATAGGGAGAAATTGAATATGTCTGTAAACACACCAGCCAGCTGGTCTGCGCATGCTCTGAGGACGCGGCTAGGGATGTCGTCTGGGCCAGCATCCTTGCGAGGGTTAACAAGTTTGAATGTTTTACTCATGTCAGCCACTGAGAAGGAGAGGGGGGAGGCGCAGTATTTGTTAGAGATCTGCGACGGTGGCACTGTATTATCCTCAAAGTGGGCAAAGAAGGTGTTTCGTTTGTCTGGAAGCATGACGTCGGTGTCCGTGATGTGGCTGTTTTTGTTTTTGTAGTTCATGATTTCCTGTAGACCACATACGTCTCGTGTTTGAGCCGTTGAATTGTGACTCCACCTTGTCCCTGTACCGGCATTTCGCTTGTTTGATTGCCTTGCGGAGGGAATAATTACACTGTTTATATTCAGCCATATCTCCAGACCTCTTTACATGGTTAAATGCAGTGGATTGCGCTTTCAGTTTTACGTGAATGCCGCCATCAATCCACAGTTTCTGGTTAGGGTAGGTTTTAATGGTCACAGTGGGTACGACGTCTCCAATGCACTTATTTATAAACACACTCACAGAGTCAGCGTATAGGTCAATGTTGTCCTCTGAGGCTGATCGGAACATATTCCAGTCTGCGTGATCAAAACAATCTTGGCACGTGGCTTCCGATTGGTCAGAACAGCGTTGAATGGTTCTCATTACTGGTATATCCTGTTTGAGTTTCTGCCTATAAGCCGGGACGAGCAAGATGGCGTCGTGGTCGGATTTGCCGAAGGCAGGGCGGGGGAGGGCTTTGTATGCATCGCGGAATTTAGAGTAGCAGGGGTCGAGAGTATTAGCCCTACCTGTCGTGCAATCAATATGCTGATAAAATTTAGGTAGCATTGTTCTCAAATTTGCTTTGTTAAAATCTCCAGCTACAATAAATGCAGCCTCCAGATATATAGTTTCCAGTTTACGAGTGAAGTGAAGTCGAGTGAAGTTCCCTGAGGGCCGTCTTGGTTTTCACTTGAGGGGGGATGTACACTGCTGTGACTATAACTGACGAGAATTCTCTTGGTAGGTCGAATGGCCGTCATTTGATTGTAAGGAATTCTAGGTCGGGTGAGCAGAAGGACTTGAGTTCCTGTATGTTGTTATGATTACACCATGAGTTGTTAATCATGAAGCATACACTCCCGCCCTTCCTCTTCCCAGAGAGGTGTTTATCTCTGTCGGCGCGATGCATGGAGAAGCCCAGTGGCTGAACCAATTCCGACAACATATCTCGAGAGAGCCATGTTTCTGTGTAACAGAGAATGTTACAATCTCGGATGTCACTCTGGAAGGCAACCCTCGCTCAAATTCCGTCTACCTTGTTGTCAAGAGACTGGACATTGCCGAGTGTTATACTCGGGACCGGAGAGAGATGTGCCCGTTTCCGAAGCCTGACCAGAAGACCGCTCCGTCTGCCCCTTCTGCGTCGCCGTTGTTTTCGGTCAGCTGCTGGGATTAGGTCCATTGTCCTGGATGGTGGTCTGAAGAGAGGATCTGCTTCGGGAAAGTCGTATTCCTGGTTGTAATGTTGGTAAGTTGACGTTGCTCTTATATCCAATAGTTCTTCCAGGCTGTATGTAATAAGACTTACGATTTCCTGGGGTAACAATGTAAGAGATAATACATAAAAAAACAAAATACTGCATAGTTTCTTAAGAACGTGAAGCGAGGCGACCATCTCTGTCGGCGCCATCTCAACTCTGCATTGGTGTGGGACAGCCCAGCTGACTGAGAGGTATGTGTGTATGCATGCAAGAATCTGTGTCTTCATGCGTACGGGCATGCGTATGTGCAAGCATACAGTATGCATATTATTCCATTCGCTGTTGATTAGATGCAGTGATGTGAGTGTGTAACAGGCTCATATGATCAAACGCTGTGGAGTGAAACCGTACAGGGCTGTGGAGTGAAACCGTACAGGGCTGTGGAGTGAAACCGTACAGGGAGCAGAGGGGAGAGCTGACTTGGCAGTCAGACTGGGTGAGAGAAGCCGTTCCCTCTGTGTGTGCCTGTCCAAGGCTAGCTGTAATACAGTCTGGATGCTGTGGTCACTTCCAAAGCCCAGACTTTCTGCTGTATTAATCTCCGTCCACAAGGTCTGATTTCTTGGCCTGCTGCTCTGAGGCTCAGGCCTTGACACCTGACTCTCTTCTCTCTGTCTCCTGTTTGCCTCGTGCGTGTTAACAGGCTTTCACACTGTATGTTCTTTTATCAGAAGTGTGTGTTTATGAGAGAGAGAGAGTGAGAGGAGTGTGTGTACAGTAGGTGTGAACTCTGTGATAGACAGGTATGATAAAGGAGGTCATCCTCATGATTTGGGGTCGCCAGTCTGGACTGGGCATGAGGGCCACACATGGACACACATTTCTCTGGGGTCTCTGACTCATATAGACYGGCAGCGTAGCAGAGGAAACACACCCTTATTTGTGCTCACATTACACAGCGTGCTCACGATTGTCTCTGAGTATGAGTGTGTGTGTGTTGGTGCAGAGTCACCTGCTTTAAACAAAACCCTATCCCTCTGTTCAGAACATAACCGGCTCAGTTCCCCCAAACCTTTTCAACCATTTTACAAACCCATAGGTGGTGAGAGAGAGAGTCTGAGAAACAAAAGCATCAGATGGTCTTACTGCTTGGCTATCAAACAGAGTTAGTAAAGCAGCCTGTAGTAAAAGAGAGAAAGGCCCTGGTTTCACTGGAGTCGGCCACAGAAGTTACGTAAAGCAGGCCTGGTAGAAAAGAGAGAAGGGCCTGGTCATGAGTGCCACAGAGTTGTAAGAAGCAGCCCTGTAGTAAAAGAGAGAAAGGGCTGGTCATGAGTGGCCACAAGAGTTAGTAAAGCAGCGTGTAAGTGAAGAAGAGAGAAAGGCCTGGTCATGAGTGGCCACAGAGTTAGTAAAGCAGCCTGTAGTAAAGAGAGAAAGGCTGGTCATGAAGTGGCACAGAGTTAGTAAAGCAGCCTGTAGTTAAAAGAGAGAAAGGCAGCCTGGTCATGAGTGGCGCAGAGAGTTAGTAAAGCAAGCCTGTAGTAAAGAGAGAGAAAGGCGCTGGTCATCGAGTGGCCACAGAGTTAGTAAGAGCAGCTGTAGGTAAAGAAGAGAAAGGCCTGGTCATGAGTGCCCCCAGAGAGTTAGTAAAGCAGCCTGTAGTAAAAGAGAGAAGGCTGGCTCAGAGTGGCACGAGTTAGTAAAGGCCCTGTAGTAAAAGAGAGGAGAGGCCAGCCTGGGTTCATGAGTGGCCACAAGAGGTAACGTTTCAGATGCACTTAGAGAGACAGGCCACTAACACTTCCATTTAACCGTTTAACTTCTCCTAACTGCCGGCTCTTTAGTGGGCGACCGGATGGGGCTTCCAGCGACGCACGGGAGCACGATGAAGGTGTGGTGTGTGTGGTGGTGTGTGTGGGTGTGTGTGTGTGTCGGAGGGTGTGGTGTGTGTGTGTGTGTGTGGTGTGTGTGTTGTGTGTGTGTGGTGTGTTGTGTGTCGTCGTGTGTAGTGTGTGTGTGTGTAGTGTTGTGTGTGTGTGTGTGTGTTTGCGAACATGTTGGAGGACATTATGGAAGGGATTGTATTGTGTGTCAGAGTTTCGATTCAGTTCGTGGTCCTGTATCCCATTTGGTGTGTCTGACGATATGTGATGCCATCATACACCACTAGAAGACCACAGAGGAGGAGAGGTGTAGAAGGAGATGGAGAGGTCAAAAAGACGGCGACATACATTGCCTTCAGAAAGTGTTCATACCCCTTGACTTATTCCACATTTTGTTGTGTTACAGCCTGAATTAGAAATGGATTACATTGAGTTTATTTCTCACACAATACACCATAATCATATTCATATGTTTTTCAATATTTTTGCAAATGTATTAAAAATTAAATACAGAAATATCTCATTTACATAAGTCTTCAGAGTCCTACTGAAAGGTAAATTTGTCTTCCAGTGTCTGATGGAAAGCAGATTGAACCAGGTTTTCCTCTAGGATTTTGCCTGTGCTTAACTCTAATCTGTTTTTTTTATCCTAAAAAAAACTCCCTAGTTCTTGCTAATGACAAGCTAGAACATGATGCAGCCACCACGATTGAAAATATGAAGAGTGGTACTCAGTGATGTGTTGTGTTTTTGCCCAAAACATAACACTTTGTATTCAGTGTTATTGCAAACAGGATACATGTTTTGGAATATTTTTATAAGCCTCCTTATTTTCAATCTGTCATTTAGGTTTGTATTGTGGAGTAACTACAACGTTGTTGATTCGTCCTCAGTTCTCCTATGACAGCCATTAAACTCTGTAACTGTTTTAATGTCACCATTGGCCCTGAGCGGTTTCCTTCCTCTTCAGCAACTGAGGTAGGAAGGACGCCTGTACATTTGTAGTGACTGGATGTATTGATACACCATCCAAAGTGTAATTAATAACTTCACCATTGGCATGTTGTATAAATGATTGGAGACAGGTGCAGGAATCCGTAGTAGGTGGGTTTAATACTCCACCCAAAATATACAGCATGCCATGAAAAGGCACGGGGATGAAGCCCAAAACACACACATATACAAAAACACAGGGATGTAACCCAAACAAAAGAGCGAGGTAAAACCTCTAACAAATACACAGGACGAGAGGGCAGCAGTACCGGGGGAATCCTTGACAACCATGCTCATCGGGATATTCAATGTCTGCTTTTTTTTACCAATAGGTGCCTTTCTATGTGAGGCATTGGAAAACCTCTGTGTTCTTTCTGGTTGAATCTGTGTTTGAAATTCACTGCTCGACTGAGGGACGTTACAGATAATTGTGTGTGGGGGGCACAGAGATGAGGAAGTCATTCAAAAATCATGTTAAACACTATTATTGCACACAGAGTGAGTCTATGCAACTTATGATGTGACTTGTTAAACTCATTATTATTTACCCCTTAACTTATTTAGGCTTGCCATAACAAAGGAGTTGAATACTTATTGACTCCAGACATTTCAGATTTTAATTTTAATTCATTTGTCAACATTTCTGAAAACAAAAGTCCATTATGGGGTATTGTGTGTTGGCCAATGACACTCAATCTCAATGTAATACATTTTAAATTCTGGCTTTTACACAGCAAAATGTAGAAAAAGTCAAGGGGTGTGAATTCTTTCTGAAGGCACTTTACATAACCAACATTTTTGGTTGGATTTTACCTTTCAAGAAAGCAATTCCATTTGATTTGTTTGATTTGTTCATGCAATTGGATTAACGGAATTAGTAGCAGAATTCACTGGCGGAGCCCACCCTCTTGTGGTGCACTGAAACACCTGGAGATAAGCCCTCATTCTCTCCTAATATACACTGAGTGCACAAAACATTAGGAACACCTTTCTAATATTTATTTGCACCTCCTTGCCCTCAGAACTGCACCAATACAAGGTGTCAAAAGCGTTCCACAGGGACGCTGGCCCATGTTGACTGGATGTCCTTTGAGTGGTGGACCATTCTTGATACACAACTGTTGCGCGTGAAAAACCCAGCAACATTGAAGTTCTTGACACACTCAAAGCGGTGCGCCTGGCTCCTACTACCATACCACCTGCATCTACTACCAAACTACCAAAGGCACTTACATCTTTTGTCTCGCCCATTCACCCTCTGAATAGCACACATACACAATCCATGTCTCAGTTGTCTCCAGGCTTAAAAAATATTCTTTAACCAGTCTCCTCCCCTTCATCTACGCTGATTGAAGTGGGTGTAACAGGTGACATCAATAAGGGATCATAGCTTTCAACTGGATTCACCTGGTCAGTCTATGTCATGGAAAGAGAAGGTGTTCCTAATGTTTGGTCACTAAGTGTAGATACAGACAGCTGACTGTAGCCAGACTCCCAGACAGCATATCCTTCCTCAGCAGTTTGACTGTATCATAAAGAATTACAGCCGGGTCCATGGGGAATGTGTAAACTTTGCTGTAAACTTTTATATGCCCCAGTGTGTGAAGCTCCAGGGACCAGCCATGCCTCATACAGCCCCATCTGGCTCTAACCATATGGGCAGCCATCTTGGAAATAAAATGTTTGTTTGACCTTTGACCCCTCAGGCCTCCTTGCCGACTGTCTTTTTTCACTAGACTTGTTCCCAGGAATGAAAACAGTGAAATTATTTAATAGAAATGTTAAAGTTTAAGGGCTACTGCATTTAACAAGCTAATGTCATTTAAGGGAACTGTAAATGAATCAGAGCTGGATTCCTTTTGTATGGGCGGGCCAGAGTGGCATTGAGAAACCACTGTGAAAACAGATGTGCAGATATTCTGCTCTGGCACTGGGGTCCTCTGTAAGACATGGTCGGTGTGAATGTGTGTATGTGTTCATGCACATGCATGTGTGAGTGGGCATCTGTGTGAATTAAAACTGTAGTATGTGTGTGTGTGTGTGTGATTTTAGCTGTGGGTTGGCAGTGCCACCATAATGATCCTGATTCCATCCCCAAAGGTCAGCCTGTCTGTACTGTCATTACGCCCCTGTGTCTCTCACACGAGACCTTTTCTCTAAGTGCCTGTGTTTCTGGGGGAAGTCTGGCAGTGTGACGCAGCAAGGGTTTGTCTTGGCGGCTCGAGAGCTATGGGGTGCAGATGTTCACGGTCTGTGTGTGTTTCCCAATTAAAGCATTAATCCAAATCAACCCAAATGATCGCACACAGAGTGAGGACGCCCAGGGAGCTAACTCTCTCTCTCTTTATTCTCTCTCTCTCTCTCTCTCTCTCTCTCTCTCTCTCTCTCTCTCTCTCTCTCTCTCTCTCTCTCTCTCTCACCCAGCATTCTTCCACCAGGCATCAAAGGAGCTAAAATGTGAAGAGGAAGACAATGGTCAAATTAGTCTCAACTCCTCCTCACTACATCCCCCCCATTAAATTGTTCCACCGTTTTCTCAGCTTCAAATGTGTTTTTTCCCTCTTGAGCCATTATTATGGTAGCAATGCATATAGGAGACATCATCAACTTCAATGAATTCACACTACTCCTCCTAGCTGACCACATGACTCCTACGACATAAAGGTGACAAAAGATGGAGGGAGATGAAGAGAAAGTAATTTCCCTTACGTCCACTTAATGAAAACATCAAAACATTATCTCGGTTCGCTGGTCCTAAACACACAGACCAGACAGACACACACACACACACACACATATACTTACAAACACACACATTGCACGCTTCAAAAATATGTGCACATACACACACTTCCAGACACTAAACATCCTGCTGTGGCTGACAGTAACTCTTCATGTGTACAAACAGATGTCTGGACCAGGCAGGACGGGGCTGAGGAGAGGAGAGGCACACCTGCACAGGTCAGCAAGTTCAAACTCTGAAACAGGCCAATGGCCACAAACACACACACACCCATGCAGATACACGTACGCACGTACGGACACACACACATACACACACATCTCTCTCTCTAAACACATGTAGCTATCCCAGTCTATTAATAGAGGTAGGCAGGCCTTAACAAAGGCCAGATAAAGAGAAATAAACAGTGAAAATGAAGTCCTCTGGCAGGGATGAGCCCCATCTGGACACCCAGCATTAAGGAGGAAGATATCAGTGGGATGTGTGTGTGTGTGTGTGTGTGTGTGTGTGTGTGTGTGTGTGTGTGTGTGTGTGTGTGTGTGTGTGTGTGTGTG
>NC_036850.1:18284797-18292096 GCF_002910315.2 Salvelinus sp. IW2-2015
ACCGACCCATCTGGGACACCCAGCATTAAGGAGGAAGATATCGAGTGGATGGTGTATGGTGTGTGTGTGTGTTGTGTGTGTGTGTGTGTGTTGTGTGTGTGTGTGTTGTTGTGTGTGTGTGGTGTGTTGTGTGTGTGTGGTGTGTGTGTGTGTGTGTGTCGTGTGTGTGTGCCACATTTGTGGTGTGCTGTGTGTGGCCGCACATTTTGGTGTGGGTGATGTGCATGTGCATGTTTTGTGAGTTGACCCAAATAAAATGGTGTGTGTTGTGTGTGTGTGTGTGTGTGTGTGTGTGTGTGTGTGCGCTCCTCCCAGTTTAAGGGCATTCATCAGTAAACCTCTGTCATAACACTGGGCTGTTTGGAATCCAGTGGTGCAGACCAAGATGTACTCTCTTAGACTACTGCTCATCTTTACTGGATGTTCTTTACTGAACGTGTGTGTGTGTGTGTGTGTGTGTGTGTGCCGTGCGTGCGTGTGTGCGTGTGTGTGTGTGTGTGTGTGCGTCATTGAGTCACACAGTAGCTGTTTTAGTATGTGCAAATTCTTCCATTGTGTAAAAGGCCCTGGGAATGTGATTTTCTTTGGGATCCCCAAGTTCAAATGTATGTGGGATACTCCACAACGTGGCTTTACTGCTAGTGCAACAGTGGCCGCATATTTCTATACTGGTTAAGGTTTAGGGGGAAAGATGTAGTGTTCAAGGTCTCCCTTGGAGAGAGATAAGAGTCATGCATTCTGAAGGGAGAGAGGGAGGAAAGGATGGAAAGGGGATGGAGGGCGGTAACAGGGAGGTACTGTAGGGAGGGGGAGGGAGTGCTTGGTGCTTGGGCATGGTTGACCAGTGATAAGGTGGGGGAGTAAAGTGTAAGGTTGGGTTTGTGTAAAGGTTACAGTCCAGTTATTGTATTGTTGTGTTGAGGCAGGTTCCTGGACTGACTGGGAGAGCAGGAAGTCCACTACATGGTGAAGGTCGATACACACATTAATAACCTCCCTAAGGTCATAAAGCACCTGTCCCCAGGATGTGTGTGTGTGTTTGTGTGTGCGCGTGTACGCATCATGGCTTTAAATAAGCGGTTTTACTGAAGCCCATGACTTCTTTAGTATGCAATTTGTGCTTGTGTGTCTTCCTTGATAAACATGTTTGATTTGAATTAGCACTCTGCCTAAAGTAAGTGTCCAGCTGTCCCCACATGTTAAAGATGATGGATCTCTCTGCTGTTTGGATGTATATGTCGCCGGGCTAGAGCAGCTGTTGGTGCTGCATGAATGACCATTCGAATGTACTGTATCTAGTAATTTACAGAATAATCTCAATTATGGCTCACATCTTTTGTTTGGTCTTAGCTATCTTCATTATGGTTACTGTCAAATTACGTAATTCTACGTTCCATTTCATTTCTAAAGTGAATGTGAAGTAAACTATATTTACCCTAACCATGCCTGAAAAGCATGTTTGTCACGCCCTGACCTTAGAGATCCTTTTTATGTCTATTTTGGTTTGGTCCTGTCTCTTATACACATCTAGATGTGTATAAGAGACAGCTATAGCCTTTAGCTTCACGGTTGTTTCTCGTTTGTTGTTTTGTTGGTGTCATTTTTCTTAAATAAATGAAAATGTACGCTCACCACGCTGCACCTTGGTCCACTTCTTTAAACAGCCGTGACAATGTTCCTTTTTCTCTGTATTTTGCCTACCAAAGAAAGTAAACATTTGCCATGTTCAAATTCAGAATTATCAAAATTATTTTGATGCAATCAATACTTTGATGAACAATATCATTTTCAGTGATTTTCTGACTGTGGTGTACTGCAGATATCCCCCAGAAGCCTAAGTCAGTGTTGACCCTCATGTAGCTCCTGTGGAAGCCAATGGAACACACACACACTCCATAATTTGGCGGGTCCAGTGTAAACAACGACGGAAGGATTTTATTTTCCTCCGTCTCTCCAGTGTTCTGTAAAACTTTTACACTCTTCCTCACCCATCCCTTTATTCTCTCCCTTTTTCAGCGAGCGAGAAATGCAGCATTTCAATAATTGCTTGCTATCCCGTTTTCTGGCCGAAGCGGTCTAGTTGAACATTTCATCCCATCACCTCAGAATAACAGATCATGAATAGAGCTGAAGTCAGATGTCAACAGGTTTTATGGGGAGAGCCAACCGCTCTCTAAAGCCATCTATCCTCCCACACCCACTATCCTCCCACACCCACTATCCTCCCACACCCACTATCCTCCCACACCCACTATCCTCCCACACCCACTATCCTCCCACACCCACTATCCTCTCTACCCCTGATCCAAAGGAGTGAATTTATTGGCAACGTCGCAGCTCAAATTAATTGCATGGACACTACACATATTTACAACAAAGTTCAGGTTTGCTGCCTCCGAGTCTTTGAGTCTTTTTTTACCCAGGCAAGTTAAGTTCATCATCATAAGGAGTGCAGCCTCAGTTCTGTTTGGGTAACGCAGACGTATTTATCATGCTTAATGGCTCCAGGCATGGACTTGATGTGATACTTCTGAAAATGTACCTGGTGATTTTCTTAACATAGTTATTTGTGTGTTTTTCAGGTCATCCCCTTTTGCAAAAACTCTGGTGAAATGCTTTGTATTTATTACTGTGATAATGAATATTACAAAATGATAATTCATGATGATGATAATGGAATTTCCTCATAAGGGTTTCCTTTATTGTAATTAATTAAAACAACCAACATTAATCATGAAACATTAGAAAATAAGTAAATTAATGAGTGTGGTCATTAGTTTCATAAATAACATTGGTATCGAAGTTTAAATGGTGCCAAACTAATGATCTGTTTATACCTGTGTTAACAAGTCACAGGATCAAGTTAACATTTTTGAGATGTATTTATTTCTCTGGCATAAATACATTTTATTTGATGGGTGAAAGAGGTGCCTGTTTCTACACTACCCTTCCAATGAGTACCCATTCTCTGACCTGTACCACTGTGTGAGGCATTTAACCCCTTGTCTCAGAACCTCATTTGACTCCCATCTCTATGGCTTTATAAACATGCCAGCGGGTTGYCATTGTGCTCCACCATCTAACCACCTGCGTGTGCCATCTAATGATAGGGTATCTTTATGCATATGACCGTGAGGACATAGTGTGGTCAGACACCTGATACCTTTAATCATCCTYTCATTGTCTCCAAAGTGGCGTAGCTTTATTTAGCCGTATAGCTACAGGTAATTGCTACCTCACTAGCTTAATTATGAACACAGGGTTTTCTCATTTAAAAAAAGATTCTGAAAAGCAAAACACATTGTGAAAGAGATTAACAAAACAACAGAAATCAAAGAAAATAAAGAAATAGAAAGAGAAACAAAAAACATGTGCACTCTGCCCGGAAACCTCAGGTTCTGCATCCCATAAGTTGTGTTTTTTTTCTCTGTACAGGCCGAACCTCAGCCTGAGCTTGGCAGTGTAGTCGGCCGACATTTTTCTCTGTCAGGCAGCAGGAGTCGGTACAGCGGAGCCAGCTGCCGGGGCTCAGCCTGGCCTCTAATTAAAACAGTGGAAAATGAGATAACTCCACAGATCCATCATGGCCGCCACTGGCCGTCAGTGCGCTCGGGGGCTGCCACCCACCCACTGTTTACACCAGTGCGACTCAGCCCCTCTGCTCCCCGGGTGTTTTTAGAGTCCCAGCCTGATTTCTCTAATGGGTCGAGAGGTTTTTCACCTCGCCCCACCCTTGCATCGCCCCTCTCCCCCTTCCATACTCCTTCCCCCTCCTTTGAGTGTTCCTGATGAGGTTGACAGAGGCGTGGGGTGGCAGGGTTCCACCCCACCCCCCTCTCTCGTTTCCCACCCACTCTGCCTCGTTAGGCCTTCATTTATTAGGCTCTAATGGAAGCTGGGAGTGCTGTGATGTCATGTGCTGGCACAAAGAGAGAACAGCTTCTCTCTCTATCTCTCCCGCTTTCCTTCGCTCTCTCTCCATCTCCCCCTTTCTGATCCTCCTATTCTCTCACTCCGACTCCCTCTCTCTCTTTTGTCTCTGACATGAGCACCTCCATCTGGTGGTTGTTGGAGGTGGGTTGAAGGCCAACTGTTCACAAAGACACTACAGAGAAGGGGTAGCGGAGTGAGTATAGGGGTGCAAACYTCTCATTGACGTAGATTCATTGTGTGCAGTGCGTGTCTCCCATAGCCCTCCAGCAAGGTCGGGCTGATGGAGGAGGATGTTGGAGGATGTTGGTCTCCAACATACCGTGGTCAGCCCACCGTTTATGGGCAGAGGTTTGGAGCGTGCTCTGCACCCCTCACAACGGCCTGATATTTTGACAGCTGCCATTTAAAACAGAATAAAATGGCAGCGATTAAAATCAGAGAATAGCTGTGTTCTTTCTTGGTGAATAACGGCAGAGTGTTAGCAGAGATCCCTGGGTTTCCCATACCAGGTCCACTAATGATCATAAGGCCTGATCCACAGCCAGCCAACACATAGGAGAGGAATTCAGCTGCTACATCTGGCTTACTGTGAGAGGCCCAGAACACATGCAGAGGCTGCAGACTGGATAGGGAGAGGAGAATCGTGTTTTCATCTGATGGAATACAGTAGCATATTTCTGTACAATAGAGAGAGAAACCCTATCATCATCTACAGCAGTGCAGTAGATAAGCTACAGCATCCCCTAGAGAGAAGGGCCTTACAGAGTGCAGTAACCCTTCAGAAGTCACAGTATCACTGCACTGAGGGCACTTACAGTCATACAGTGGTGGAGCCATGGGGAACACCAATAACCTCTCCCCAGGCCAGAGCTCACAGAGCTGGGGTCTCTCTTTCCCACTGTGGGGGGCCTGACCTGGAGGTCCTCAGTCTCTCCACAGGGAGCTGTCCTCATGTAAACATACTGGGGATTATCACCCCCCTCCCCTCCCCAACACCCCCCTCTAGCCTGATATGGTACAGACAAGTAGAGTGACTGCCCAGAACGGAATATCATACGGAATATCTGTGCTCACATAGGGCTGCATTTCAATACTGTTAACTGGCTTCCTCTACATTCTAGATATATATTACACGATTTCTATGTTTATGAGAATACACTTTCCCACCCCTCAGATGACACATGACCAAAAGACACCTTTATGCCTTGAGCACTAGCTAGATGAAGTGGGATTAAAGAGGGAGTCAAGCCCCAGCTCCATTCCCAATGACAGGACCTCTCCGGAGTGTTACACAGGGGCCACACACTGACACAATTGATGGGGTTTAGAAAACACAATCACTCACTATGGTTAAACATCACCTGGGGCCTCATTGATCAGAATCCACCAGTGTCTGTCTTGTAACTCAATCACTATGTTTCCTCCAACTCCAGAGGCCTGCATGGTGCATTGAAGCTGGGCATCAGTGTATTGGCCTGCATGGTGCATTGAAGCAGGGCATCAGTGTATCGGCCTGCATGGTGCATTGAAGCAGGGCATTAGTATATCGGCCTGCATGGTGCATTGAAGCAGGGCATCAGTGTATCGGCCTGCATGGTGCATTGAAGCAGGGCATCAGTGTATCGTCTGACAGTGTACAATTTAGAAATCAAGTGGGGATCATTACACCGGCACCCTCTCGGCTCCCTCCATACCTAACACTCAGTCAGACGTCAACACATGTTCAATTACTCTACAATTAGCCCAATGGGCCTCATTGCGGGGCTGCCGCACTGTGTGGTTTTCTCTAAAAGAGGGCTCACTCGATTGGGCTTTTGATTTCTCCGAGATGACAAGTCATCCATCAAAGTGAGCACTCCTCCCCCTCCTTCTTCTGGCTCTCACTCCATCACTGTGCTTTCTCTTTATCTTTCTCTCTCTACTTTCCTCATCACTCTCTCCCCTCTCACTTGCTTTTTCTCTCTCTACTTTCCTCATCACTCTCTCCCCTCTCATGTCTGAGGTATTCTACTGTGTCCTTCTCATGTGTGACTTATTTGCTCTGCAGGTACAACTGGTGTCGGCTATGGGGAAGGGGCCTACTCTCAACCGTCTCGTAAGTATGGTTTCTCACTCAGAGTCTCACTCAGATAGACCAGCTTGCCCCCCTCGTTCTGATATGAGACCCCACTACCCGCCTCGGTCGCGCCATAAAACATAGAAATACAATTAACTACTCGAACATGAATACCACGTGCACTTCCCATCAAACAATCACACTGACTCCCAGCTCCCTGACCTAAACCACACTAATATGAGTCTTTGTTCGCAATACTAAAACGTGTATCTCTCTAGGTCAAGGCGTTGACAATTAAATGAGAATCAATAATACATTACGAATAGTAAGTAGCAGTCTAGACCAATCCGCAGTCAGTCAACATGACTTTGGAGAAGACACTGACTGTGTAGTTAGCACCAGTCTCAACATGATACTGAGAAGACACATGAAACCTGGTTAGTGATCCACCAGTTCTTCCACATCGACCTGAGAAGACACATGATCGCTGTCTGAGTGTTAGCTCTCAGAAGCGTGACACGAGGCAGTAAATCAAATGAAGTGTCAGAGTGAGAGTGGGCAAAGACAGATTGAAAACAGAGCGAGGATGGGTTAAGTAGGTAAAATAGAACCAGGGAGAGAAGATATCAATCGCTCAGCAGTTTTCACAAACATTCACAGAACCTGAGAGACAACAGACCAGGCATAAATAAGTTTGGTGAATACATGGTAGATAATGGTGGGTCTAGGGAAACCGTGGAACAGCCAGACATCACTCTATCAGAATGGGACTTCAGAGAGAAGAGAGGCCTATGCAGATGACCGGCTACCTGTCGCGATGACAGTAGACCACGATCACTATGTTTTTACTTCATACAACCACACGGATGAACTTGAGAAAAGGACAACAGACACCTGGTAAGTAGACAGCACTCAGCTCAACTCACAACTAGCACTAGAGCAAAGAACATACACAGCACACAGGCGCATGCACATCACACGACGACACACAGGTATGTGACCTGGTAGTGAAAGCAACACACCACCTACGACACACTCACAGTCATCGCAGACACACACACAAAATCACAACACACACTCACACACGACACACACACACACACACACACACACACACACACACAACACACAACAGCACAACAGGCGACACAGCACACACACCATACGGCACGAGTGGAAAAGCACACATGCCCGCAAGCACACACGCACACTTACACACAAACACTGGCATGAGTGAAGCCATACACACACACACGCACACATATCACACAACAATAATAATTGTAGTAATACAGTATTGCAAGGTATTG
>NC_036850.1:18292121-18304920 GCF_002910315.2 Salvelinus sp. IW2-2015
TCTGACACCACCACCTCTAAATTCTTCTTTCATTAATTTTCCTCAGAGATAAAAGTCTGTCTGAAAATAGACTGGTGTAAGTCTGTAATATACAGCAAGTGCTTTCCAATGTGAAATGCGTTTTTAATGAAAACCGTTCTGCTCAGAGAACCTTTGAAGGGAAGAAGAGAAKCATTTCCCTGTAATGTCTCAGAGAGAGCTGAGACTGAAGTGTGTGTTTTTATAACGTTGTTTAAACYTTGCTGCATTAACACACTGAAGCACTCAGCCTTACTAAGAGGAACGTTCAAAATCCTCTCCACCTGTTCTAACCTCTGGAGAAATAAGTGTTGCTTCTTTAGAGTCCAGGTGACGATCAGAACAGGGTCCAGACATTATTATTTACAAAATCTAGGTTTAATAATAAATAAAAGAATGGAACAAATTTTGACCATTAACTTGTTGCAAAATAATAAATTGGCCAATAGCAAGTTACCTTGACTCGAATAAAAAGGTTAAGCACCTCAAACACGGGGCCAAACCCGCATAAACTCACATGTCTGTGTATGGCAGCTTTAGTAACAGCATGTTATGAAGCAGCTCACCTGAATGAGAAGACATCCTAAAAGGGCCTGCCATAACCTGACATGGAACATTCACACAGTTAAACAGGTACATTCTCAATGAACAGTTCTAATACACTAACGGCAATACACTTACATTACAATGATCAATATTAACATGTTAATGAAAACAAAGGTATAATTTGTATTAATATGAGTGTTTATAATAAACTTCGTAAACACCTCTGAAATGGAAGAAACCACGAGAGGCATGCAACCTAGGGCTTCTAGGGAAATTCAGAAGGCTGATCGGGGACCTTTTACCCAAGATTAGTGTGTATTGCTGTCAACTGTTAGATACTACTGCACTGTTGGAGCTAGGAACACAAGAATTTCGCTACACCCGCAATAACATCTGCTAAATAATTGTTTGTATGTCACCAATACATTTGATTTGATTTGATGTGTTTGTTTTCTATAATTGTGTTTTGCTTTTCGTGTATTGATGTTAGTATTGATGTGTATATTGATGTGTATTGATGCTAGTCATTGATGTGTATATTGGTTGTGTATATTGATGTGTGTTTGATGTTAGTATTGATGTGTATATGATGTGTATTGATGTTAGTATTGATGTGTATATTGATGTGTATTGATGTTAGTATTGATGTGTATATTGATGTGTATTGATGCTAGTATTGATGTGTATATTGGTGTGTATATGATGTGTGTTGATGTTAGTATTGTGTGTATATTGATGTGTATTGATGTTGTATTGGATGTGTATATTGATGTGTATTGATGTTAGTATTGATGTGTATATTGATGTGTATATTGATGTGTGTTGATGTTAGTATTGATGTGTATATTGATGTGTATTGATGTTAGTATTGATGTGTATATTGATGTGTAATTGATGTTAGTATTGATGTGTATATTGATGTGTATTGTGTTAGTATTGATGTGTATATTGATGTGTGTTGATGTTAGTATTGATTGGTATATTGATGTGTATTGATGTTAGTATTGATGTGTAATTGATTGTATATGATGTGTGTTTGATGTTAGTATTAATGTGTATATGATGTGAATTGTTTAGTATTGATGTGTATATTGATGTGGTATTGATGTTAGTATTGATGTGTATATTGATGTGTATATGATGTTAGTATTTGATGTGTATATTGATGTGTTTGATGTAGTATTGATGTGTATATTGATGTGTATTGATGTTAGTATTGATGTTAGTATTGATGTGTGTTGATGTTAGTATTGATGTGTATATTTGATGTGTGTTGATGTTAGTATTGATGTGTATATTGTGTGTGTGATTTGATGTTAGTATTGATGTGTATATTGATGTGTATTGATGTTTAGGTATTGATGTGTATATTGATGTGTGTGTTGATGTTAGTATTGATGTGTATATTGAGTGTGTTGAGTTTAGTATTGATGTGTATTATTGATGGTTATTGATGTTAGTATTGATGTGTATATTGATGTGTGTTGATGTTAGTATTGATGTGTATATTGATGTGTGTTGATGTTAGTATTGATGTGTATATTGATGTGTATTGATGTGTATATTGATGTGTGTTGATGTGCATACAGAGCTCATCTGTGAAAGAGACCTTCTCAGCATGACTCCCTGTTAAAATAAAGTTTAAATTAAATAAATAAACTTGTGGTATAAAGCCTTGAACGTGATGTTGTGTGCTCACCTAGGAGCTGGTTCACAGGGGAGTTGGTGAGTAGCCTAGCGGGTTGGTATAACAAACAAAGACTAAACAATGCTAAACGTGTGTAAGTAAATGATAATGATAACCAGACTCTGGCGTTTGTTATTTTACATGGTATAATAAAGGATATTTGAAGGGACTAGCGATAGCGTAGTTAGGTTAGCAAAATACCCTAATCAACAATGTTTGTACCAAACAATCAGCCTGTGTGGGGAGAAATGGAGGGAAATGTCCAACGTAATGTAGGCCTAGCCTTTCGCACTCCTCGCTAAATAGCTAGATGCCCGAAAATAGAAAGATCCCCTTGAAGTCCACACAAGTCAGAATGTTGAATAAACTGTCATTTGATTTGAACTTATTCTGCTGGTTGTCAACTTGGTTGATCCTAATTGAAGTTGGAAATTTGAGGCAAAAATATTCATTAAAATGCTATTGGGCCTGGTGGTACTGATGGTTTTGTTTCTATCAACTAACTATTAACGGCCAACCTAATCTAGTTGGCTAGCTTGCTATACGATGTGCAAGTGACATCCGTCGCCATTGTTGCAACCCCTATTACTAGTCTGTTCAACCTCTCTTTCATATCGTCTGAGATTCCTAAAGATTGGAAAGCAGCAGCGGTCATCCCCCTCTTCAAAGGGGGAGACACTCTAGACCCAAACTGCTACAGACCTATATCCATCCTGCCCTGCCTTTCTAAAATTTTCGAAAGCCAAGTCAACAAACAGATCACCGATCATTTCGAATCCCACCGTACCTTCTCCGCTATGCAATCTGGTTTCCGAGCTGGTCATGGGTCACCTCACCCACGCCCAAGGTCCTAAACGATATCATAACCGCCATCGATAATAGACAGTACTGTGCAGCCGTCTTCATCGACCTGGCCAAGGCTTTCGACTCTGTCAATCACCGTATTCTTATCGGCAGACTCAATCGCCTTGGTTTCTCTAATGACTGCTTCGCCTGGTTCACTAACTACTTCTCAGATAGAGATCAGTGTGTCAAATCGGAGGTTCTGTTGCCCGGACCTCTGGCAGTCTCTATGGGGGTGCCACAGGGTTCAATTCTCGTGCCGACTCTTTTCTCTGTTTATATCAATGATGTTGCTCTTGCTGCTGGTGATTCTCTGATCCACCTCTACGCAGACGACACCATTCTATATACATCTGGTCCTTCTTTGGACACAGTGTTAACAAACCTCCAAATGAGCTTCAACGCCATACAACACTCCTTCCGTGGCCTCCAACTGCTCTTAAATGCTAGTAAAACTAAATGCATGCTCTTCAACCCACACCCGCCCGCCCGACTAGCTTCACTACTCTGGACGGTTCTGACTTAGAATATGTGTACAACTATAAATACCAAGGTGTCTGGCTTGACTGTAAACTCTCCTTCCAGGTTCACATTAAGCATCTCCAATCCAAAGTTAAATCTAGAATTGGCTTCCTATTTCGCAACAAAGCATCCTTCACTCATGCTGCCAAACTTACCCTTGTAAAACTGACTATCCTACCGATCCTTGACTTCGGCGATGTCATTTACAAATTAGCCTCCAACACTCTACTCAGCAAATTGGATGCAGTCTATCACAGTGCCATCCATTTTGTCACCAAAGCTCCATATACTACCCACCACTGCGACCTGTACACTCTCGTTGGCTGGCCATCGCTACATATTCGTCGCCAAACCCACTGGCTCCAGGTCATCTATAAGTCTTTGCTAGGTATAGCCCTGCCTTATCTCAGCTCACTGGTCACCATAGCAACACCCACCAGTAGCATGTGCTCCAGCAGGTATATTTCACTGGTCATCCCCAAAGCCAACACTTCCTTTGGCCGCCTTTCCTTCCAGTTCTCTGCTGCCAATGACTGGAACGAATTGCAAAAATCCCTGAAGTTGGAGACTTATATCTCCCTCACTCAGTTTAACCGTCTGCTGTCAGAGCAGCTTACCGATCGCTGCAGCTGTACACAGCCCATCTGTAAATAGCTCATCCAACCAACTACCTACCTCATCCCCATATTTGTTTTTGTTTTTCTGCTCTTTTGCACACCAGTATTTCTACTTGCACATCCTCATCTGCACATATTTCACTCCAGTGTAAATGTCWAAATTGTAATTACTTCGCCACTATTGGTCTATTTATTGCCTTACCTCCTTACTTCATTTGCACACACTGTATACATATTTTTTCTATTGTGTTATTAACTGTACATTTGTTTATTCCATGTGTAACTCTGTGTTGTTGTTTTTGTCGTACTGATTTGCTTTATCTTGGCCAGGTCGCAGTTGTAAATGAGAACTTGTTCTCAACTGGCCTACCTGGTTAAATAAAGGTGAAATATATATATATATATATTTTTNCGTTTTTGTATTGTTTATTGTTTTGTCGGCGTCATTCTAAATAAAAGGAATATGTACGCTCACCACGCTGCGCTTTGGTCCACTTCTTTCGACGGGCGTGACAGAACTTCCCACCACCAAAGGACCAAGCAGCGTGGTGAAAGGGACTCCTTGTTACGTTCCTGACCTGTTTTCTCTTGTTTTGTATTTATTTAGTATGGTCAGGGCGTGAGTTGGGTGGGTTGTCTATGTGTTGTTTTCTATGTTGGGGTTTTGTGCGTTCGGCCTGGTATGATTCTCAATCAGAGGCAGCTGTCAATCGTTGTCCCTGATTGAGAATCAWACTTAGGCAGCCGGGYTTCACGTGTGTYTTTGTGGGTGTTTGTCTTTCGTGTCAGTATTCGTACCACACGGGACWGTTTTTCGGTTGTATTCTATTTGTTATTTTGTTTCATGTTAGTGTTCAGTTTATTTATAATAAATTATGGACACTTTCCACTCTGCGTCTTGGTCCGATCCCTACACCTCCTCTTCAATCGAAGAGGAGGAAATCAGCCGTTACACTCCTGGACATGGGAGGAGATCCTGGACGGTAAGGGACCCTGGAGGCAGGCTGGGGAGTATCGCCGGTCAAGGGAGGAACTGGAGGCAGCGAAAGTAGAGCGGCGGCGATATGAGGAGGCAAGTTAGCGAAGCAGGCACGAGAGGCAGCCCCCAAATATTTTTTTTMMGGGGGGGGGGYACGCGGGGAGAMTGGCGGAGTCAGGTTATAGACCTGAGKCAACTCCCCGTGCTTACCGTGGGGAGAGAGTGACTAGTCAGGCACCAGGTTATGCGGCTCTGCGCCGTGTMTCTCCAGTGRGCTCTCATAGCCRGGTGCGCTCTCTGCAAGCTCCCCGCAGTTGCCYTGCTAGAGTTGGCYTTCAGCCAGGAGGGATMGTGCCGGCTCAGCGCTCCTGGTCTCCGGTGCGTCTCTTCGGKCCGGGTTATCCTGCGCCAGCTCTACGCACMGTATCCCCAGTTCGCCAGGAGAACCCAGTGCGGCCTGTTCCAGKTTCCCGCAKGTGCCGGGCTAAAGTGGGCATGCAGCCAAAAGGAGAGATGCACGTGGTAAGCACCAGATCTCCAGTGCTCCTCCACAGCCCGGTTCATCCTGTGCCTCTAAGGACTAGGCCTCCTGTATGTCTCCCCAGCCTGGTGGGCCCTGTGGCAGCCCCACGCACCAGGCTGTCTATACGTCTCCTCCCATCAGTGAGGGTCCCCAGTCTGGAGTCTCCAGCGACGGTCTCCAGTCCGGAGTCTCCAGCGACGGACCCCGGTCCGGGGCCCGCAACAAGGGTGCCCAGTTTGGGGCCCGCAACGAGGGTGCCCAGTCTGGGGCCCGCTACGAGGGCGCTGGGGGGGGGGGTACTGTCACGCCCTGACCTTAGAGAGCTTTTTATTTTGGGTTTGGTCAGGGTGTGATTTGGGTTTTGGGTTCTATTTTCTATGTTTTTGTATTTCTTTGTTTTGGCCAGGTATGGTTCTCAATCAGGGACAACTGTCTATCGTTGTCTCTGATTGGGAACCATACTTAGCTAGCCTTTTTCCCTCCTTTCAGTGTGGGTAGTTGTCTTTGTTTCTGGCACTATAGCCCTTAAGCTTCACGGTCGTTTTTGTATTGTTTATTGTTTTGTCGGCGTCATTCTAAATAAAAGGAATATGTACGCTCACCACGNCGTTTTTGTATTGTTTATTGTTTTGTCGGCGTCATTCTAAATAAAAGGAATATGTACGCTCACCACGCTGCGCTTTGGTCCACTTCTTTCGACGGCCGTGACAGAATGGAACAAATTTTGACCTCTAACTTGTTGCAAAATAATAATTTGGCCAATAGCAAGTTACCTTGACTCAAATAAAAAGGTTAAGCACCTCAAACACGGGGCAAAACCCGCATGAACTCACATGTCTGTGTATGGCAGCTTTAGTAACAGCATGTTATGAAGCAGCTCACCTGAATGAGAAGACCGCAAGCATCCTAAAAGGGCCTGCCATAACCTGACATGGAACATTCACACAGTTTAACAGGTACATTCTCAATGAACAGTTCTAATACACTAACGGCAATGCACACTTTACATTACAATGTTCAATATTAACTTGTTAATGAAAACAAAGGTATAATTTGCATTAACATTAGTGTTTATAATAAACTTCGTATACACCTCTGAAATGGAAGAAACCACGAGAGGCATGCAACCTAGGCCATCTAGGGCAATTCAGGAGGCTGATCGAGGATCCTTTACTGAAGATTAGTGTGTATTGTTGTCCACTGTTAGATACTACTGCACCATTGGAGCTAGGAACACAAGTTTTAGCTAGGAACACAAACACTACACCCACAATAACATCTGCTAAATAATTGTATGTGACCAATAACATTTGATTTCTTTTGATGTGTTTGTTTTCTATAATTGTGTTTTGCTTTTCGTGTATTGATGTTAATATTGATGTGTATATTGATGTGTATATTGATGTGTATATTGATGTGTATATTGATGTGTGTTGATGTGCATACAGGGCGCTTCTGTGAAAGAGACCTTGGTCTCAGCATGACTTCCTGTTAAAATAAATAAAACCTGCGACATAAAGCCTTGAACGTGATGTTGTGTGCTCACCTAGGAGTTGGTTCACAGGGGAGTTGGTGAGTAGCCTAGCGGGTTGGTATAACAAACAAAGACTAAACAATGCTAAACGTGTGTAAGTAATGATAATGATAACCAGACTCTGGTGTTTGTTATTTTACATGGTATAATAAAGGATATTTGAAGGGACTAGCAATAGCGTAGTTAGGTTAGCAAAATACCCTAATCAACAATTTTTTTATTTAAGTAGGCAAGTCAGTTAAGAACAAATTCTTATTTACAATGACGGCCTACCAGGGAACAGTGGGTTAACTGCCTTGTTCAGGGGCAGAACAACAGATTTTACCTTGTTAGTTAGGGGATTCGATCCAGCAATCTTTCGGTTACTGACCCAACACTCTAACCACTCGGCTACCTGCCACCCCCAACAATGTTTGTACCAAACGATCAGTCTGTGTGGGGAGAAATGGAGGGAAATGTCCAACGTGACGTAGGCCTAGCCTTTCACACTCCTCTCTAAATAGCTAGATGCCCGGAAATAGAAAGATCCCCTTGAAGTCCATACAAGTCAGAATGTTGAATAAACTGTCATTTGATTTGAACTTATTCTGCTGGTTGTCCACTTGGTTGATCCTATTGAAGTTGGAAATTTGAGACAAAATATTCATTAAAATGTTGGTGGGCCTAGTCCTACTGATGGTTTTGTTTCTATCAACTAAGGCATGCGCACAAGATGTAAATATGCAGATGATGGTTAACATTAGCAGGTCTCGTGCACGTGTTTACATAGTGTGCGCATGCCTCAGGTGATAGAAACCAAAGATGGTGGATAATTGAAGATAGTTCACTCAGGCCATTTACCAAAAACAATGTCAGTTATGGTCTGCTTAAGGGGGTGGCTCTCCCATAGACACCAATGCGATAGCAGCTGGCTCTGGTCTACTTAGTACCTTGACTGTAATGTAACCAGAAAAAATGTTGGATGTCTCACTTCCTCTTCCGTCTCTGTTAGAAACAAACCCGCCACAAGCATTTTTGAAAGTCGGTTAATTTTGTCTTAAATGTCCAACCAAGTGGACAATCAGCAGAGGAAGTTCAAATGACAATGTATTGACAATGTTTTCAACATTATGGCACCCATAGGAAAAATACAATGTGTTAACTGAAAACCTAATCTCAGCAAGCTAGCTGGCTAGCTGGCTATACGATGTGCAAGTGACATCATCCTACCTTATACTTTCGGGTCCTATTATATAATCAGATTCTCTCTATCTGGGGTACTACTGTAACAAGTGTCAGGTTCATCTGATAAATCCATTGAATTTGCCTCACATATTCCACATTTTGCAAAAATGTAAAATGCTTAATCATTTGCAGGACAGTACCATGTTAGATGATTTGGGGTGTTCCAGTATTACACTTTCTCACTGTGACAGTGCTCCGACTTGAAGACATGTTCAAGAGGCAGTCATCGGCTTCTGTCATCAGCTCTCTTGTTCAGTCAGAGTGTCGGGCTGATTGAGGATGAAACACAGCAGGTCACTAGCACCCTCCCCTCCCCTCCCCTCCCCTCCCCTCTTCTCTTTCCATCCCTACAGTGCATTACCTTTGACCAGATGTGTATCACATTGGGAGTTGGGAGAACCATAGGGCAGCGCACAATTGGCCCTGCGTCGCCAGGGTAGGCTGTCATTGTAAATAAGAATGTGTTCTTAACTGACTTACCTGGTTAAATAAAAAATAAACAAATTTAGACTTACCCATTGACCAAGTGATTTCGCAGTGCAGCAGAGCTATGATAGGTGGATAGATGGGAGAGGGATGGTTGATACCAACATGGAGGTGTTGACAGAATGATAAGGGCATATCTCTGGACGATAAAGTGATGGAGTGGCATAATAGAACCTCCTCACCCTCCTCAGAGGTGTGTCTGAATGATGGAGGGATGGAGAGATGGATGAGCAGTAGTGGGTTAGAGGGGTGGAGGAGAGAAGATGCCGTGATGGGGTGGAGGCTGGGTTGCAGAGAATCTGAAGTGATGGATTGGAGGGTGGTGGGGGGGATTAAGAGCAGTGTAGATGTGGAGAAGTGTGAGTTTGCTTTTCACAGCTCTTCACCGCTACAGAGCTGAGCATCAGAGGATCACCACTGCCTTAAAAGGAGGGGAACATCCGCCAGACACACTGAGACCTGCCAGAGGGTAAATTCTCTCTCTTCTCTCTCCTTCTTACCTCTCTCTCTGTCCCCTTTTATCCCTGTTTCTCTATTTATCATTTCTGCCTTCTTCCCTCGTACTCCCCTCCTCTCTGCTCTCCTCTCTCCTCTTTTTCTCTCTTCCCCGTCTCCTCCCTTCACCCCCCGCTCTCTCCCTTGCCCTCCCTCTCTCTCCTGCTGTCTCCCATCAGCAAGCTGATACATGCTGTTCCCCAGAATAGAAGCCAGTGTTTCCCTGGAGGAGTGCATTAGACAGGACAGGTCTTCAGTCCAAACACCTTGTACTCTACTATATCCAGTCAGACAGAGCCACTTTGCTCTGGGCACACTGAGTGAACTCTCCTCACTCTGCTCTCACTGCAATAACAGCTTACTTCTTTGACTGTTTCCCCTTTATGCCCTTACTGCAGGTAGATGTGTTTGAATTAGTCCTGGTAATGACTTCAACTCGCCACAAGGTGAATATTGCACATATTGTGGGTGCAGATAACCTGAGATTGGCCTAAAGGAAAGAGGAATTCATTAAATGAATGCTCTACCTCTCCAGAGGCCTCTGAGCTGAACAATAAAACATCTGACTAGACAGAAGTTAGCTCCTGTTTATTTTGTCCATGGGGTTATACTTGGTTTTATGTCTTCCAGTAACACTGTGGGAGAGTTACCCAACACTGAAGACTAGCTAGTATAGTACAGGGTCTGTTTCTGACTGTGTTTTTCTGTTCTGCTTACTGGAATCTCTTTTCGAGGAGTCGGTCAAGGGACTAGCCTCGCTTAGCCCTGTGCCCACTTCTAACCCCCCCACCATTACTGTTAGGCCTTAAATGGACTCTGGATTTTCTTGAGCTGGCCTGCTCGTAAACTGTCTGAGCAGAAAGTTCTAGTGTTTGTGGGTGTTGTTGTGGGAATAGGTTGTGCTGGGACAGTGGGTGGAAGGAAACAGCCTGCTTAGGGCTCAGGAGCATAGGGGGCATCTGGATTTCAATGTTACTGAGAGGGAGAGCAGGGAAATATCGAAGAAATCTCTCTGAAATATCTTCTCTCCACATTTCCTAGGCATTATCTCATGACACAGGGAATCATTGCACAACACACAACACACACGCACCCCGCACCACAAACAGCGTGCACACACACACAGGCACGCATACACACACACCACACACACACAACACACACACACACACACACACCACACACACACCCACACACACACACACACACACACCACACACACACACACACACACACACACACACAACACACACACACACATTCTCGTCCCTGTATCTCTATATTTGGAGGGGTTAAAGGCCATATTACACCCCCCTAGCCCCGCCCCGCTCCCCCCACCCCCTCACCGCAGCCCTTGGGACCCCTGGTCAGTCCCCTGTTGAGAGGCTTCAATGTTCTCTGTGCCGAGGGCTAATTGAGTGCAGTTGAGATAAGAGTGGTAACTGCATTCTCCCAGGCAGACCTGAGCTCTGGGCTAATCTGTTGGCATGGAGGATAACGGGGAATAGGAGGATAAGGGAGGCCAGGCCAACACCAGGGGAACATGGGGTCATTTGTCAGCCCCTCGCCCTGGCCTGTGGAAAGGAATGTCAGAGCCTCGTCAGCTAGAGATCAGGCACAACAGGGAGGGAACAGGACTCTCTGTGTGTGTGTGTGTGTGTGTGTGTGTGTGTGTGTTGTGTGTGTGTTGCTGTGCTGGTGCGTGCGTGCGTGCGGCGTGCGTGCGTGCGGTGCCGTGCGTGCGTTGGCGTTGCGTGCGTCCGTCATCAAACAGTAGTCAATGAACACATAACAGACTAGAGGGTGGCATGAGCCCCCTACTGGCTGTAAGCTACTGTCATGCTATGTGTGATTGATTCAAGCCACCAATATCTCTATATGTACTACTTCAGAACTCTTGAAACCATTATTGAGTGTGTGTGTGTGTGTAAGTACCTAAACCTACTGTGTAGTGGGTGTAATAGAGACAGTAGCTACAGCTCTAGTCCCACTGAGTCAATGACTTTCGCTCCAAGGAGATCTTCATTTCTTCTACTATTGAGGA
This sequence comes from Salvelinus sp. IW2-2015, assembly GCF_002910315.2. Classification (NCBI taxonomy): domain Eukaryota; kingdom Metazoa; phylum Chordata; class Actinopteri; order Salmoniformes; family Salmonidae; genus Salvelinus; species Salvelinus sp. IW2-2015. The sequence continues at coordinate 18,303,640 of NC_036850.1, forward strand.
CTCCCTCCCAGTCCTCCCTCCCTGCCTCATTGCCCCCTCCTGCTTCCCTCCCTGCTTCCCTGCTCCTGCTACCTGCCCTCCCGCCTCCTCCCTCTGCCTCCCTGCCTCGTCCCTGCTTACCTCCGCTCCCTACCTCCCTGCTCCCCTGCGCTCCCTCCCTGCGTCCCGCCTCCCTGCTCCTCCCTGCTTTCCCTACCTCCCTGCTCCCTCCCTGCTTTTCCCTAACCAAATCCCTGCCATCCCTCCCCTCCCGGTCCCGGTCGCTGTGGTGTTTTGCTGGTGTTGTCAGTCAGTGATTGATTGTTGTTGAGTGGTGCAGTGTGCTGTGGTCTGAGGGAGCTGTCACTACCAGCTCCTCTCTCTATCAGCTGTCACTACCAGCTGCTCTCTCTATCAGCTGTCACTACCAGCTCCTCTCTCTATCAGCTGTCACTACCAGCTCCTCTCTCTATCAGCTGTCATCACTCCTGGAACCTCTGGACTTCCCATTGAGAGTCACTTCTATTACAGCTAGATATACTGTATCTATTCAAATGTTCTGTACCGTTGCTACCTAATGAATATGTCCCTGTGGTGTTCTGGGAGTGTGACATCACCTCTGATGCAGCTGTGTAATAGATTATAATATGGTTGCTGTGATGTCATCTTTGCCTCAGATTCACTTCCTTGTTTTCTCAACTGGAAGACCTCTGTCCTAGWGAGGCTGAATGAAACGCAGATGACAACAAGATAACAGGACCAACTCGCCTTGCTGTTTCTGAGGGGAGGAAAAACAAGTGACTATGATAATGTCTGTGTACCAGTCTCAGCCACTGTTTTCTTTGAAGGCTTGGTCATGTTGTTTTAGTATGAATRTCATGCAACATTATTTTGTATTCCACAAAAAAATGAAAAGTTTAACATCCAGCAGTTGGACTCTTCAAAGTCTCTTATATCTGTTTRCACAAGAATGCATCCATAACTAAACCTTCTAAAACCTTCCAGTACTACAGACAGAGTATACTTTGAGTTTTAATATGTACAGGGAGTTTATATTTGATTAAGGCCTGTTCAGAGTTCCTTATGATATGTGAATTAGAGGCGCGRTCAGGATTCCTCGGCCTGTGTTATGTGAGATTAGGGGTTGGGTTTAATGAACCCCGGGGGCCTGAGCTGGCCCTCTAATGGCCCAGTTTTATCATCCTACGACTTCCTGTAGTCTCCTCTCCTGGGAAAGCACAACGCTAGCCGGACAGAGCTATGAGCTCTACTGGAGCTGGAATCCTCTGATAAAAGCCTGGC
>NC_036850.1:18305181-18307502 GCF_002910315.2 Salvelinus sp. IW2-2015
AGAGAGAGAGAGAGAGAGAGAGAGAGAGAGAGAGAGAGAGAGAGAGAGAGAGAGGGAGGAATCACTACTCCACCAGCTGACGCTCACATCACACTCTTAGAAAAAGGGTTCCAAAAGGGCTCTTCGGCTGTCCCCATAGGAGAAGCCGTTTTTGTTACATGGAGAACCCATTTTCGTTCCACATAGAACGCTCTGTGGAAAGGGTCCTACATGGAACCCAAAAGTGTTCTACCTGGAACCAAAAAGGATTCTTCAAAGGGTTATCCTATGGGGACAGCTGAATATCCATTTTAGGTTCTAGATAGAACCTTTTTTCCTAAGAGTGTTCCTAACAGACATGACATAATGTGGACATCACATGATCTGTGACATGATTACCAGCATGAGACGGACTATAGGGAGGAGGTCAGAGTGTGGCAGTGTGGTTCCAGGACAACAACCTCTCCCTCAATGTGAGCAAGACTAAGGAGCTGATCGTGGACTACAGGAAAAGGCAGGCAAACAGGCCCCCATTAACATCGATGGGGCTGTAGTGGGGCGGGTCAAGAGTTTCAAGTTCCTTGGTGTCCACATCACCAACGAACTATCATGGTCCAAACATACCAAGACAGTCATGAAGAGGGCACGACAAAACCTTTTCCCACCATTTCTCCCTAATGAAGAGACTGAAAAGATTTGGCATGGGTCCCCAGATCCTCAGAAGGTTCTACAGCTGCACCATCGAGAGCATCCTGACCAGTTGCATCACCGCCTGGTATGGCGTATGTGACAAATAAAGTTTGTTTTGATTTGATTTGATCTGAAGGTCAGGATGAACAATGTCCGTCCTATGAGAATATCTCAGGAGTCTTTCAGGGAACTGTGTCACTGGGAGACTTCCAGGGAGTTGAAAGAGAGGGAAAGACAGACCAAATAATCAAGGCAGTATGAAGGGAAGCAGGAGGTCCATTTAGTGTTTTTGGCCTCAGATGAGAGTAGGGTGTCTGTCAGAAGATAGGCATGCTGAGCTCCGGACAGCAGAGACCCTGAGATGACCAGGAAGAACAACCCGGAAAAAACTGAGTGAGATATCTACCACATATGAACGTGGCTTCTAGTATGATGGAAGGCTCCTTTCCTCCTCATCATTGACATGGGCACCTTATTTTATCTCTGTCAGGATGAAAGAGGGTCAGCGAGAATATACAATTATCACTCAACAATATTGCGATGGAAATAAAGGAGGAGCCGCTAGGACCGAGGGTTCTTGTGTCCTTTGGTCATCCATGGGTTTGCATTTCAATAGTTTACAAGTGGATTCCTCTTCTTGTCTTTATGTTTTGGTATTCTACACTGGAATTGGAAGGAGAATTAGTCCCGGTTTGGCAACACTATTTGTCTCTTCACCAACCTGATTGTTTCTAGTTAGTGCAGATAGAGAGCGGGAGTTAACTATAAAGAAGAGGTGACTTTAGACAATTGCGATGCAAGCTGTGCAATTTGCTTATCATCTGTCCGATTGCTCCTGAGAAAGAATTCATGCTCTCTAAGGGTGATGAGCTAAGCTCTCCTTCAGCACGATTCCATCCGGCAATAGCTTAACTTAGGCTCCATTTCACACTCCTCACTCCTCCCAGGACTCATGCCAATCCCATTCTCTGTCAGACGAACATCCATTCACACAGCGTATCTGCGCATTGTCACATCCTTGCCTCATCTCCTTTCTTAAAGTAGCTTCTCCACTCCTTCCCTCATTCCCTTCCTCTCTCCTTTCTTAAAGTAGTGCTTCTCACCCCTTCCCTCTCTTCCTCTCTCCTTTCTATAAAGTAGCTTCTCCACTCCTTCCCCTCATTCCCTTCTCTCTCCTTTCTTAAAGTAGCTTCTCACCCCTTTCCCTTTCTCTTCTCTCTCTCTTTCTTAAAGTGCTTCTCCCTCCTTCCCCTCATTCCTTCCTCTCTTCCTTTCTTAAAGAATCTTCTCAACCCCTTCCCTCTCTCCTCTCTCTTTCTTAAAGTACGTTCTCCCACTCTTCCCGCTCATTCCCTCTCTCTCTCTCTTCTCTGTTCAGGTCAATTGGCTCCACCTCTTTTCCACCATTTCTTCTCATAATACCTTCCCCATTCCTGCTTCCTTCACTCTTTCCTTTTCTCTCTTCATCGTCCCTCTTTTCCCTCTTCCCTTTCTCTCGCTCCTTTTCTCTCTCTCTCTCTGTTCTCTCTCTCTTCTCTCCTCTCTCCTCCGTCTCTCTCTCTCTCTCTCTCTCTCTCTCTCTCTCTCTCTCTCTCTCTCTCTCCTTCTCTTCTCATTCTCTTCCTCCTCTCTCTCTTTTATGTTGTACTATA
>NC_036850.1:18310470-18311892 GCF_002910315.2 Salvelinus sp. IW2-2015
TGCAGTTCCTCATTTGTAAACTGATAGTGTACAAGTGTATTATCTATGATGACTCAGCTTTTAGTAAAGTAATAACATATAGATGGTACACTACATGACCAAAAGTATGTGAACACCTGCTCGTCGAACATCTCATTCCAAAATCATGTGCATTAATATGGAGTTGGTCCCTCTTTTGCTGCTATAACAGCCTCCACCCTTCTGGGAAGGCTTTCCAATAGATGTTGAAACATTGCTGAGGGAACTTGTTTCCATTCAGCCACAAGAGCATTAGTGAGGTCGAGCACTGATGTTGGGCGATTAGGCCTGGCTCGCAGTCGGTGTCTAAAATCATCCCAAAGCTGCTCGATGGAGTTGAGGTCAGGGGTCTGTGCAGACCAGTCAAGTTCTTCCACACCGATCTCGACAAACCATTTCTGTATGGACCTCGCTTCGTGCACAGAGGCATTGTCATGCTGAAACAAGAAAGGGCCTTCCCCAAACTGTTGCCGCAAAGTTGGAAGGACAGAATTGTCTAGAATGTCATTGTATGCTGTAGCGTTAAAATTTCCCTTCACTGGAACTAAGGGGACTAGCCCGAACCATGAAAAACAGCCCCAGACCTTTATTCCTCCTCCACCAAACTTGACAGTTGGCACTATGCATTCAGGCAGGTAGCGTTCTCCTGGCATCCGCCAAAGCCAGATTAATCCGTCGGACTGCCAGATGGTGAAGCGTTATTCATCCCTCCAGAGAATGCATTTTCACTGCTCCGGAGAGCTTTACACCACTCCAGCCGGTGCTTGGCATTGCGCATGGCGATCTAAGGCTTGTGTGTGGCTGCTCGGCCATGGAAACCCATTTCATGAAGCTCCCGACGAACAGTTCTTGTGCTGACGTTGCTTCCAGAGGCAGTTTGGAACTTGGTAGTGAGTTCCAACCGAGGACAGACGATTTTTACGCGCTACGCGCTTCAGCACCCGGTGGTCCAGTTCTGTGATCTTGTGAGGCCTACCACTTTGGGCCTGAGCTTTTGTTGCTCCTAGACGTTTCCACTTCACAATAACAGCACTTACAGTTGACCGGGGCAGCTCTAGCAGGGCAGGGCAAGACAAACTGACCTGTTGGAAAGGTGGCATCCTATGACAGTGCCACGTTGAATGTCTCTTCAGTAAGGCCATTCTACAGCCAGTGTTTGTTTATGGAGATTGCATGGCTGTGTGCTCGATTTTATACACCTGTCAGCAACGGGTGTGACTGAAACAGCTGAATCCACTAATTTGAAGGTGTGTCCACATACTTTTGTATATATGATGTATATGTTTTATTTGATCATATAGACTGATATGGTATTGTGTTCTAATACATGGAGAGGCTGTTGATCCATAGCACAGGAAAAGCACAACCACAAAGTAGGGCCAGCCAGCCAGCCAGGGTGGGGCC
>NC_036850.1:18315409-18329798 GCF_002910315.2 Salvelinus sp. IW2-2015
TATAATGAGGGCCCTGTACAGCACACATTACAGAACAGTCTGCGTTGACCCGAGTCCAAAGTGAACCCCGTCATCGAGACGCTCGCCGCATTCTCCATCGTATTTATTGTGAGAATATATAATAACCAAAGAGAGCGGTTTGCAGCGGAAGTGGTTTGTGTTTGGCCCACTTGGGTGAAACCGTATCTCCGGCTGCATTATGGAAATGTGGGGTTCTGTGTGCAGCAGCAAAGCAAACTGAGGCAGCTCTAATAGTGTGTTGCTCTCTAATGAAATCAGCAACCCCAGGCCTCAGGAATGAGACTGGCACACTGCTATTTATTTCCTTTACATCCTCACCAAAGCCAATGTTTTCGCTGGGCTCTCCAGTACTGTCTAGCCACTGCTGTGTCTCTATGGAGGAAAGGCCTTAGGTCTTGTTAAAAGGGCTGGGTTCTGTCTTAGAAGTGGCAGGAGTCGGTTATTGGAAATCATGTGTTTTGTGACAGGGGAGAAGGAGATTATTAGGGATAGCAAGTCACAGAGAAGGATCAGGGTGGGGAATGAGAGGGGGAAGGATAGAGAAAAAGATATGCGGATGATTGGATGATATTAGGATTGTGATAGAGAGATAGATGGATGGAGGGTGGGTGGGGAGTGATCAATGAAACTTCCTAAAAGAGAGATGGATAAGAGAATGTGATAGATTGAATGGAATATGGAGAATAGAATGATGATGATTAGACAGAGGGATGGAGAGAGGGATGAGGGGAGAGGGATGAGGGGAGAGGGATGAGGGGAGAGGGATGAGGGGAGAGGGATGAGGGGAGAGGGATTACATGGTTGTCTTTGCCTTTCTTTTCTGTTTCACCACAGAGGTTGTGTTGTGTAAATGCAGGATATCATCTGATGGACCTCTGTGCCAAGAGAAATATGACACGGTACTTTATGACCAGAAGTTCACATTCATATTAATATTCAGTTAATATTAGGTCTGAAAACTGCTTGATGTTTAAGGGATTGTATTTGTAAGCCAACTCCATGATTATGTGATGACTAACTATTGAATCACATCTATAACATAAAAGCTCGGACATAGGAAGCCAAAAATCTGCATTTCTTTCCCTCAACTACTTCTTGTCAGCTTCATTGCTGATTAAATCAGCTCTTTATTAAACTTGACTGATTTATGTATAACGGTTTGAGTGGTTTAATTCAGGAGTTAAACCCTTTTAGGGAGGTGAATTTGCAATGTTGGAGACACCCAGGTAGGCTGCACAGACAGGGGGAACCCTGAGGAAGATGTGGGTTAATTTGATTTGCCCTCCATCACAGCGCAGCCCCACTTAAAATATTTATGGATCACACGTCACAAAAGAGGACATTTGAGCACTCTCTGATTAGCTTTCTAACTAAGCCCTGAGTACTGATGCTGTGCCCCCCACTTATAGCAGACACATGCACGTGGGTGGGTGCACACACACATTCACACGCACATGCATACACATGCACACATGTACATGCACACATGCATGCATGCACGCACACACAAACAAACACACAAACAAACACACACACACATCTATGTTTCCTGTGCTCGATTTTACATGTAATATTCATATAACTTGAGTTCAATCTGAATTTAATGGGCCTGCTTCATATTTATATTATCCTTGTGTGGGATTTCAATGAAAATACTGTTTTGGAAAATTTTGAATTTGGAAAAACTGAGACCTCCTTAACATCAATCTCCATCTGTTCAGACTTATCACACTCAAAAATCAGAACTTTTTCCTTAGGAAAGTATTTCCCCAACTTGCACACATCTTTCGCCATCATTTTCACACGTTAATGGCCTCTCCTTTCTTAATGGTTGCTTTTGGCTTCAGTCGAACCTGGTTATGCTTAAAACTCATCTATGTCCAGCTGTACGTGTGCATGTGCCTACGTGTTGCTCTGCTGATTCAGGAAATAGATAGATGGATGAATAACAAATAGAGTCGTGGATAGTTAGTCCGTCTTTGTTCCGGGCCGTGATGTATGGAGGGAAAACAGCCGTTGACACAGAAACTCACTGTAGAGGAAAGCAGCCCTTTCACAGCTCTGTTTGGCAAACCTACAATGGATTGTGTGGGGCACAGGGTACGGGCTGAGAGAGTTAGAATGTGTGTGTGTGTCTGTGTGTGGAACGTTGTACATGTTGATTTGTGAATGACAGCACTGTTATAAGGGCTCCTTGTCGTCTACACTGCCTCAGTGATGGGTCACAGGAGCCCCCCCTTCTACCCCGAATGCTCCAGGGACGCTCTCTGGTTACTGTTTTCCATGGACGGCCGCATACAGACCCCCCCAAACCCTCTCAGCACACTCCATCAGGTCCTTACCAAAAGCATCCAGACCCCCCCCTTCCTCCAGGCCCCTTCTCGTAAACAGCCAGACGCCTGTTTGTAGCATGAGAACAGCCCAGTCCAACTATCTCCTTTCTCTCATTTACTGCTCCATAAGGTCAATGCAACACACTTTATGGTAGCTATCTCTTAAAGCACTGGATTCCTTAGGATTCTTTGCTATCTAAATCTCTGGTAAGTCTTTATTTGGATAGTCCATCTGTAGATGCTCTATATACAGACTATCAGTAACATTTCAACTAACTATCTACTAACCCTAGATCTAACCCTAACCTTAACCCTTATCCTAACCCTAAACTTAACTCTTACTCTAGTCCTAACCTTAACCCATTACCCTAACCCTTATTCTACACCTAAACCTAACCCTAACCGTAACCTTAGCAAGCAGTTTCTTATCAACAGATAGTTTGTTGATATTATGATATTATGATCTGTAGAGCATCTATCCAAATAAAGTGTGACAAAATTGACAAATGTCAATGTTCTGCTGTTTTTATAGCTTTTATTCTATGAGCCCGTTGTGTACTATTTACTCCACTTTTAGGGAACACATCCTTACTCCTTAATATTACCACCTCATTTACTCAAAAGAGACAACAGGCTTTATAGATTGACCTATAATTGATTGCGTGATATTTGATGCCCCTAATCATAATTTTAAAATAGCAAATCCATTCTCCTACAACCTAAAGGATAATGCATTTCAGGTATTTCAGGGTGGTATGGTGACCCACTAGGTTAAGCTATAAATATAGCCTGGTAATGCTTCTATTTTGGTATTGAGTGACACAGCAGTTATTTTGTTCTGTGACACCGTCCGACAGGCTGTGGAGCAGGACTATGTTGTGCTGTTATTTGGTCCACAGTGAGAGCTGTTCCTCTTGCTCTGGGTCGGTGAAACCTGGCTCTCTCTGAGCCCTGTGTCTGCTCACGGACACACAACTCTGGAACAATACAATTCTGCAAGGAACTCTCCATTTCAATGTATTCTTGGGAAACGCCTAATCTGGTTTAGGAAAACTGGCCCTTTAACTCTAAAATTCTAGAACTGTAGAGATTCGACTCTGGACATTCAGAAATCTGGAAGCATGGAATGGGGTCTGGAAGGCTATTGGGGTCCCAGAGACAGCCGCAGCCAAATCATGTGCTGGTGATTTGGCTGGGCCTGTCTCTGGGGACCCAATAGACAGACAGATGCATCAATTATGACCATTTAGTGGAGCAGATAGAGCAGATAGATGAAAGGGCAACAGGCACACTAAAGTGTCTCTCCACATGACCGGTCACCAGTATCTTCTCTCTCTCTGTGTGTGTGTGTGTGTGTGTGTGTGTGTGTGTGTGTGTGTGTGTGTGTGTGTGTGTGTGTGTGTGTGTGTGTGTGTGGTGTGGTGTGTGTGTGTGTGTGTGTGTGGTGTGTGGTGTTGGTGTGTGTGTGTGGTGTGTGTGTGTGTGGTGTGTGGGAGTCAAGAGAAGAATTGTCAAGACTCCAGCCACCCAAGCCATAGACTGTTCTTTCTGCTACCGCACGGCAAGCGGTGTCGGTGCACCAAATCTGGAACCAACAGAACCCTAAACAGCTTCTACTCCCGAGCCATAAGACTGCTAAACAAGACTGCCAAATAGTTAATCAAATTGCTACACGTACTACCTGCATTGACCGTTTGTTGCACTAACTGTCTTGCACTGTCTCTATGCACACACACTGGACTCTACCCACACACTGACACATACTTAAACTGACATCTTAACACACACATACAGTACCAGTCAAAAGTTTGGACACAACTACTCATTCAAGGGTTTTTCTTTATTTTTACTATGTTCTACATTGTAGAATAATAGGGAAGACATCAAAACTATGAAATAACACATATGGAATCATGTAGTAAGCTAAAAATTGTACCTCTCGTACCTCTGCACATCAACTCGGTACTGGTACTCCCTATATAGCCATTTTACTTTTACTCGTTATTGTTATTCATTATTCACTGTGTATTTATTCCTCCCGTTACTATTTCTATATACAGTGTATATATGTTTTATCTTAACTCTGCATTGTTGGAAAAGGACACTTAAGTAAACATTTCATTGTTAGTCCACAACCGTAGTTTAAAAAGGCATGTGACAAATAACATTTTATTTTATTTGGTGTGTGTGTGTTCGTGAGTGCATCAGTGAGTGAGAGAGGAGGGTGAGTTAGTGAGTGAGTGAGTGAGTGAGTGAGTGAGTGAGTGAGTGAGTGAGTGAGTGAGTGAGTGAGTGAGTGAGTTTATTTTTATTTATTTGAGTTTATTTATTTTTATTTTTACAGGGACAGTGCACATTAATCAACGTTTCAGTAAAAGTGCCGGTTTTAGCCAGCCGGCTAATTTTCAACCGCAGTCCCTGGGCAGGTTATTAAAAACAATTACAATATAGACAATAGCAACATAGAACAAGCAAGACATAGCAACATAGGACAAGCAAGACGTAGCATACAGACAGAGCAACATAGAACAAAAAGCAGCAAGACAAAATTCATAAAAGCAACAAAGTGTTTCCACACCTCACAAGTTACAGACAACAGACATGGAAAGCGGCAACACACAGCTAGGGACCATGTTCACAAATCTGATTGACCTTTAGCCATGTCTTCAAGCATTTTGTGAAAGTGTGATATGTGGTGCAGTTATATGTGTCTGATGGCAGTTTATTCCAGACATGGGAAGCTCTCACAGAGAAAGCGGATTTACTAAAGGTGCTTTTCCTTAGGGGAACTATACAGTCACCTCTCATGACAGACCTTGTGGATCTGCTGCCATATGTTTGGGTTTTCTGTTTAACAAAAATACTGAGTGGAGGGGGAGCCAAGCCATTTAGGATCTTGAATACAAGACACGCATCGTTGTATTGCACAAGATTTTCCCAACTCAGGAGCTCATGCTTTGAGTGAGTGAGTGAGTGAGTGAGTGAGTGAGTGAGTGAGTGAGTGAGTGAGTGAGTGAGTGAGTGAGTGAGTGGAGGGTTTGTTTCTGTATGTAATACAAGATGTAGACATGGTGTTCTGGGAACTGAATGTTATCATACTCCGTTTGAATCAGCCATCTTTAGAGTCATAATGTAATATAGACTGACAATCTCAGTTCAATGACCAATCTCTGTAGCTAGAATATCAGAGCTGTTTTCACTGTGCCAGTCCTTTAGGGATGGTTAGCGTGATGTGTAAAGTGGTGGGGTCCTTAGGGTATAAGGCAGGATAGAGGAAGTGGGTCTGATTGTCTCTCCCATGTGGATGTGACATCATATCAGACACAGAAAAAATGCATGATTCCCTGGCGTCATCCTTTAAACCATGAGATGTTTTTGGCTCAATGCAGCATTTCTAATGGAGATGTATCTCTGGCTCTCAGTTGTGCCCAGGATATATTCCCCAATTGCAAATATCTCTATCACTGGTACATACGTTCAAATATTTGATATTAAAAACAGTTGTGCTGTTTTCTAATCAGAATGTTGACTTTAATATGATGCATTTTTATTTATTTATTTTATTTAACCTTTATTTAACCAGGAAGGGCTCATTGAGATTTAAAATCTCTTTTTCAAGAGCGTCCTGGCCAAGATAGGCAGCACCAAGTCATTACAAAAAATTACAGACAGACAACATGAAAAACTACAAGTCATCTAGTAAAAACCATTGAATTCACAAGAGTATAACAATATCAAAAACAGCAAATTAAAAACATTGACAGGTCAGGGAATCAGCCTCAAAATCCTTCATCAGTGATTTAAAAACACCAATCGGGACAAGTTCTTCCAGTTTAAAATTATTTTGTAAGGTGTTCCAAGACGCATGAGCGCAGAAGTACATAAATACTTTTACAAATTCAGTTCGGACATTTGAAACAGTTAGCAGGATAAAGTCTAGCGAACGAAGAGAGTACCCACCACATTCTGAACAATAAAAATGCCCAAATAAAAGGTAGTAAACCCAAAATGGCTTGTTAAATAAAAGTATACCAGTGACTGAGCCTACGAGTGACTAGAGAAGGCCAGCCAACCCTGGTATACAAAGTGCAGTGGTGCGAAGGGTTTGCAGTTTAAAATAAATCTCAAAGTGCCATGGTAAAGAGTGTCAATTGATCTCAAACACTGAGCGGAAGCATTCATATATAAAATATCCTCATAGTCTAGTAAAGCATAAATGTAGCTGATACTAGCCTCCTTCTGGCTTCAAAGAAAAAACAGGCCTTATATCCTAAAATAAAATCCAAATTTCAGCTTCAATTTTTTGTAAGTTGTTGAATATGCAATTTTAAAAGAGAGGCCGTCATCAATTAGAATTCCAAGATATTATATGAGGTTACAACCTCAATCTCCTTGCCCTGACAGGTAGTAATAGGTGAAAGGATTCAGAGGTCTATTTCTTGCATAGAAAACACCATTAGTTTAGTTTTGTCAGTATTGAGGATAAGTTCATTGACACAAGGTATGTTGAACAGTATAAAAAAGCAGTTTGCAAGTTCTGGAAAGCTTTTTGTAAGAAGATGAGGCACAACAGGAAATAACAGTATCATCAGCATAAAATAATGAAGTTGTGCATTTTGGACATTTTTGTCTAAATCATTTATATAAATAGTGAATAAGAGAGACCAAGTACAGAGCCTTGGGGCCACACCATTCGGAACAGACAATTTAACAGACATAAGCCCATCAAATTGAGTGCACTGAGTTCTATCAGACAGATAGTTAGCAAACCATGCAACTGCATGCTCCGAAAGACCTACACTCAACAATCCTCTGCCTTAGTTATAGCATGAATCAACTGTATCAAAGCCTTAGAGAGAATCAATAAAAAGTGAGGGACACAGTGCTGTTTTTTGTCAAGGCTTCATGTGATATCATTTAAAAACCTTCATGGCTGCTGTAATTGTGCTATGCTTTTTCCTGAAGCCCGATTTGGTCATTGATAAAAATAGAGTTTTAGGAAATAAAAAACTATTTTAGCTGTTCCACTTACAAGGGTTTCAAGATTTTCACCAGGGGTGACAGCTTTTGAGATTGGCCTATAATTATTAAAAAGTTGAAAGATCTCCCCCCTTTAAAAGTGGTAGGACAATGCTGATTTCCAGATCTTTGGAATTTCATTACATTCCAGGGTTAGATTGAACAGATATGCAAGTGGTTCAGCTATGAAATCAGCTGCCAGATTTAAAAGCAGGGATCAAAAGATCAGGACCTGCAGGCTTTCTTTGATCTAAGGATTTCAGGGCTTTATTGTACCACCTGCACTGAGAATGGCAGAAAGCTAAAGTTTGCCCAGCTCTCACTGGTTCATCCACACAGGGTTGGACAGAGACAGAGGACACTGGTTTCATCCACACAGGGTGCATTAAGTATACCGTGAGACACTGAGGACCGACTGGTTCATCATCACGTTCTCCGAACAGGGTTTGTAGCACGATCGAAGGCTGTTCATCCCACCACCAGGGGTTGTACAGAGACAGAGGACACTGATCAAAACAGCCTACCAGATTGATAACCAAATGCGCTCATTCTGATCTAACTGATCCTTTTTTGTTTGTAGGAAAAAACTCATTCATTAGTTTTGTCATATACAGCAACAGAGTCTTCCAAAACACCAGTACGGGTAATTCATAACAATTACTGTTACCAGGACATAGACTAATAGCCTTCCAAAACTTTCTAGGGTGCATTCAGGTTATCAGTGGTAACAGACAGGTATTAAAATATTCAGACTTGGCGCTTCCTGAGAAGAAAAAATAGAATAACACTTGTTTCTTAACTGCCTAAAGATTTAGAGCCAATCAGCATCAGAACAAGATTTCCTTGCTTTAGCCCAGGCTAGATTACGGTCGTGAATTAAAACAAGGACAGCCTCAGAAGAAAACCATGGATTAATCCCGGCTCCTTTAAACCCTGAACCTGAGGAATGGTGCATGTTTGTTTTACTATTTGGAAATAACCATCATGAAAGGAATAATTCCAGGCAGTTCAACATCAGGGAAATAAACTCAATCTTGCTCAGTCAAAATAAAACAAATCATGAAAGGAAAGCCCTGCTCATATTAAAACACTTCAAATTTTTCTTTTACGAATAAAACGTGGATTTGTCTTTGGAACCTTAGTGATTTCTAACAGCAACAACAGCACAAGGTCACTTAAACATTACAAAAAACACCAACCCGCAGAATATTTATTGTTGGAACATTTTGTCAATATCAAATCACTAATCAGGAGATTTATCTGGCGCATTAAGATATTTGGCGAGTGGGTGAATTAACAACTGGGTAAGATTTCATAGAATTTACAAAAACATTTTTAAATTCATCCGACACCGCGCGTTAACCAACACCAGTTGAGATCACCAATCAAGATCATTTCACTGTAAAGAAGTTTAGACATAAGGTGCATCAAAGAAGAAAATGCATCACCGAGAGCAGAGGGGGGTCTAAACAGCCAACCACAGTTATAGAGAGACCCTTGAAACCTCAATATTCAAAGCAAGAAAATCCAACTGTTTACAAATAGTTTCAGACTTTGCCACACTTACATGGAATTTAGATTTTACATATATAGCCACACCGCCCACCTTTCTTAAACCCATCAGGCGATAAACATTGTAACCACTTATACAAATACCTTCTCAAAAATAGACTTGCTGAGCCAGGTTTCAGAAAACACAATTACATCCAGCATCAGTTGATTTAGCCAAATCCTAACCCCATCAATTTTTGACAACAGCGCTGCGTACATTTAGATGAAAAATACCAAAACCAGATCTTGGTTTTGCATGGCACTTACATTTGTATTTTACTTCTCAAAAGAGGTGCTCTACCACTAAGCACAACATTTGAGCTCCACTTTAATATATAACCTACAAAATGGAATTTTTGCATTTTATGGAAAGATTGTTTTAATGGAACAGGTTTCTATTGTGCTTCAGCTGATAAAAGAAGAGTCTGTCTCTCAGGGTACATATAACACGATTCCTATTTGCTGTTTGCATCAAAATGAGCGTTAATCAGTACTAAAGTTAAAACCCTGTGAAGTGGATTAACGCCACCTGGAGGGACTGATCATTAGAGACCAGCACGCCCCAATAACCAACCATCCCTGTTTCTGTGTGTGGTGTGTGTGGTGTGCGGCGTGCGTGTGCGTGTGAGTGGGGGGGGGGGGGGGGTTCCACTCTAATTCGCCCACACACCAAGCACTCCAACAGCCCAGCTATTTAGCATGGTGGAAACGCGTTTCCGTCGATTTGTCTATATGAGCTTTAAAAATAACCGAGGGTCGAGGGAGGGATACCCTTTTTCTGAGCGCTACCCTTCTTGGCTGTCAGAATGTTTACATCCGAAAAGGAATTGTTTAAAGCGAGCTATCTAGACTTTACTGGACCTCTGTTAGCCAACTCCCTCTGCTGCAAAGTTTGACGCAACAGCAATGAAGAAATGCAAAGAGAAACGCACTAACAGGCCTATTTGTCACAGCATTAAACAAATCAATCGATATTTCAATAGGCCAACAAATTCAGAGGAACAATAATAACGTTTGCTCATTTTAATATAAAGATAGGCCTAGGTTCCATGGCCTGTTAATTTCACCTCTCCTCGAATGTTTTTTTTTGAATTATGGAGTTTTTTTAATGTATTACTGTCAAAAAATATTCTCAGGTGGGCCTATATGTTCTACTAAAGTTATATAATAGGCCTATTTAACTTTGTGGACATATAGCATATGGGCCAAATTCAACGTTATTGGAAATCTGCAAATTTTCTAAGATAGAAAGTATAAAACACGATAGTAAAAAAATAGATGTGTGAATATATGCAATGCCAACAGTCCAACCTACAGCCCAGCAAAAGTCATACGCCTTAATATTTGACACACTCCAATTTTAGGATGGGCTTACGAACCTGCAAGCACGAAGCATCTTCCATAATAAAACAGGTGATTTTTAAAACATTGTTTATTTTTATGACGTGTAGGCTATAACCCGTGCGAAGCCTCCCGGTGTAGTTGGACCGGCTTTTGCGGCTGTCAGACCGATCCCGAGAGACCCGGCGCCGCCTACACCAATAAAAACACAGAACGACCCATCATCTGGAAAGTAGTGAAAGTT
This sequence comes from Salvelinus sp. IW2-2015, assembly GCF_002910315.2. Lineage (NCBI taxonomy): Eukaryota > Metazoa > Chordata > Actinopteri > Salmoniformes > Salmonidae > Salvelinus > Salvelinus sp. IW2-2015. The sequence goes on from NC_036850.1 coordinate 18,325,919, forward strand.
GGACAACGTTTTCACCGGTCGTAGCCAGACGTGGGCCGCAGTCGGACTTTCTCTCTCCGTGGATGTTCAAGGCTGTCAGTTTTATGTAGGAATATCTTCTTCTAACCGCATTATTTAGTCCCACGTGCATAGTTTTCCATTTCTTGGGTTCCATATAAAATATACGTGTCGATTTGACCTATTCATGTTAATAAACAGTTTCCAATATTTGGGATTGGTAAACCACTAAAATGTAATTCCAAATGGTATAGGCATTGATATAACATGTATTAATCTGTAAAATATCAGTGTCTCAAAACAAACTTTCACAGTATGATATGATTGTATGTATGTATTAACTCAATACAGTAATATTACAGTATTTTTACCCCAGTTGAACAAAATATCCAGATTGATTAAGGCCATATTTTTTTTCTTCCTACTAGCCAGGTAATCTGGGGATACGGTTATATCGGCTATACTCATTCTAACGATATTACTGTTAATACATTTGATATAGCCTAATAATAATAATACATTCCAATTGAAAGTTGAGAATGATAGCCTATAGGCTAGGCCCTGCATAATTATGTATGACGCATAATTAAGAACAAATTCTTATTTACAATGACGGTCTATGAACAGTGGGTTAACTGCCTTGTTCATTGGCAGAACGACATATGTTTACCTTGTCAGCTCGGGGATTCGATCTAGCAACCTTTCGGTTACTGGCCCAACACAGGCGTGGAATAGAGAATCACTAGGCTACCTGCCGCCCCATTTAGATAAACAATAATAAATATGATAGCTGTGTTGCTCTTCAAAATGAATTGTTGCTACTACATAAATTCCTACATTTCACCTCGATATCCCCATTATGCAATGCTTTCGAAAAGGAATTCTAAACATACACTAACTCTGTCCTAAAGTAGAAGCATCATGGTCATCCGTCTCAAAATATTCCTGTCTGGGTTTCACAAACCAGAGGTATCACGCTACAGAGAACCATTGGCATGGACGCAGTTCCTGAGGTCAGGCGTTTTCGCAGCCAAAGGAATCGAGAATTTTTTTTTTGCAGAACGAAATTACAAAATTAAAACAAGAAASCGAGTCACCACTTCCTTAAGTCTTCCTGCATCGCGGTTCTCTCCTAACCGAGGTTTCCTCGCCAGTTGGGCCGCCTTTTCCGCACGACAGTCCTCGTGATCTGCCCTGAGCGCAAGGTCAAGGGAAAGTATGTTCGAGTCTCAGACTGCGTTGTTTCAGAGAGCAAGAAAATGTCAAGCAGCCAATGTTACTGTTGCCCGCGATATAAAACAATAGATGGCACTAAGCTAGCTCCACTATGGGCTGTATGAATGATAGAACACACATGGTCAAGAAAGAAGCAGGCCTAAGTTAGACCTATGATCGTCCATCTTATACTTAAAAATCAGATTTCTGATTTAATTCATTTTAGATTTTTAGAAACATAATAATTGAGGTATGAATAACATCCTGTACAAAATGTTTCGAATAAAATGCTATACTTCCTCATTTCAAATATACCATACCAAGAGGTAGTTTCACTTGTAAGTTTTCAAATTATACATTTTACAAAAATAGACTATCTTGTTATTTCACAAATAAATATATATATATATATATCAGATTGGTGTGATTAATGTTGTTTTAAATATTTCCTAATATTCAACACTATTCTGAAATCCCATACACGGATGTATTATGATTCTACATTGAATTAGTTTAATTATATGAAAGATGCATTTAATAAAAATGTATGTAATGAATTACAGGAGATCTCATCTTGTAGTAGCTATCTTATGTAATACAAAGGTGACAATACATTTCCATTAAATGTTGATTAGGCCTACTAGAATAATATATATATATATATTATTATTTTATTTAACTAGGCTAGTCAGTTAAGTACAAATTCTTATTTACAATGACGGCTTACCCAGGCAAAACCTGGACCAATTGTGCGCTGCACTACGGGACTCTCAATACCGACAGGATGTGATACAGCCTGGATTCGAACCAGGGACTGTAGTGACGCCTCTTGCACTGAGATGCAGTGCCTTAGACCACTGTGCCACTCGGGAATAAAAGAGAACATTTAAGCAGTAGGACTACAGAAAATGTGCATATTTTCAGTAAATTTACTGTTTATACTAGAATGAAATGAGAAAATATATACATTTATAAAAATGCTATCCATTCTTTATTTCCCCATTGCTATAATTAAGAACGTTTATTGTAAAAGTATTATTTTGTACCACATGATATTTAATTATGCATCGTATATATTAAATAGTCTACTGTAAAAATATATTTGTGATAAACATTAACTTTTATTACACATTCATTATAAACATGCAGGTGAAAACTAAATTGGATACAACATCCTTGTGAGTAACCCGGTCACCAACAATGTAAATCATCCTGTACACAGTTGCAAAGTTGCAGAAAGTTAAAACATGGCTTTTGAGTTACCCTTTAGTTCTCATGGTGTGTGAGCAAGCATTTTATGTTCCACAGCGTGTGTGTTTCTATGTGAGCTAGTTGGTGTGAGCAACTCTGTGATTTCCCTGGGATTTCTGTGTGTGTGGAGCGGGGCATGACCCCATGTCGCCCGGCGGGGACCCAGACACAATTGTGGTGCTGCAGGAAGGACAGAGTCTGTGTTATTCTTCCCCTCTACCTGACAGACAGCCATATTTCACTGCTGCTCTGCTCTGTTCTCTGACCTTAACCAGCTCACCAGTTCACCAGCACACAGACAAGTTCCCTGCTCCCCCACAGAGACAGAGCCAGGACCTCAGACCCAGGACCTGACAGGACCCCACACCCACAGCCCCATGTAGCACCAGACCCACACATCCAGGGACATATAGGACCCCAGCCCAAGCCCCAGCCTCTTCAACCCCCCACACGTAGCCCTTACCCTCCTGCTCATCCTGATAACCTATTCAACTCAGACATCCAGGACCCTGGACAATTGTGACCCCCAGACTAGACACCCTGACCCAGCCTTCTGTCCAGACACTAAAGTACCCCGGTGTCCTCGTCAACACTGATCCCTGGACACACACAATACATTTCATAAGTGTTCAAACAACTTCCACACATCTAAAATGACCGCAATTGTACAGGAAAGTGCTAACCCTCTTGGGATTGATGTGTAATTGAATTGTTCAAATGACCCTGTCTATGTCTATCCTCTAACCAATATATATAAGAGACCCCCCCCCCCCCCCACACACACACACACACACACACATACATACACACAGCAACCTGTTTAACGAACACAGAAACACCACAAATATTTCATATGGTGAAAACCACCACTTATTTCTCAACTGTTCCTCATACAGCCAGAAAGTATTTTAGTGAGTTGTTGGCCCACCCTGCATTGAGGATTTATCAGCCGTTAGAGCAGCTTATGCCTGGGGGGGAAATGCAGGCCGTACCATTATGAGATGACGGCATGATGAGGAGTGATCACAGTTCATACCTACTGTCATATTTGATCATAAATGTGGTATTTAATATGGGGATACGTGATGAAAGGCGATGCAGGGAGGGTGCAGAGAGTTAATGATGCCCAGAAGAGTGTGTGGTGGAGCAGGCTGATAGTGCAGTTTAGGCCAGTACTACTCTACTCTGCCCTTCTCTAACCCTGCCCTTCTATGGCAGCTGCCCTGTGTCCACTACTAGACCCACTATAGAGGTGAGTTTGGACTCTTTCTCCCTCCTTCTCACTGACAGCACATACAGTGGGGAGAACAAGTATTTGATACACTGCCGATTTTGCAGGTTTTCCTACTTACAAAGCATGTAGAGGTCTGTAATTTTTATCATAGGTACACTTCAACTGTGAGAGACGGAATCTAAA
>NC_036850.1:18329823-18368049 GCF_002910315.2 Salvelinus sp. IW2-2015
GAAAACCAAAAATCCAGAAAATCACATTTATGATTTTTAAATAATTAATTTCATTTCATTGCATGACATAAGTATTTGATCACCCTACCAACCAGATAAGAATTCCGGCTCTCACAGACCTGTTAGTTTTTCTTTAAGAAGCCCTTCCTGTTCTCCACTCATTACCTGTATTTAAGCTGCACCTGTTTGAATCACGTACTGCTATAAAAAGCACCTCCACACACAATCAACACAGATTCCAACCTCTCCACAAATGGCCAAGACCAGAGAGCTGTGTAAGGACATCAGGATAAAATTGTAGACCTGCACAAGGCTGGGATGGGCTACAGGACAATAGGCAAGCAGCTTGGTGGAGAAGGAAACAACTTGTTGCGCAATTATTAGAAAATGGAAGAAGTTCAAGATGACGGTCAATCACCCTCGGTCCTGGGGCTCCATGCAAGATTTCACCTTCGTGGGCATCAAATGATCATGAGGAAGGTGTGAGGATCAGCCCAGACTACACCGGCAGGAACCTCGTCAATGACCTGAAGAGAGCTGGGACCACAGTCTCAAAGAAAAATCCTATTAGTAACACACTACGCCGTCATGGATTAAAATCCTGCAGCGCACGCAAGGTCCCCCTCGCCTTAAGCCAGGTGCATGTCCAGGCCGTCTGAAGTTTGCCACATGACCATCTGGAATGATCCAGAGAGGAGGAATGGAGAAGGTCATGTGGTCTAGGAGACAAAATAGAAGATTGTGTTCTTTTTGGTCTTAAACTCCACTCGCCGTTTTGTTTGGAGGAAGAAGTGGAGTACATGAGTACAACCCCACAGAACACTCCATCCCAACCAGTGAGCATGCAGGTGGAAAACATCATTCCTTGGGGCGGCGATGCTTTTCTGCAAAGGGGGACAGAGACGACCTGCCACCGTATTGAGGGAGAGCGATGGCCACTGTATCGCCCGAGATCTTGGCCAACAACCTCTCTTCCCTCAGTGAAGAAGCATTGAAAAGATGCGGTCGTGCTGGGTCCTTCCAGCATACAAACGACACGAAGCACACCAGCCATTGCAACTAAGGATGTGCGCTCCGTAAGAGCAACTCTCAAGGTCCTGGAGTGGCCTAGCCAGCTCTCAGAACCCTGAAACCAATATGAAAATCTTTGGAGGTATGCTGAAAAGTCCGTATTGCCCCAGCGACAGCCCCAAACCCTTAATGATCTATAATCTGTAGGGAGGAGTGGGCCAAAATCCCTGCGTGCCAGTGGTGCAAAAACCCTAGCTCAAAGTAACTACGGAATTAACGTATGATCTCTGTAATTGCAAACCAAAGGTTTCTCATCTTATCTCAATATTCAAAGTTCTCGCTTTTTTTGAGTGTATCAAATACTTATGTCTGCAATAAAATGCCAAATTTAATTACTTAAAAATCATACAATGTGATGTTCTGGATTTTGGTTTTAGATTTCCGTTCTCATTAAGTATTTCTGAAGTGTATCTTACCTAAAATAGTTCAGACTCGTGCGGACGATGCGTGTTGTAAGTAGGAGCACCTGCAAATCCGGCAGGTGTAGTCTAAGAATAAACTTGTTCTCGCCCACTGTTTATGTCACAGAAATTCTGACTTTGGTGTGGTCTGTGTATGCTGGTGTGTGTATTGATGAAGGCGATTGGTGTGAAGCTTTGTTTATTGGCGGAGGGGGGGGGAGAAATATGAGTTGAGAGCATTACTGCCTCACTCTGCCTCCAGGTCAGCTGACACACACACGACACCACCACACGATGCACACACGACGGACACACGACACACACACCACACCAACACACACACACACACACACACACACACACACACACACACCACACACACACACACACACACACCACACACACACACACACACACACACACACAACACACACAACACATTCTCGCTGTGGTTATTCTGACACTGTCCAGATTAACTGGAAGACTGATGTCCATGCGGCCTGCAGAACCTTCACCACAGCATATTTATGCTTGAGTGTGTGTTGTGTGTGTGTTTGGTGTGTGTGTGTGTGTGTGTGTGTTCAACCTCCATGTGAATGTGTTTGCTTATGATTTACAGTGTGTGTAAAGGGTTTTGTGTGCGATGTTTTAAGGGAGTTACAACACAACTACCCTAGAAATACACAAAGTACATTCAAAAATAGAAAAATGCCTCACAACATGGGAATTTTCAATCATGCCAAATATCACAGAATTTTACTTTGGTGATATTGTGGGGCTTATATTTAGTAGTACTTGCAGCAATTTCTATTAAGCATACTCAAATTTTCCTGTTTATTTTATATAAAATAACACTTGAATTGGAGACAACATTTTGGACACAAACAAATGATCGTACTTATTTAGTCTGCCTCTGTGGTCTGGGTCAGTTTGAGCCTTCCATATGTTTCCCACCCTGTGTGTGTGTGCCTGTCCTACAGAATAGACTGAATGTCTCAGTCATGGAGCCTTATTCTCTAAGCAACACTTTAAGATCTGGCAGCTGAGCGGTTCACTCATGATCCTCTTCCTGTTTGTGTTTACCGTCACATCTATTTCTGCTATGATGGGAAAAACAGAGGAGCTCCTCCATTACTATGTTGTCTTCATATTGAGATGAACATGTGAAAGTCGAGGTCATGTAATGTCAGATCACATCCATGCCAGTCTGTTGTTCCTCCATGGTCTCCTCTGCTCCACCCTGATCTGCAGCTTGCCTCTGCCCATGGGGGAGCCCTGACGATGGGGCGTGCTCTTGCGTGCATAGGCCCCGGAGCCCCGCCCCCCCAGCCCCTGTGTGGTCTGGCTGTGTGTTGTGTGTGAGTGTGTGGTCCTCCTGGCCCCCTGCTCATCTGTCCGAGGCCTGCTAACGGCCTGCCCAGTGACCACGGCTGTTTACTTTAGCTCTGTCTGCACCAACTGAACTCTGATCACCCGCTTCCTCCAGCTGGGCCAAATCAGGCCCCAGCCCCGGCCAGTTTCAGCCTGGGGAGGGGCCCCTTGGCCTGGGACAAGACAGCTACAGGGGCCCCTGTTGGATCAGGGTGCCTCCAATCCCTTCCCATGCCACCTCTCTCTCTCCCTTCCATCCCCTGTGCTTTAGTATATGACTGATAGAGCCGTACCATAGCCAGGCATATGGTTGCTGTGTTGTGAGCAGTGCCTCTGTGTCTGTAATTATGTTGTCAGAGGCCTATCCTCATTGGCTATGGTAATTGATGTAACAGTCAGTCCCCTGCATTTCTTTTAGGGAAACACACAGACTGACAACACATTCAGAAATGGAGACGCGAGGTGGAGGTTTACCATAGGATACAGTCTTTTTACCAAAGCCATAGAGTTCTTTTCACTGGGGAAATGTTTTGCTTGTCTGCTGGTTTGGCTGCTTTGATGTGGTTAAAAAGTTACTGACAAAATACAGACAATACTAGCAATATTAATCTCTCACTTTTTCCAGTAGATTAGTGACTTCTGCTTCTCTGTGATATTTTAAGTAGAAATCGTGCACCAATATGGAATTTTAAATGCCTGTTATATTAAATGATGTGTACTTTATTGTAGACCACATGGAGAAGGTCCAATGCATCCATTTTGATTTCAATATCAAATCATTTCTGGGTTACAATGAAGTACCTTACTGTGATTGTTTTCAATTAAAATTGTTTTAAAAAATGAAGGTGTGGGTGAGGTGCGTCTACTAATACGCCATATTCTGACCTTGACTTAATTCTCTCATAGGAAACGATGGATAATGTTGAGAAACCTATCGGTTCGAAGTGGGACATCTAATACATTTTTTCCTGATAGAATTTTACCTTATGATCGCTGGAGACAAATGTGAAACCAGTCATGAGGCAGCAAACTGAAGTATATCAACTTATCACGGTAGGCACCATCAGTTATACCCACAMTCATTTCTAGCTGTCACTTTAGTGTTCGTTTCCTTACATTTTGCATCATTCCATTACATCGTCAGTTTACCTTTCTTTTCTCTGTCACGTTCCRGTGGTTGTTCCTGAGGATCGCTAGCAATAGGGGATCATACAGTATTAGTCTAACTTATTACAAGTTGTGCAATAATTTGGAACATGTAGCCTATTTGATTCATTATGGAACACAGACCATATGTAGCAGTTTAAACCTGGAGCCTGGCACAGGGTTCAGGACAACTGGACTTTTGTCATCACAGTTCCATGATTAGTGAGGATTACTAGGGTTTATTTATAGGACTACTGTTCAACCCTTATTGTACACTTTTCTCACCTTACAATATTTCCTGGCTTGAACAATTGCATATGTCAACTTTCAGGACAAGTCAAACCACTGTATTTTTGATTCACCAATATATTTCGCACTAAAGGCTCTCCAAACCTGTTTTTTTATTCATAAAAATGTCATAACCCTAAATAATATTTAAGATCATTTTTCAATCTACCAATTTGTGCTGAAAAGGAGACTAATATATATCTATTTACATGGCTTTCTTTCATTGATCCCTAATATTCTGAACCGTTCTGTCCATATATTCTAGTCTGTCGAGAAAATTCTAATTAAAGGTACACCAAATTTAAAGGGATAGCTTTAAATAAATGTAATGAAAACCCTATTGAATGAAAACTCCACAGGATAATCTGTTGGCCAGAAAGTTGGAGGCTATTCAGTGGTTGAATTACATTTATTCAGCTTGCGCAAGGGAACCACACCTGCAAAGCCGGTTAAGTCGCCCTACCTGTCAAAGGCATCTGCATGCTTCCCAGCCAAAGCAATTCGGAAGACATCATGCATATATTATGATGACATTTTGTGACGTTTTTGTTCGTTTTTTTGCTTTTTCGGCTGTTCAGGCACCTGCCATTTTTTCTAGAGGCAAGCCAAAGTTCGGAGCCGAAGTCTATGCCCCTTCACTGGTGATTAGTCAACAGTAGGGATTCATCAATAAAGTTATTGTACAAGTTGTGTATTTACTATAACTTCCGGGTTGGAGCGAGCGGTCGCATTTCGTACTTCGCTCCGCAGGTAGTATAACTTTTCATTACATTTCATTATAGTACAACGGTTTGATTTGTCTGATCTTAGCATTTTTCTTAGCTAGCACTAGCCGTTTTGTTATAAAGACAATTGCGTAATTTCGTAATTCGTCGCCCTAAAGTAGTCAACTGTCATCTGGCCAGCGGCTAGCCAGCTAGCCAGCTAGCAAACGCCACCGTCTACGAATAGCAGCACTGTAGAAACTATTACATTCAACGGAACGACTTGATTGGTGTAGTGTTAGCTAGCTACATAGTTGTCTTTGCTGTCTTCGTATCCACAATTGTGTAGTTCAGAGCGTGTAGTTTAGAGTGATTATCTTAATTTACCGAGGCTAGCTAGCCAGCTACTTTCGTCCTTAACGTAGGAAACACTGCTAGCCAGCCAACCCAACAGCTAGCCAGCCAACAGCTAGCCAACGTCTACCGAATAGAACTCCCGCATTCAACAACCCGGTCGCATTCCGCTTCGCTCCACAGGTAGTATCACATTTCATTTATTACAGTACAACGGTTTGATTTGTTTGATCGTAGCTAGCTACATAGCCGTCTTTGTATCAAAGATAATTGTGTAGTCTAGAGCGATTTTCTAGGTTAGCTAGCCAGCTTTTTTCGCCTTTTAACGTAACTTAACGTAATCAACACTGCTAGCTACCAGCTAGCCACCGAATAGCAGCACTGTAGAAACTATTAACTCAACGGAACGACTTGATTAGTGTAGTGTTAGCTAGCTACATAGTTGTCTTTGCTGTCTTGTATCTAAGATAACTGTGGAGTCTAGAGTAATTTCGGTTTTCTAGGTTAGCTTTTTCTAAGTTAGCTTCTTCTAGTTAGCGATTTTCTAGGTTAGCTAGCCAGCTATTTTTCGCCCTTTTAACGTAACTTAACGTAATCAACATGCTAGCTAGCCAGCTAGCCACCGAATAGCAGCACTGTAGAAACTATTACATTAAACGGAACAACGGAACGACTTGATTAGTGTAGTGTTAGCTAGCTACATAGTTGTCTTTGCTGTCTTTGTATCTAAGACAACTGTGGAGTCTAGAGTAATTTCGGTTAGCTAGCCAGCTTTCAAACAAAGTCAACAACGCAGGCACTGCAGCTAGCCTACTTCAGCAGTACTGTATCATTTAATCATCTTAGTCAATAAGATTTTTTGCAACGTAGGCTTAACTTTCTGAACATTCGAGAGGTGTAGTCCACTTGTCATTCCAATATCCTTTGCATAACGTAGCCCTCTTCAGTAGCCTGTCAACTATGTGTTTGTCTATCTGTCTCTCCTTCTGCACAGACCATACAACCGTCCACACGCGTGGCCGCGGCCACCCAGCCTGGTGGTCCAGCGCGACGACCACGTGGAGTTCTGGTCTCGGTAGCCTCTGGAACTGCCGATCTGTGGCACAAGGCAGAGTTCATCTCAGCCTACGCTTCCTCAGTCCTCGACTTCTTGGCACTGACGGAACATGGATACCACAGATAACACTGCTACTCCTACTGCTCTTCTTCGTCCGCCCCGTGTTCTCCCATCCCGAGAGCTTCTGGTCAGCGTGGGTGGTGGCACGGGATCTCTCATCTCTCCCAAGTGGTCCATTCTCTCTTTCTCCCTTACCCATCTGTTCTATCGCTCCTTTGAATTCCATGCTGTCACAGTTACCAGCCCTTTCAAGCTTACATCCTTATCATTTATCGCCCTCAGGTTCCTCGGAGAGTTCATCAATGAGCTTGATGCCTTGATAAGCTCTTTCCTGAGGACGGCTCACCTCTCACAGTTCTGGGCGACTTTAACCTCCCCACGTCTACTTTGACTCATTCCTCTCTGCCTTCTTTCCACTCTCTCTTCTTTTGACCTCACCTCTCACCTTCCCCCCTACTCACAAGGCAGGCAATACGCTTGACCTCATCTTTACTAGATGCTGTTCTTCCACTAACCTCATTGCAACTCCCTCCAAGTCTCCGACCACTACCTTGTATCCTTTTCCCTCTCGTCTCATTCAAATTTCCAACAGCCCTACTCGGATGGTATCGCGCCGTCCAACCTCCGTCTCTCTCCGTACATTCTCTCCTCTTCCATCCTATCATCTCTTCCCTCTGCTCAAACTTCTCCAACCTATCTCCTGACTCTGCCTCCTCAACCTCCTCTCCTCCTTTCTGCATCCTTTGACTCTCTATGTCCCTATCCTCCAGGCCGGCTCGGTCTCCCCTCCGCTCCGTGGGCTCGACGACTCATTGCGAGCTCACAGAACAGGGCTCCGGGCAGCCGAGGGAAATGGAGGAAACTCGCCTCCCTGCGGACCTGGCATCCTTTCACTCCTCCTCTCTACATTTTCCTCCTCTGTCTCTGCTGCCAAAGCACTTTCTACCACTCTAAATTTCAAGCATCTGCTCTACCCTAGGAAGCTCTTGCATCTTCTCCTCCCTCCTGAATCCTCCTCCCCCCCTCCCCCCCCCCCCCTCTCTGCAGATGACTTCGTCAACCATTTTTGAAAAGAAGGTCGACGACATCCGATCCTCTTTTGCTAAGTCAACGACACCGCTGGTTCTGCTCACACTGCCCACCGTGCTCTGACCTCTTCTCCCCTCTCTCTCCAGATGAAATCTCGCGTCTTGTGACGGCCGGCCGCCCAACAACCTGCCCGCTTGACCCTATCCCTCCTTTCTCAGACTATTTCCGGAGACCTTCTCCTTACCTCTCACCTCGCTCATCAACTCATCCTGACCGCTGGCTACGTCCTTCGTCTTCAAGAGAGCGAGAGTTGCACCCTTCTGAAGAAAACCTATCCCCCCCCCCCCCCTTTCCCCCACACTCCCCCCCCACTCCCCCCCCCTCCCCCCCGTCCCCCGATCCTTTCCCCCCCCCCCCCCCCCCCCCCCTCCCCCCCCCCCCCCCCCCTCCCCCCAGACTCCCCCCCCCCCCCCCCCCCCCCCCCCCCCCCCCCCCCCCCCCCCCCCCCCCCCCCCCCCCCCCCCCCCCCCCATCCCCACGTCCCCCCCCGTCCCCCCCCCCCCCCCCCCCCCCCCCCTCCCCCCCCGACACTCCCTTCCCGCCCCCCCCCCCCCGCCCCCCCCTCCTCCCGCCCCCCCCCCCCCCCCCCCTCCTCCCCTCCCCTCCCCCAACCCCCCGATCCTCCGATGTCAACAACTACAGACCAGTATCCCTTCTTTCTTTTCTCCAAACTCTTGAACGTCCGTCCTTGGCCAGCTCTCCTGCTATCTCTCTCAGAATGACCTTCTTGATCCAAATCAGTCAGGTTTCAAGACTAGCCATTCAACTGAGACTGCTCTTCTCTGTATCACGGAGGCGCTCCGCACTGCTAAAGCTAACTCTCTCTCCTCTGCTCTCATCCTTCTAGACCTATCGCTGCCTTCGATACTGTGAACCATCAGATCTCTCTCCACCCTCTCGAGTTGGGCATCTCCGGCGCGGCCCACGCTTGGATTGCGTCCTACCTGACAGGTCGCTCCTACCAGGTGGCGTGCGAGAATCTGTCTCCTCACCACGCGTTTCACACACTGGTGTCCCCCAGGGCTCTGTTCTGGCCCTCTCCTGTTCTCGCTATACACCAAGTCACTTGGCTCTGTCATAACCTCACATGGTCTCTCCTATCATTGCTATGCAGACGACACACAATTAATCTTCTCCTTTCCCCCTTCTGATGACCAGGTGGCGAATCGCATCTCTGCATGTCTGGCAGACAATATCATGTGGATGACGGATCACCACCTCAAGCTGAACCTCGGCAAGACGGAGCTGCTCTCTCCTCCGGGGAAGGACTGCCCGTTCCATGATCTGCCATCACGGTTGACAACTCCATTGTGTCCTCCTCCCAGAGCGCTAAGAACCTTGCGTGATCCTGGACAACACCCTGTCGTTCTCAACTAACATCAAGGCGGTGGCCGTTCCTGTAGGTTCATGCTCTACAACATCCGCAGAGTACGACCCTGCCTCACACAGGAAGCGGCGCAGGTCCTAATCCAGGCACTTGTCATCTCCCGTCTGGATTACTGCAACTCGCTTGTTGGCTGGTCCCTGCCTGTGCCATTAAACCCCTACAACTCATCCAGAACGCCGCAGCCCGTCTGGTGTCAACCTTCCCAAGTTCTCTCACGTCCCCGCTCCTCCGCTCCTCCACTGGCTTCCAGTTGAAGCTCGCATCCGTACAAGACCATGGTGCTTGCCTACGGAGCTGTGAGGGGAACGGCACCTCAGTACCTTCAGGCTCTGATCAGGCCTACACCCAAACTAGGCACTGCGTTCATGCCCCTCTGCTGCCTCCCTACCACTGAGGAAGTACAGTTCCCGCGCAGCCCAGTCAAAACTGTTCGCTGCTCTGGCCCCCAATGGTGGAACAAACTCCCTCACGACGACGCAGGACAGCGGAGTCAATCACCACCTTCCGGAGACACCTGAAACCCCACCTCTTTAAGGAATACCTAGGATAGGATAAAGTAATCCTTCTGACCCCCCCCCCCTTAAGATTTAGATGCACTATTGTAAAGTGGCTGTTCCACTGGATGTCATAAGGTGAATGCACCAATTTGTAAGTCGCTCTGGATAAGAGCGTCTGCTAAATGACTTAAATGTAATGTAAATGTATTTGTTGTCATTCAATGAGACATGACTAGTTTTCTTACAGATTTTTTCATTGAGAAATACTGCACCAAACATCTTAGTTAGATGTAAAATTGGGCGACTAAGATCTCCTCKACAAATATGTCAAAATGAATGACAGATTCCTTTAGTTATTTTAGATTAATTCTAACTTTTGAGGTAGCATATATTGGCTATGGGTTTTTCAAGCAACGGTATTTTAAGGGAGTATGCAAGTACACTCTGAAAGGTAAGTTTGAATACCAACTACTGAGAAGTGCATAAGAAAGGCCGCGTAGGAAAGGTGTACATTTCCTAAATCTGAATCGGGTCCTAATTTACAGCCTTGTGATGTCACCAGGCAGGCCAAAACTCCATCCCACCAAAACATGCTGAAATTCAGGCAATTCTAATTTTCACAATTTCACAGTATTCTTCCAACCTCATAGTGTGGAAGTATATATAAAACACTGGAAAATCTAGTTTTCGACTCCACTGAGCCTTTAATCAATCAGATGTTTTATATGAATAAAGACTTGCTAAAGTGCCAAAATTCAGCATTTTGACATGTCCCTCTGTGCACCCTCTGTGACTTCTAGGAAGATTTTAACCCACTTTACCCCAACATTTCTCCAAGTTTTCACCATCATTGTAAAGTTATTTTGTTGCTTTGACAAAATCATTCCTAAAGATTATTATTTGTGTCATGTGATTAGGGATTAATTTACGTATGTCCCMCATTTTAAAGCTGCAATATGCAACTTTTTGGAAGTAGTGACCAAATTCACATAGAAATGTGAGTTATACATCTTTCATTCTCATTGAAAGCAAGTCTTATGTTCTATGTGCACTATTTCTATGCTTTCCCATTCTCTGCATATTTTCCTTTCGGTTTTGCACAGCAGCTTCAAACAGCTGAAAATACAATATTTGCGCTTATTGAAATGATGTTTCACAGCGGTTTGTATTGAGCGTAGCAGTCAGACGTCTGTTTTGTCTTGTCTTGTCCTGTCCCGTGTATATATATTTTTTCATATATATTTCGTATATATTTTTAATTTCCAATTCCATCTACTGACTGAACATACTCTCCTGCAACCCGCCTCGCCCAATGTGGTACAGATCTGCTATTTTTTATACTTTAGAACCGGAACCCCAATCAGGAGCTAGCCAGCTAACTAGCTACTAGCTAGTAGTCAGTTAGCCACTGCTAGAGGTCATCACCGTTAACTCGGACATCAGCCAGCCTCAGGCCGGTCAATTCCTGCCAGTCTGCACAGGGTGATATCAACCCCGAGCATATCGGACTGCTTTTTAACTACCACAGCTCCGGACTCTTACCGCAAGCTCTGAACCTTTACACCGGATCATCGCAGCTAGCTAGCTGCTATCCGAGTGGCTACTCCTGGCTAACGTCTCTGTTCCGAAGCACGCACCAGGTAGCCTGGAGCTAGCCTGGAGCTAGCCTGGAGCTAGGCCCATCTCCCGGCTAGCCGAAGAGATCCATCAGCCAATTCCTGGGCTACAATACCTCTTTTGCCAATTGGCCTGGACCCTTTACTGCCGACACGGAGCCCCGCTGATCCATCACGACTGGTCTGCCGATGTAACTGTCCGGGAGGTTTCAACAGGCTCTTCTGTTGCGACGTCCCCCGGAGGCCCATCTGCTAGCCTGCTAGCCCCGGCCTGCTAGCTGTCTGAATCGCCGTGTCTCCAGCTCGCCTAGCTACTCACTGGACCCCATGATCACTTGGCTACACATGCCTCTCCCTAATGTCAATATGCCTTGTCTATTGCTGTTTTGGTTAGTGATTATTGTCTTATTTCACTGTAGAGCCTCCAGCCCTGCTCAATATGCCTTAGCTAGCCCTTTTATTCCACCCCCCACACATGCAGTGACCTCACCTGGCTTATATGGTGCCTCTAGAGACAAAACTTCTCTCATCGTCACTCAATGCCTAGGTTTACCTCCACTGTACTCACATCCTACCTTACCCTTGTTTGTACATTATGCCTTGAATCTATTCTTCCGCGCCCAGAAATCTGCTCCTTTTACTCTCMGTTCCGAATGCACTAGACAACCAGTTCTTATAGCCTTTAGCCATACCCTTATCCTACTCCTCCTCTGTTCCTCTGGTGATGTAGAGGCTCAGGCCCCGCAGCCCCTAGCATCACTCCCATTCCCCAGGCGCACTCATTTGTTGACTTCTGTAACCATAAAAGCCTTGGTTTCATGCATGTTAACATTAGAAGCCTCCTCCCTAAGTTTATTTTATTCACTGCTTTAGCACACTCTGCCAACCCGAATGTTCTAGCCGTGTCTGAATCCTGGCTTAGGAAGGCCACCAAAAATCCTGAAATTTCCATCCCTAACTATAACATTTTCCGACAACATAGAACTGCCAAAGGGGGCAGAGTTGCAATCTACTGCAGAGATAGCCTGCAGAGTTCTGTCATACTATCCAGGTCTGTGCCCAAACAATTCGAGCTTCTACTTTTTCCAGAAACAAGTCTCTCACCGTTGCCGCTTGTTATAGACCCCCTTCAGCCCCCAGCTGTGCCCTGCACACCATATGTGAATTGATTGCACCCCATCTATCTTCAGAGTTCGTACTGTTAGGTGACCTAAACTGGGACATGCTTAAAACTTCTTGAGGATAGGGTGCAGAGTTTTCACTTAGGGAAAAATAGCGTGCTCAATTTCAACTTCGTGCTACTCATCCCCAGAATATAAGATATGCATATTATTAGTAGATTTGGATAGAAAACACTCTGAAGTTTCTAAAACTGTTTGAATCATATCTGTAAGTATAACAGAACTTATATAGCAGTCAAAACCCTGAGGACTAACTTTTTTATTGTTAAGTTCCTGTATGTTCAATGGTTATCATGGGCACACCAGAATTCTAATCACTATCCACGCAGTTTCTACTGCTTCCACTGGATGTCGCCATTGTATGGAAAAAGGTTKAGGTTTTTCATTAGTCAACTGAGAAAGATATTGACCCAGAAGTGGAGTGACGTCGTGTGTTTATGTTTGAGAGTTGAGCAAGACTTGAAAAGTACCGTGAGTTTGTTGATATCCTGTATTGAAAACAGATTGACCCGTCTTCAATTTGATCGATTATTAACGTTTACAAATACCTTAAGTTGTATTACAAAAGTACTTTGAAATGTTTTGGCAAAGTTTAGAGGTAATTTTTTAGATATTTTGTCGTGATTTTGCGCAAATTGAAGGCTGTTTTTCCTGGTACAAACGGCGCCAAATAAATGGACAATTTGGATATATATGGACGGAATTAATCAAACTAAAGGACCATTTGTGATGTTTATGGGACATATTGGAGTGCCAACAAAAGAATCTCGTCAAAGGTAATGCATGTTTTATATTTTATTTCTGCGTTTAGAGTAGCGCCGGCATGGTTGAAATTGTCAACAAAGAGAGTGTAGCCATTGCACTATCATCAGATAATAGCATCTTATGCTTTCGCCGAAAAGCCTTTTTGAAATCTGACATGTTGGCTGGATTCACAACGAGTGTAGCTTTAATTTGGTATCTTATATGTGTAATTTAATAAAGTTTGATTTTATAGATATTTTTTTGAATCTGGCACTCTACATTTTAACAGGCTGTTGGGACGCAAGCGTCCCGCGATCCCAGAGAGGTTAACACCCCGGCCGTCAATCTCACACAAATGATCAAGGATCCTACCAGGTACAACCCTAAAACCGTAACCATGGGCACCCTCTTAGATATCCTCCTGACCAACTTGCCCTCTAAATACACCTCTGCTGTCTTCAATCAGGATCTCAGCGATCAATGCCTCATTACCTGCGTGCGTAATGGGTCCACGGTCAAACGACCACCCCTCATCACTGTCAAACGCTCCCTAAAACACTTCAGCGAGCAGTCCTTTCTAATCGACCTGGCCCGGGTACACTGGAAGGATATTGACCTCATCCCGTCAGTAGAGGATGCCTGGTTGCTCTTCAAAAGTGCTTTCCTCACCATCTTAAATAAACATGCCCCATTCAAAAAATGGAGAACTAAGAACAGATATAGCCTTTGGTTCACCCCAAACTTGACTGCCCTTGACCAGCACAAAAACATCCTTGTCTGCATTGGCATCGACTAGCCCACACGATATGCAACTTTTCTGGGAAGTCAGGAACCAATATATTCAATCAGTTCGGAAAGCTAAGGCTAGCTTTTTCAAACAGAAATTTGCATCCTGTAGCACTAATTCCAAAAKGTTTTGGGACACTGTAAAGTCCATGGAGAATAAGAGCACCTCCTCCCAGCTGCCCACTGCACTGAGGATAGGAAACCGATAAATCATAATTTCAATAATCATTCTTCTACAGCTGGCCATGCTTTCCACCTGGCTACCCCTACCCCGGCCAACATCTCAGCACCCCCTGCAGCAACTTGCCTAAGCCCCGACCCGCTTCTCCTTTACCCAAATCCAGACAGCTGATGTTCTGAAAGAGCTGCAAAATCTGGATCCGTACAAATCAGCTGGACTAGACAATCTGGACCCAATCTTTCAAAAAATTATCTGCCAAAAATGTTGCAACCCCTATTACTATCCTATTCATCCTCTCTTTCGTATTGTCTGAGATCCCCAAAGATTGGAAAGCTGCTGCGATCATCCCCCTCTTCAAAGGGGGAGACACTCTAGACACAAACTGTTATAGACCTATATCCATCCTGCCCTGCCTTTCTAAAATCTTCGAAAGCCAAGTTAACAAACAGATTGCCGACCATTTCGAATCCCACCGCACCTTCTCCGCTATGCAATCTGGTTTCCGAGCTGGTCATGAGTGCACCTCAGCCACGCTCAAGGTCCTAAACGACATCATAACCGCCATCAATAAGAGACAGTACTGTGCAGCCGTATTCATTGACCTGGCCAAGGCTTTCGACCCTGTCAATCACCACATCCTCATCGGCAGACTCAACAGCCTTGGCTTCTCAAATGACTGCCTCGCCTGGTTCACCAACTCCTTCTCAGATAGAGTTCAGTGTGTCAAATGGGAGGGCCTGTTGTCCGGACCTCTGGCAGTCTCTATGAGGGTGCCACAGGGTTCAATTCTCGGGCCGACTCTTTTCTCTGTATATATCAATGATGTTGCTCTTGCTGCTGGTGATTCTCTGATCCACCTCTACGCAGACGACACCATTCMGTATACTTCTGGCCCTCTTTGGACACTGTGCTAACAAACCTTCAAACGAGCTTCAACGCCATGCAACACTCCTTCTGTGGCCTCCAACTGCTTTTAAATGCTAGTAAAACTAAGTGCATGCTCAACCGATTGCTGCCTGCACCCTCCCGGCCGATTAGCATCACTACTCTGAACGGTTCTGACTTAGAAGAATATATTGGCAACTACAAATACCTAGGTGTCTGGTTAGACTGTAAACTCTCCTTCCAGACTCACATTAAGCATCTCCAATCCAAAATTAAATCTAGAATCAGCTTCCTTGTCACGACTTCCACCGAAGTCGGTTCCTCTCCTTGTTCGGGCGGTGTTCGGCGGTCGGCGTCATCGGTTTTCGAGCCATCGCCGATCCATTTTTCATTTCCCATTTGTTTTGTCTTTTTTCCCAAAACACCTGGTTCTCATTTCCCTCATTAAGTGTTGTGTATTTAACCCTCTGTTCCCCCCATGTCTTTGTGTGGAATTGTTTGTTGGTAGTGTTTGTGCACATTTGTTACTAGTGCGCTTCAGGTTTTGTACCCATGATGGTTATTTTTATGCCGTTGGTTTTGTATTAAACTGCTCCGGCTATTACCTAGTTCTGCTCTCCTGCGTCTGACTTCACTGCCACCAGTTACGCACACCATTACATTCCTATTTCGCAACAAAGCCTCCTTCACTCATGCTGCCAAACATACCCTCGTAAAACTGACTATCCTACCGATCCTTGACTTCGATGAGGTAATTTACAAAATATCCTCCAACAGTCTACTCAGCAAACTGGATGTATTCTATCACAGTGCCATCCGTTTTGTCACCAAACCACCATATACTACCCACCACTGCAACCTGTATGCTCTCGTTGGCTGGTCCTCACTACATATTTGTCGCCAAACCCACTTGCTCTAGGTCATCTATAAGTATTTGCTAGGTAAAGCCCCACCTATTCTCAGKTCACTGGTCACCATAGCAACACCCACCCATAGCACACGCTCCAGCAGGTAAATTTCTCTGGTCATCCCCAAAGGCAACACTTCCTTTGGCCGCCTTTCTTTCCTGTTCTCTGCTGCCAATGACTGGAACGAATTGCAAAAATCACTAAAGCTGGAGTCTTATATCTCCCTCTCTAACTTTAGTAAGCATCAGCTGTCAGAACAGCTTACCAATCACTGTACCTGTACACAGCCAATCTGTAAATAGCACACCCAACTACCTCATCCCCATATTATTACTTACCCTCTTGCTCTTTTGCACCCCAGTATCTCTACTTGCACATCATCATCTGCATATCTATCACTCCAGTGTTAATGCTAAATTGTAATTATTTTGCCTCTATGGACTATTTATTGCCTTACCTCCCTACTCTTCTACATTTGCACACACTGTACATAGATTTGTCTATTCTGTTATTGACTGTACGTTTGTTTATGTGTAAATCTGTGTTGTTGTTTTTGTCACACTGCTTTGCTTTATATTGYCCAGGTCGCAGTTGTAAATGAGAACTTGTTCTCAACTGGCCTACCTGGTTAAATAAAGTAGAAATAAAAATAAATAAATAAAACAATGATTCTCTACATCATAGATTGCTTGTTTTCGCACATAGGCAAAAGGTTTTCGCACTGAAAATAGGCAAACTATTCGAATTTTAGCAAACAGGAAATGGCAGAGCGATTTCTGCATATTGCACCTTTAATAGGCACTTACCTTTAACCTCTTGAGATGGGAAAAGCAGTTACACTTCTCAGAAGGCACAGAATTGGTGGAACGACCCAGATTATTTTGCTACCTTTATTATTAGGCTGAACATTAGTGACTGACAGCTATCACAGTTTTTTGACATGGGAAATTGGAAAATATATTTGTCCCTCTATTTACTTTTTGAATCTTAATAAACCATAATTATTTACTTTAAAAATATAATATAAATACTCAAGCCCCCTCATTTTTATCTCATTATTTATTTGTGATTTATTTTTAATTAACACATTCAGTCATTATTCATATTTTAACTGATTCTCAATGATAATTTGGAAATATACAGTACCAGTCAAAATTTTGCACACACTTACACATTCAATGATTTGTCTTTATTTTTACTATTTTCTACATTGTAGGATAATAGTGGACATCAAAACTATGAAATAACACATATGGAATCATGTAGTAACCAAAAAAGTGTTAATCAAAATGTATTTAATATTTTAGATTCATCAAAGTAGCCATCCTTTGCCTAGATGACAGATTTTCACATTCTTGGCATTCTCTCAACCAGCATCATGAGGTAGTCACCTGGAATGCATTTCAATTAACAGGTGTGCCTTGTTAAAAGTTAATTTGGGGAATTTCTTTCCTTCTTAATGCGTTTGAGCCAATCAGTTGTGTTGTGACAAGGTAAGGGTGGTATACAGAAGATAGTCCATATTATGCCAAGAACAGCTCAAATAAGCAAAGAAAATTCGGAAAATTTCAAGAACTTTTGAAAGCTATCTTCAAATTTTACATTTACATTTAAGTCATTTAGCAGACGCTCTTATCCAGAGCGACTTACAAATTGGTGCATTCACCTTATGACATCCAGTGGAACAAGCCACTTTACAATAGTGCATCTAAATCTTTTAAGGGGGGGGGGGGGGGGGTGTCAGAAGGGATTACTTTATCCTATCCTAGGTATTCCTTAAAGAGGTGGGGTTTCAGGTGTCTCCGGAAGGTGGTGATTGAGGTGTGATGACATCCCGCTGTCCTGGCGTCGTGAGGGAGTTTGTTCCACCATTGGGGGCCAGAGCAGCGAACAGTTTTGACTGGGCTGCGCGGAACTGTACTTCCTCAGTGGTAGGGAGGCGAGCAGGCCAGAGGTGGATGAACGCAGTGCCCTAGTTTGGGTGTAGGGCCTGATCAGAGCCTGAAGGTACTGAGGTGCCGTTCCCCTCACAGCTCCGTAGGCAAGCACCATGGTCTTGTAGCGGATGCGAGCTTCAACTGGAAGCCAGTGGAGGGAGCGGAGGAGCGGGGTGACGTGAGAGAACTTGGGAAGGTTGAACACCAGCCGGGCTGCGGCGTTCTGGATGAGTTGTAGGGGTTTAATGGCACAGGCAGGGAGCCCAGCCAACAGCGAGTTGCAGTAATCCAGCACGGAGATGACAAGTGCCTGGATTAGGACCTGCGCCGTTCCTGTGTGAGGCAGGGTCGTACTCTGCGGATGTTGTAGAGCATGAACCTACAGGAACGGGCCACCGCCTTGATGTTAGTTGAGAACGACAGGGTGTTGTCCAGGATCACGCAAGGTTCTTAGCGCTCTGGGAGGAGGACACAATGGAGTTGTCAACCGTGATGGCGAGATCATGGAACGGGCAGTCCTTCCCCGGGAGGAAGAGCAGCTCCGTCTTGCCGAGGTTCAGCTTGAGGTGGTGATCCGTCATCACACACTGATATGTCTGCCAGACATGCAGAGATGCGATTCGCCACCTGGTCATCAGAAGGGGGAAAGGAAAGATTAATTGTGTGTCGTCTGCATAGCAATGATAGGAGAGACCATGTGAGGTTATGACAGAGCCAAGTGACTTGGTGTATAGCGAGAACAGGAGAGGGCCCAGAACAGAGCCCTGGGGACACCAGTGGTGAGAACGCGTGGTGAGGAGACAGATTCTCGCACGCCACCTGGTAGGAGCGACCTGTCAGGTAGGACGCAATCCAAGCGTGGGCCGCGCCGGAGATGCCCAACTCGGAGAGGGTGGAGAGGAGGATCTGATGGTTCACAGTATCGAAGGCAGCCGATGGGTCTAGAAGGATGAGAGCAGAGGAGAGAGAGTTAGCTTTAGCAGTGCGGAGCGCCTCCGTGATACAGAGAAGAGCAGTCTCAGTTGAATGACTAGTCTTGAAACCTGACTGATTTGGATCAAGAAGGTCATTCTGAGAGAGATAGCAGGAGAGCTGGCCAAGGACGGCACGTTCAAGAGTTTTGGAGAGAAAAGAAAGAAGGGATACTGGTCTGTAGTTGTTGACATCGGAGGGATCGAGTGTAGGTTTCTTCAGAAGGGGTGCAACTCTCGCTCTCTTGAAGACGGAAGGGACGTAGCCAGCGGTCAGGGATGAGTTGATGAGCGAGGTGAGGTAAGGGAGAAGGTCTCCGGAAATAGTCTGGAGAAGAGAGGAGGGGATAGGGTCAAGCGGGCAGGTTGTTGGGCGGCCGGCCGTCACAAGACGCGAGATTTCATCTGGAGAGAGAGGGGAGAAAGGGTCAGAGCACAGGGTAGGGCAGTGTGGCAGAACCAGCGGTGTCGTTTGACTTAGCAAACGAGGATCGGATGTCGTCGACCTTCTTTTCAAAATGGTTGACGAAGTCATCTGCAGAGAGGGAGGAGGGGGGGGGAGGGGTAGGGGTTCAGGAGGGAGGAGAAGGTGGCAAAGAGCTTCCTAGGGTTAGAGGCAGATGCTTGGAATTTAGAGTGGTAGAAAGTGGCTTTGGCAGCAGAGACAGAGGAGGAAAATGTAGAGAGGAGGGAGTGAAAGGATGCCAGGTCCGCAGGGAGGCGAGTTTTCCTCCATTTCCGCTCGGCTGCCCGGGCCCTGTTCAAATGCAGTCGCAAAAACATCAAGCACTATGATGAAACTGTCTCTCACGAGGACCGCCACAGGAAAGGAAGACCCAGAGTTACCTCTGCTGCAGAGGATAAGTTCATTATAGTTAACTGCACCTCAGATTGCAGCCCAAATAAATGCTTCACAGAGTTCAAGTAACAGACACATCTCAACATCAACTGTTCAGAGGAGACTGCGTGAATCAGGCCTTCATGGCAGAATTGCTGTAAAAAAAACACTACTAAAGGACACCAATAATAAGAGAGACTTACTTGGGCCAGGAAACACGAGCAATGGAAATTAGACCGGTGGAAATCTGTCCTTTGGTCTGATGAGTCCAAATTTGAGATTTTTTGGTTCCAACTGCCATGTCTTTGTGAGATGCAGAGTAGGTGAAAGGATGATCTCCGCATGTGTGGTTCCCATCGTGAAGCATGGAGGAGGAGATGTAATGGTGTGGGGTGCTTTGCTGGTGACACTGTCTGAGATTTATTTTGAATTCAAGGCACACTTAACCAGCATGGCTACCACAGCATTCTGCAGCGATATGCCATCCCATCTGGTTTGTGCTTAGTGGGACTATCATTTGTTTTTCAATAGGACAATGACCCAACACACCTCCAGGCTTTGTAAGGGCTGTTTGACAAAGAAGGAGAGTGATGGAGTGCTGCATCAGATGACCTGGCCTCCACAATCACCCAACCTCAACCCAATTGAGATGGTCTGGGATGAGTTGGACCGCAGAGTGAAGGAAAGGCAGCCAACAAGTGCTCAACATATGTGGGAACTCCTTCAAGACATTTGGAAAAGCGTTCCAGGTGAAGCTGGTTGAGAGAATGCCAAGAGTGTGCAAGGCTGTCATCAAGGCAAAGGGTGGCTACTTTGAAGAATCTAAAATCTAAAATATATTTTTATTTGTTTAACACTTTTTTGGTTACTGATGTCTTAACTATTATTCTACAATGTAGAAAATAGTGAAAATAAAGAAAAACCTTTGAATGAGTAGGTGTGTCCAAACTTTTGACTAGTGCTGTATACATATTTTTTTTACACATATTTAACCACTTTTGGGAGTAGGCACAAACTACCTTTCATACTTCCATTCTTTTAAACCAGTAGAGCAAAACGGAGAAGGCCATCATGTTTGTGAGAATCTCCCTTTTCCATAGAGTGGTTTGTAGGTCACGTTTTCATGAGAAGACCAATTTTCTGAAAAACATGCTCTTGCTCTGCAATTTTTGTGCGACTTCATTCACAAGTACATTTTTGGGGGGCAAACTTCGTTACAATCTTTTGAAAGCTATTGGAGCAATGCATTTTGGGCAATGGTGTTCTACACTACCTTTTTTGTGTCCCATATTTTTTTATATAAAAAAATAAACGTGCTAACAACCCAATATTGTTAATCAACCAGGTTGTCACCAAAATACTTATAATAGTAGCCTTACATTTTTAATACATTTTAATTAATGCCAGTGCTGTTTTCTATGCTTGCTTTCGTTTAATACTTTGGGATACTGGTGCTACGTCGGATTTTATGAGGGCTAGCAGGTTGGAGTAAAAAGCTGTATATATTTTTTGGGTGGTATCGATAAAGGTATTTGATTGGGGAATGGGGCTACATTTCCATGATGGGAAATTAATTAATCAATAAATATGGGGAAACAGAAGATCTGCAAACAAATCTGTTTGGTTTAAATTCCCCTGGTGCAACTGCATGGTATTTGCACCTATAACGAGTCTGGACTATGATCAATTAAGCCATATCAATGCAGTTTAACAGGTTCATGTAAAATAATGAATGATGTTAGCTTTCATGATGATTATTACAGTTGGGTCAATCGTGTTATATATTTAGGCTATTGTAACAAGGCACATGCCAGCATTGTAGACTACTGTTTCTGCCCAGAGAAATACTAGGATTTCATGACAACGGCCATTAGAGTTCACTTTGCCACGTATGAGCCCTGGTTAGAGTCCCTGTTGCAGCATTCACTTTATTCCGCTACATTGGTGGCAGCGTTGGGATCATGTCCAGCTCACGTCTAGTTATGTGATCTAGTGGTGGGAAGCATTCTGTTTTTCAACATTGTGTTGGGTGTAATTACATTGATATATCTAGTGAACAATGAATAAGCAGCAATGGGTGTGACGGATAGAAGTGATCACTACAGGTGTGATCAAGCCTTACATCAAAGTTGCCTGAAGCTGAATGATAAGTGCTCTGCCCTGACCAGTTATTCAGAAGCACATCCTTTGTGACTGTCTCATTTACCAGTGTGGACCCAAAACAAACACATTCTACACATTTACAAAGGACCAGTTATTACAACCATGGTGATCTTTTGTTACTGAAGCTTACATCTATTAACCTGACAACGATCCACATCATATGGGTAGACAAATAATGGAAGTGTGTTACGCAGCAAAACACAAGTAACCTTTTTTTAGGATAAAAACCAGTAATATGAATCACTGTTGATCCATCCTGTTCTGATCTAATGAGATGGATATAGGATTTCCTACAGCCTAGAAACAAGACCTTTCCCAAACATGAAGGACAAAGCTAGGCCCCTCTTGGTTCTCATTGGTGAAGACTGAACTCAAGTTTGGGGTTATATGTCAGACTCTCCTATACTACTTTGCCCAAAATGTTATACCCCAAAGCTTGTAAATAAAAAATGTTTAAGGTGATATGCAGTGCATTTGGAAAATATTCAGACCCATTCCTTTTTACACATTTTGTTACGTTTCAGCCTTATTCTAAAATGTGTCAAATACATTTTTTTCCTCATCAATCTACACACAATACCCCATAATACCCCATACATTCTTGKAAATMTATTAAAACAAAAAAACAGAAATACCTTATTTTCATAAGTATTCAGACCCTTTGCTGTGAGACTCGAAATTGAGCTCAGGTGCATCCAGTTTCCATTGATCATCCTTGAGATAATTCTACAACTTGATTGGAGTCCACTTGTGGTACATTCAACTGATTGGACATGATTTGCAAAGGCACACACCTGTCTATATAAGGTCCCACAGTTTACATTGCATGTCAGAGCAAAAAACAAGCCATGAGGACGAAGGAATTGTCCGTAGAGCTCCGAGACATGATTGTGTCGAGGCACAGATCTGGGGAAAGGTACCAAAACATGTCTGCAGCATTGAAGGTCCACAAGAACACAGTGGCCTCTATCATTCTTAAATAGAAGAAGTTTGGAACCACCAAAACTGAGCAATCGGGGGAGAAGGGCCTTGGTCAGGGAGGTGACCAAGAACCCGATGGTCACTCTGACAGAGCTCCAGAGTTCCTCTGTAGAGATGGTAGAACCTTCCAGAAGGACAACCATCTCTGCACCACCAATCCGGCCTTCATGGTGGAGTGGCCAGACGGAAGCCACTCCTCAGTGAAAGGCTCATGACAGCCCGCTTGGAGTTTGACAAAAGGCACCTAAAGGACTCCCAGACCATGAAAAACCAAGATGGAACTATTTGGCCTGAATGCCAAGCGTGACGTCTGGAGGAAACCTAGCTCCATCCCTACAGTGAAGCATGGTGGTGGCAGCATCAAGCTGTGGGGATGTTTTTCAACGGCAGGGACTGGGAGACTAGTCAGGATCAAGGGAAAGATGAACAGAGCAAAGTAGAGCTCCTTGATGAAAACCTGCACCAGAGTGCTCAGGACCTCAGACTGGGTCGAAGGTTCACCTTGCAACAGGACAACAACCCTAAACAGACAGCCAAGACAACGCAGGAGTGGCTTCGGGGCAAGTCTCTGAATGTCATTGACTTGAACCTGATTGAACATCTCTGGAGAGGCCTGAAAATAGCTGTGCAGCAACGCTCCCCATATAACCTGACAGGATCTGCAGAGAAGAAAGGGAGAAACTCTCCAACTACAGGTGTAGCATCTTACCCAAGAAGACTCGAGACTGTAATCGCTGCCAAAGGTGCTTCAACAAAGTACTGAGTAAAGGGTCTGAACACTTATGTWAATATGATATTTCACTTTTAAATTTTTAATACATTTGCACAATTTCWAAAAAATTGTTATTGCTTTGTCATTATGGGGTATTGTGTGTAGATTGACGAGGGGAAAAAATATGTAATCAATTTTAGAATAAGACTGTAACGTAACAAAATGTGGAAAAAGTCAAGGGGTCTGAATACTTTCCAAATGCACTGTAACTTGTGTCATTATTATAGGGCATAGAAACCCACAGCCGAATGATTTCAGACTGAAAATTTCACAGCATTTGTTTACGGGGAGAAATGTCAATTTTATAATAGGTAGTGTCCATTTATTTATGGTAGTGTGATGATTAATTATTGCTTTCCTCAGTGGAAATACAGAATATGTATAAAGATTCCAATTATACCAAAAGCTAAATCAAGTAGAGATTTACGACTATTTAACTATGTTAATCATTACTGAAACACGCAAACTGCAAACATTTAACCAGTTTAAGATCATGAATACATGATAACTAGATACAAATATTTTCTTACAAAAGTCAAGAGTTGACTAGAACATGAATTCAAACAAAGTGTATATAGTTGAAGTCTGAAGTTTACATACACTTAGGATAGAGTCATTAAAACTCATTTTTCAACTACTCCACAAATTTCTTGTTAACAAACTATAGTTTGGGCAAGTCGGTTAGGACATCTACTTCAGACAGATTATTTCACTTATAACTCACTGTATCACAATTCCAGTGGGTCAGAAGTTTACATCCACTAAGTTGACTGTGACTTTAAACAGCTTGGAAAATTCCAGAAAATTGTGTCATGGCTTTAGAAGCTTCTGATAGGCTAATTGACATAATTTGAGTCAATTGGAGGTGTACCTGTGGATGTATTTCAAGGCCTACCTTCAAACTCAGTGCCTCTTTGCTTGACATCATGGGAAAATCAAAAGAAATCAGCCAAGACCTCAGAAAAAAATGGTAGACCTCCACAAGTCTGTTTCATCCTTGGGGGCAATTTCCAAATGCCTGAAGATACCACGTTCATCTGTACAAACAATATTATGCAAGTATAAACACCATGGGACCACGCAGCCGTCATACCGCTCAGGAAGGAGACGCGTTCTGTCTCCTAGAGATGAAAGTACTTTAGTGCAAAAAGTGCAAATCAATCCCAGAACAACAGCAAAGGACCTTGTGAAGATGCCAGAGGAAACAGGTACAAAAGTAACTATTTCCACAGTAAAAACTAGGCCTATATCGACATAACCTGAAAGGCCGCTCAGCAAGGAAGAAGCCACTGCTCCAAAACCGCCATAAAAAAGCCAGACTACGGTTTGCAACTGCACATGGGGACAAAGATCGTACTTTTTGGAGAAATGTCCTCTGATCTGATGAAACAAAAATAGAACTGTTTGACCATCATTATGTCAGGAGGAAAAAGGGGGAGGCTTGCAAGCCGGAGAACACCATCCCAACCGTGAAGCACAGGGGTGGCAGCATCATGTTGTGGGGGTGCTTTGCTACAGGAGGACCTGGTGCACTTCACAAAATAGATGGCATCAAGAAGGAGGAAAGTTATGTGGATATTTTGAAGCAAAATCTCAAGACATCAGTCAGGAAGTTAAAGCTTGGTCGCGAATGGGTCTTCCAAATGGACAATGAAACGCAAGCATACTTCCAAAGTTGTGGCAAAATGATTATTAAAGACAACGAAGTCAAGGTAGTGGAGTGGCCATCACAAAGCCCTGACCTCAATCCTATAGAAAATTTGTGGGCAGAACTGAAAAAGCGTGTGCGAGCAAGGAGGCCTACAAACCTGACTCAGTTACACCAGCTCTGTCAGGAGGAATGGGCCAAAATCCACCCAACTTATTGTGGGAAGCTTGTGGAAGGCTACCCGAAACGTTTGACCCAAGTTAAATAATTTAAAGGCAATGCTACCAAATACTAATTGAGTGTATGTAAACTTCTGACCCACTGGGAATGTGATGAAAGAGATMAAATAAATCATTCTCTCTACTATTATTTTGACATTTCACATTTAAAAAAAAGGTAGTGATCCTAACTGACCTAATACTGAATTTTTACGAGGATTAAATGTCAGGAATTGTGAAAAACGGAGTTTAAATGTATTTCGGTAAGGTGTATGTAAACTACCGACTTCAACTGTAAACAGTGTGTAAGTGTTTGTGTGTGTGTGTATTATGGTGTGTATTATACTTTCCTATCATAAAAATGTATCCCCTTTCCCCCAATGAAATACCTTCATCGATACAAAAAACTGTACAAAATAATGGTGTATATTTTTCTCCAATCTGGCAACCGTCATAAATTTCTACATAGCCTTGTATAAAATGCACTATGAAAGAAATGGTGTAATGGACATGAAAAAGTGGAGCCTTGTATTAAATACATTATGAAGAAAATTGTGTAATGTAGGCTCCACGAAATATGAAATGTGTTATGAAGGAAATCGTGTAGACCTACTGTTGCCTACAAGGATAAAGGGCCWTTCTGACTACAAGTGCACCAGTATCCCAAAGTATTAAGAGAATACAAGCGTAGAAAACACTATTGGCATTAATAAAATAAAAAACTACGTAAGGCTACTATTGTATTCCAATTATTTTGGTGACAACCTGGTTGATTAACAATATTGGGTTGTTAACAAGTTATTTTTGAATTTTTATATAAATGTGGGACGAAAAATGTGGGACAGTGTAGAACACCATTGCCCATCATGCATTGCTCTAATATCTTTCAAAAGATTGTTTCCGAAGTTTGGTCCCCAAAAAGGTATTTTCCTATGAATTAAGTCGCATTTTTTTTTTTTTTTTCCACACAAATTAAGTCACAGAAAAACGCTCAAAATCTGCTGAAATATTGTGAGATTGTGTTGTCCTTCACCCTGGTGTACTAGAGCTGTGTTTGTCTGATCCACCTCTATCCCCAGATAGATTAACTTCCTACTTATTAATTTCCTTATTTACAGTGTGGGTCAAGGAGTTAAGCGGCTGAGTGTGCCACCACACACAGAATATACGATCCTACATAAATCTACTGAGTAATGAGGCGGAGACGCCGGCATACCTGCCCCCCTCACCCCCTCACCCCCTACCCTGCCCCCTGCCTGGGGTAATTCCTCTTATTAAGGGTGGTTTGGCATAGGGATGGGGGGGGGGGGTGGTTGGTTGGTTGGCTCTAGACTGTATTTTTAGGGCTTGGGAAGACATGGTGAGGACAGAGGGGAGGTAGGGGGAGGCAAGGGGAAAGACAGGAGGTAGTGTTTAAGCCCTGTGTTTGGCCAGGAAAGCTTAGGGAGGCCCTCTGGGGTTGCCCTCTGCCTCTTTACAAATTGAGGGCTGTGCCGGCAGGCGCCAGGGCAGAGCGGAATGAGCCAGCCTTTGCTGACCTTCGACCCCGCCCCAGCCCCGGCGCAGCAGCACCCGTAACCCAGGAGACTGGAACGCTGACCTCTGGGGATAGCATTCCGCTGCTTCCTGGTCCGGTCCTGGTCCGAGCTGCAGGGGATTCAGCTGTCTCTGAGTGGCCATCATGATGCTGTGCTGATTAGATTGAAAGCAGACCGCTCCGAAAACAAACAGCCTGATAATATTTAAGTTGGTCCAGTGGAGTGTGATAATGAATAAAGCGATATGCTGATTTGGAGGAGACTGGTTAAATGACAGGACTGGAAGGATTTTGTTTCACATATCCCAGGAATGATCTCGATCCCAGAGCATTTGGTACCCTAATCCGCATTATTAAGCATGTGTCAAACGCAAACAAACCCTGGCTGAAACGAATCCTGGATCTGCGTGAGTAGCCGGTCCAATATCCAGGACCTAAGAACCAGGTAGTGTGGACATTTTTGACTGTTGTAAACAAGCCAGCTTGCTAACTTCATGTAGAATGTGCGTTTCGCAAATCGTACTCTGAACCGGTCACTGTCAGGTCTTGTGAAAGTAAAAAGTATTTTGTAGAAATCTCACAAACCGAATTTCATGTGAAAACGCCCTAAACAAAAATGTTTGTGTTCTATTTGCTGGGAGATTTTAGATATGACCATGATTGCCAGTTGTTGTATAGTATTCTAAAGACCTGTTTGAATATTTAAATATTTGAATGAATGAATGGATAAAATGTGCATCTACCCACGACCATATGCCCATCTGGATGATGACCTGAATATAGAGCTCTACATATGACTATCTGGATGATGTCCTGAAATAGAGCTCTACATATGACATACTGGAGATGAGTCCTGAATATATAGAGCTTACAATATGACTATCTGGATGATGACCTGGATATAGAAGCTCTACATATGCCCATCTGGATGATTGACCTGAATATAGAGCTCTACATTGGACTATCTGAATGATGTCCTGAATATAGAGCCTCTACATATGGACTATCTGGATGATGTCCTGAATATAGAACGCTAGAGAACTTAACTTGAGGCTCTAAACAGTTAATAAAATACATTCTGTTGTTATTCACTTGTAGCCGTTCTGACATTTGACATAGCAGTAGTGTAATGTCAAACCTCAGAACTCAGCTTTCCGACCTTATGGTAGTTTCCAGGATAATATAATATGAAAACAGGTAACATCAAGTACCCGTGGGGACGGGCAGGGGATCGGGGGGGGGGGGGGCGGGGCTCTTTCTGTAAGCAACACCCAAATTACTATGAATTAAGAAGATCCTGGTTTCGTTACACCTCAAAAGCTCTCTCCTTCTCTCTCTCTCTCTCTCTCTCTCTCTCTCTTCTCTCTCTCCTCTCTCTCTCTCTTCTCTCTTCTCTCTCTCTCGTCTCTCTCTCTCTCTCTCTCTCTCTCTCTCTCTCTCTCTCTCCTCTCTCTCTCTCTCTCTCTCTCTCTCTCTCCTCTCCTCTCTCTCTTCTCCTCTCTCTCTCTCCTCTCTCTCTCTCTCTCTCTCTCTCTCTCTCTCTCTCTCTCTCTCTCTCTCTCTCTCTCTCTCTCTCTCTCTCTCTCTCTCTCTCTCTCTCTCTCTCTCTCTCTCTCTCTCTCTCTCTTCTCTCTCTCTCTCTCTCTCTCTCTCTCTTCTCTCTCTCTCTCTCTCTCCTCTCTCTCTCTCTCTCTCTTCTCTCTCTCTCTCTCTTCTCTCTCTCTCTCTCTCTCTCTCTCTCTCTCTCTCTCTCTCTCTCTCTCTCTCTCTCCTCTTCTGGTTCCTTCCCTGTCTCTCTGTATACAGTGTGTGTAACTGGACCCAGGGTTTCCACATAAGACTGAAGGACATCTGTCTGTAATGTAACATTTCTCTAACATTTCATTCCAAGTGGGTAATTCCTGACTGCTCTCACCCTGTGAAAAACAGATCAGTGCCCCCTCGCCCCTCCTCAACCCCCGTGCCATTCTCTCTCCATCCCCTGAAGAAACTCTTTCTGTCTGCTGAAGTGTTTTCCACGCTCCTCGTTAGGGGGAGGGGGGCGCACGCTGCTCCCTGCAGGCGCTGTTTAAACCCCCCCCCCCCCCCCTCCTGAGCCAGGCATGCTGGGATGACTGCCCACACAGGTTAACGGTAATTGCATCAGGAAGTGTGATCAGTATGGTTCAAGAGCTACCTAATTCTATCAGCAGGCCGGGGCGAGAGGAGAGAGTACAGGAGGGAGAGAGAGGTGTACAGGAAAGAGAAAAAGAGAGAGAGGGGTATGGAGACAGAGAGAGTGAGAGAGAGGGATACAGAGAAAGCGAGAAATATAGAAAAAAAGAGAGGTAGGAATACATGCTTGAAGGCGTGGGCCTTGCGTATTTCTTAGGCTGGGAGGGATGGTCAGAGCTCATTAACCACAGGAGCGATTCATATTCCTGTCAGAGGAACTCAGCCCGCAGCGAGATGGGAACAATTAAAACGCCGGACGGCTTTTGAATGGAATGATTGATGTTATAAGAGCCTTATTATTTATAGAGAGCTACAGGGAGAAATGACATCTATTACAGCACTGTCTGATTTCTGCACGACTCGTCTGGCCAGCATAACACCGTGAGGTACTTTACTGTTCTTATGGGCTGTCAGATGCTGTATATAGATTCCTGTAACATAATAAATGTTTGAACGTGGTCGAGGTAGAAAGAGAAATCTGGCTGTGATGTTCTGTCAACATTGAGCTCAATGCCAAATGATGATAGATACTAAAACTAGTCGGTGGAGATATAACACACTTGAGGTAGAGGACCTTTGGTAGAAAACATGTCCAATTTTGGACTACTGTTACGCCATGGAGTAACACACTCCAATGAGACAGAGAGGCCAGAGGGTGATGAGAACTTCCTCTACAGGTTCTTCAGCCTGTGTCGTGAGGTTAGAACGCTGCCACTGGAAACACATCCTGCCTTGGCCTATCACATCAGCCGTCAGCCAAAGACCAGGACCTCCCAGGCTGGCCTTTTCCATGTTGTAAGTCAGGGACCTGGGCCCAGTGACAGATCACTCACTTTTCCCCCATCAGGGGCTATGCGTGTGTGTGTGTGTGTGTGTGTGTGTGTGTGTGTGTGTGTGTGTGTGTGTGTGTGTGTATGAGCACCTCTCAGGGCCTGACGCAGACAAATCTCTCGCCAGCTCGTTCTCATAAGAGCACCATACAGAACAGCCTGGTGACATGTATAGAATAGCAGAAGAGAGGACATCCGAACAACGCAGCTGGAATTCTGCCATTGCATGTAGCCCCGGCACTCCCGATCTCCCGTGTTGTATGTGTATGTGAGAGAATCTCAGGCGGGATGGAGGGTAGTGGAAAATGATCTGATGACTGGGAAAAAGAACATAAGTCTTATGTGTGAGGCTGGGGGAAATACACACAGATGGGGTGGGGGGAGTGCTGCCAGCTCTTACATTTACAGAAGTGCCTCTCATATAATATATATTTAAATATATTATATTACTGTATATTCTGATTGATTTATCAGTAATGCCTTCATGTATACTAAATAGTTGACCATTGGGTTAAGGACTGGGTAGGTTGGGATGTAGTAAGGAATAGGATTACAGGAGAGAGTGTGAGAGAGATGGAGGGAGAGATGGAAAGAGGAGATAGAGAGTATACGACAGCAGGTTCAGAATGCTGTACCTCGTGTGCTTTGTGTGCAGCACTGTGAGAGGCCTGGGCACAGGCAGACCATGAGAGACGGCTCCGCTCCATCCCTGTCTATAACCCCTACACCCTCACTGCACAGACAGACAGCACAGACAGACAGACGACAGACAGACAGACAGACAGACAGACAGACAACAGACAGACAGACACAGACACAGACAATGCTGACCGACGACCGAACTGACCGACCGAGCCGACCGACGACCACCGACGACAGACAGACAGAATGCCGACCGACACCGACCGACAGACAGACAGACAGAATGCTGACCGACCGACCGACGACCCGACGACAGACAGACAGACAGACGAGCCGACCGACCGACCGACCGACCGACCGACAGACAACAGAATGCTGACCGACCGATCGACCGACCGACCGCCCGCCCGCCCGCCACCACCATTTTTTATAGTTAAATTAAAAATTGATTTAATAACAAGTATTCAGAGGGGGGAATAATTGATAATACATCTTATCTCATCCTATCATGTTGAATCTTATCTTACTTCCACTACAACAAAATAAATAATTATACTGTATATCATTATTCAAATATCAATGCACTGTGTTCTTATGATTTAGAATCACCATGGAAATGACATAGWCTGGTTTCAGATCAACACTAACTCTGACTCTTAGCAACAACATTCTAAAGTCAAACATTCTATAAATGCTTTGTTGTTGACACGTTCTAATGTTAGTATTGCCCTCACAATGAAAAGAAGTGGCACTGGGAACATGGAAGGGCATTAATTTATCTTGCCTTGGTGCTAATCTGTTTCTGCTCTCTTGGCAACTCTGTATGGAATTGTCATGCAAATTATATGCATGTTTATCTTGAAAATTACAATGGAGTAGGCAAAAGTAAAAACAGATCTAGGACCAGGCTATTGTTGTGAGTGGAAGTCCTGCCTACCTAGTTATTTTATGAGTGATGGCTTATCAGCAAATAACGTGAGAGTTAGTGCTGAGCGATTTAGTGCTTTTTGAGGTCGGTTCGGTTTCGATTATTTAAAAATAATCAGTTTTAGATTTCAGTTTGGATTATTTTCATTTCAGAAAGGAAACACCACATGTACGTTTAAACATGTATTAGAAAATATAACAATTAATAGTTTTAGCGTTAGAGTTCTGCTCCTTCAGGGTAGCTCACTGCCAAAGAGAAGCGTCATATGAAGATGATAATATAACTACAGGCAGTGAGCATGATATGCGATATAAAACACCCTGAAGGAAGAAACACGGAACCCAGACCGGTGGAAGCTGCGGTGGTGGTGGGATATCAGAAACAGCAAGCATAGTGAGTAACATCCAGTTACAGCAGCAATAGACACCTGCGCATGCGTACTCGTGACATCTTGTATCGAGACGGAACTGCTCAACTCAAATAGACTGAATGTCAAGAGAGTGTGAATCCAATTGGTGCAATATCTGCTGATGCCACCACACTCGGGTTTCCCTTTTGAACTGGCTCCGTTTTATTTATATTTGTTGCGCGCTGGTTTGAGCGTCAGATTTGACTGTACGTATTTCCCCAGCAAGTTCTCGTATTGGAGCTAACCGGTCTAAAGTGGGTTATTTACGAGTTGATAATTAAAAGGCTTCTTTCCACGAAGTCAAGTAACGAGGAGTTGGCAGGGAACAGGATAATTGATCTAGCTAACGTTACAGTAGCTACCGTTAGCCAACAGTGGTAAAGTTAACAAGAAACTGCTAATCAACACCAACCTTCATCAACGCAAGATGTCACAAGTATGTCTCTTGCCAACACTACACTATCATTTACCTGCTATAATAAAGAATGATGAAATGTTGTTTTGATACTCTCATGGTTGATTACTCACTCACAATTCATGTACTTGTATTTATTAAGGATCCCCAATTGCTTCAGGGGTGGCAGGTAGCCTAGTGGTTAGAGCATTGGGTGGATCAAATCCCTGAGCTGACAAGGTAAAAATCTGTCATTCTTCCCCTGAGCAACGCAGTTAACCCACTGTTCCCCAGGTGCTGTGGATGTTGATTAAGGCATCCCCTGCCCCTTTCTGATCCAGAGTGGTTGGGTTAAATGCGGAAGACAAACTTCTGTTGGACAACTGACGAGGTATCCCCCTTTCTGGCAAGATTAAGATTAAGGCAATTACATCACAAATAAAACAGTACATCATAAAACATTAGCACTTTTAGTATTTTATTAGGATCCCTTTTCTGTGAAGAGGCCCCTGGTGGCATGTCTGAGCTGTTTAAACAGACAGCTCAGTGCTTTCAACATGTCAATACCTCTCACAAAGACAAGTAGTGATGCAGTCAATCTCCTCTTCTTTAAACCAGGAGAGATTGACAGGCATGTTATTGATGTAAAGCCATAACAGCAGACTATGATCGATGATGTCAAAAGCTGCTCCCACAATCTTATTATTATCAATGTGTCTTGATAATGGAGCAGGGAAGGGGTTGTATGGGCTGGGTAGAGGGTCACACGTGCCTTACTGTGGTGGAGGTAGTTGTGGAGGTGGTGGTTGTGATGATGGTGTTGGTGGTCAGAGTGGCCAGATGTGGGGCCACCGGGCTGCTAGACTAAACCTGTGTGGAGAAAGAGTCTCCAAAACGCCACAGCTCCAGATCTGCTGCCCACATGTGCACCTTACCACCCGCTTGGATGGGCGCGTCACGTTACATATCCCATCTCCAACTGAAACTTGTCAATAAGGTAGGAATGTTGCATTACACGGGTGAGGTAGGTCCTACTTTTTCCCCTCCTGGAATAACAGGTAGAGACTGACTGTGTGGGTCATAACAACAGCGTTAACCTTGTAGCCTTTACGTAATGTGTCACTTTGACTTTGTTTAGGCTACTGTACATTAGCCCTTAGTGTGGCCCTTGACAATACATGAACTCATGGTTTGTTATGGTGTTGTTCAGTTGTTTGCTGAACCATCAATGGTAGTTGGTTGACCTACCATGCTCAACCTTGCTATGCACTTTATTGCCCAGATCGTTTACGCCCTGGTGCCACAGAGTTCAATGGAATCTCCCAGTCAGTCAGAGTGTAGGAGGCTGGCAGGGTTGTAGGAACTGTAGGTAGTAAAGGTACGAGAGAAAGGAAAAAGCAGTGTGGGTTGAGTGTGGGTAGGGGGCTGTTCAGTCCAGTCATGCGTGAAGTGTTTTGGTGTCGGGGTCCAGCGTACATACGGTATCTGGCCAAGGATCCAAATCCACCCTGAATGAACGTGTAACGGAGAGCAGGGCCAAACCTTAGCGTGTCCTTCCATTCCCATTCACCGTGCTGGCTGATGGGACACGTTTCGGCTGGCCACCCATGGAGGGAGAAAGGGGAGGTAGGGGATCCGGAGAATGGGTGATGGTTCATAAGTGGGGGATCTAAGGGGATCTATGGTGTTGAGGATCTATGAGGATCTAAGGTGTTCCTAGTGGATGAAATACTAGAAGGAAGGTTGCAACAAAGCATCTGGTGAAGTTAGATATTGAACGGAGAGAATTAACTTGGTTGTATTTTCAACATAAATTACCTTGTTTATCCTCAACTTGCATAAAATGACACAAGTGGACTGCTCAAATGTTGATTTTCTTAATTATCTTATTTTATTTTATTTTGAGCCCTGTGCTGCAGAAATATGTACAGTCCTGCTCTGCAGAAATATTTACAGTCCTGTTCTGCAGAAATAAAACAAAATAATTTACTAAATCATAATCCGTCCACGTTTTTCAACTTGCATGATCTCTTTGTGATTGTATCATACCTCCTCATGCTCTATTGTTTTGGTCATGGGTTGAGTGTACTTGAACAAACACGTACAACATTGATGCATTTTGCACTTTTTTCAAGTACTAGGTTGTGTGTATTGCCCTTATCTGAGGCACGTTACTGGCCTCCAGATTAACTAAATGGTTGTGTAACAATCTGATATGCTGCAGGAAAATCACCAGCGAGCTATCATCTCTGGACTTAAACATTTCCTTCCTCTTACCAATTTGTTCCTAATGCTCACTTCCTGTTCAGTCTAACATCCATGCCAACCAGCTCTTTTGGAGATGGGTGATATCATCATATCAGTCCATCACCAAAATATGACTCTTCAATTTGCACCATTAAAAAAAAGGAAAAAAAGATAACTATTCTGAATTGGAAATACACCATATTTTCGCTTTGATTCAAGATAGCAAACAGATTTTTAAGTCGCAGACAAGTCAATTGAGGGGTTAAAATACGGTGTGTGGTAGAAAGGAGACGGAAAGAAGTGAATGGCAATAGTTTCCACTCATATTAGCCATTGAGTCAGAGTGTGGATGAGGAAGGCCAGAGGAATATCTCCCCCAGAGTAAATACACATCCTCCACTTTGCCATTGTAGCCTAACGTCTCTGTGGCCTCACCCACACAGTGTGGTGAAACAACTTCCCCCTTACCTCTTTCCCCTCACTATCCAGCCATTGTATCCAATGTCTCTCGCTCTCTCCATATTTTCTTTTGCTTGGGGTTTTTGGACAGTGTAAATGATACAAAGGGCATTTATGTCTTTGGCAGTAGCTCAGTGTCGAGGTCTCTGTCTGTACACAAAGAAAGACTCTTGTTGTATGGCTTCCCTTCGGCCCTGCAGGGTTATTGGCTCGTATTCTAGAGCAGCCAGAGTCTTTACAGGTGAAAGGCAGCCAGGCCCGGCCAGGGCAGGCTGGTGGGTTTCAGGGAGGTCTGTCAGCAGAGAAGGTGGGGTAGACTAACAGTGTCTCTGATCTGGAGCCCACTTGGGAGAGCGGCGCAGCTTAAGTGACCTCTGGATAGTTGACGTTAGCAAAAATATTTTCACAACTGATTATGTGTCAGTGTGTGTGGGTGCTGTGGTGGTGCATGTGTATGTGTGTGTGTGCCTCATGCTCCCAAATCATAAAATTGAAGGAAAAGGTGAATAAATGTTACGCCTGATAAAGCCACCACCCCCCACATTTTCCCTCCCTCATCGTGACTAATTTGTATTTTATTCCAAAGATAGGCGAGAGCCAATGGAATGCGCCTGGCTCTGGTTTCTGAGTGAAAGGCGTGTTAATACTCTGACTCTAATCACAGAGTTCACATATTGGTTTGATTTGTGCAGATCAGGCTCTAATGGGCAAACACTCGCAGGTTATCAATGTGTGAGTGGATGGAGCAGGGCTGGGGCTCACAGCTATACGGGTCACTGTGTGTGTGTGTGTGTGTGTGTTGGTGTGTGTGTGTGTTGTGTACAGATGGCAACCTCTGGAGCTACCTTGTCGGCTGAGAGGGTGCAGAAGATGTGTGTGAGACATGTAATCTGGTGGTAGACACTGCCTGTTTGTGGTTATCAGTGATGACTCTGAGTGTACTGCATCAATGTAGGTATTAGTGATGACTCTGGTGTACTGCATCAATGTGGGGTATCAGTGATGACTCTGAGTGTACTGCATCAATCGTGGGGTATCAGTGATGACTCTGAGTGTTACTGCATCAACGTGGGGTATCAGTGATGACTCTGAGTGTACTGCATCAATGTGGGTATCAGTGATGACTCTGAGTGTACTTGCCCATCAAGTGGGGTATCAGTGATGACTAGAGTTACTGCATCAATGTGGGTATCAGTGGATGATCTGAGTGTACTGCATCAATGTGGGTATCAGTGATGACTCTGAGTGTACTGCATCAATGTGGGGCATTAGTGATGACTCTGAGTGTACTGCATCAATGCGGGTATTAGTGATGACTCTGAGTGTACTGCATCAATGTGGGTATCAGTGATGTCTCTGAGTGTACTGCATCAATGTGGGCATTAGTGATGACTCTGAAGTGTACTGCAATCAATTGTAGGGTTCAGTGATGACTCTGAGTGTACTGCATCAATGTGGGGCATTAGTGATGACTCTGAGTTGTACTGCATCAATGTAGGGTATCAGTGATGACTCTGAGTGTACTGCATCAACGTGGGGTATCAGTGAGTCTCCTGAGTGTACCTGCATCAATGTGGGGCATTAGTGAAGATGCCCAAGGGCTGAGAGCAAGGTACTGCAGCTGCTTTGAGATGGCAGTGGAGAAGAGGTGTAAAAATCATATGTGTTCACCTCCCCTTCTATATTGTCGATGACTCTTCTCAGTTCTACCCAATTCTTATTCCACTGACGGTAATCCAACATCCAACCCCCTCGCCCCCACCCCTCCCTATGTCCTTTGCTGGGAAATCAGATATTTAGCTAAAATTACCCGTGTGGCTCAGATTTTCTCTCACTCCCCTCTCGCTCTCTCTCTCTCTCCTCCCTTTCCCCCTTTCACTCTCATCATCTCCATCCACAGAAAGCTGTGGGTCTTTTCCTCTGTCCTGTAAAACTGTGGTCTGCCTGGTGTCTTGTGGTTGTGTAGTTGTGGCCGGGATACCAGGTTGCCAGATATATGGCTGGACGCTGCGGTTGCCAGATTGATGGGTTATCACCCATAGGAGGGAAACCAAACAATTCCCAGAATGTACCTTCAGACTCCTGAGGAGAAATATACAGCATCTTGTGCCTTTAGTCAGGTCAGGCTGGAAAGATGAATGAGTTCAGGATTATGGGGGATGGTAGTTGTGAAAACAGAGCCTTGTTTAACATGGCCTTGGTCTCTCTTCACAGCAGCATAGACAGATGAAGCTAGACTGAGAGTAGGTTTGGTTGCATGGGCCACTCTGTCACA
Organism: Salvelinus sp. IW2-2015; assembly: GCF_002910315.2. NCBI lineage: Eukaryota > Metazoa > Chordata > Actinopteri > Salmoniformes > Salmonidae > Salvelinus > Salvelinus sp. IW2-2015. The sequence continues at coordinate 18,367,013 of NC_036850.1, forward strand.
CACTGACAGGTTGAATCATTGACTCATAGGGAATGTAATCCAACAGTTGTGCTCCTCCAAAAATGTTAACTATGGCAGATATGAGAGGGGTGCAGGTTGTGTAAGATTGTAATAATCTGCTGGCCTGCTGTGTGGCCTAGCTGTGCTGAGGCAGTTTAAACAGATAATACATCTCCCCCATATGGTACACACACATGCACGCCAGCACACACACACATACACGCCAGCACACATTGCACCCATATACGCACTCACACGCACACACACACACTCCATCTCCTCCCTCGCATGGCAGGTTGACTGTGTTTACCCCATCCCAGACACACAGTGATAAAGCATCCAGGTTCTCCAGAGTATCCAGGCCAGGCATGAACACTCCTCTACCCCAGAAACCCTCCCCTATCCTGGGGAGCTGCACTTGACCAGGGGCCCCCTCTGGAGAGCGTGGAGAGTCCTGGCTGTCTGACATGTATTCCTCTGTGAGTGTGGCTGTGTGTTTAGTTATTAAAAGGTTGACTTTATGCAAAGTGACAGTGATGATGATACATTATCCTTCTCCAGGACTCACAGAGATAAACACTGTTGTGGCTGTGAGCCACCGTGATGATTTACACTGTTTTGGTCAGAGGTCAGGTTCGATGTTAAGGTAGGAGCGCAGCTGAAAAGGTATTTTTCCTGCTGCCGGGCTGTGTGTGCGTTGTGTGTTCATTGCGTGGCCTGTGTGTGTGTGGTGGTGTGGCTGTGTTGTGGTGTGGTTAGGTGACTGGTATAGTTTTGTGTGTGTTCATGGCGTGTGTGTGTGTGTGTGTTGTGTTGGGTGGTGTGTGTTGTGTGTGTGTGTGTGTGTGTGTGTGTGTGTGTGTGTGTGTGTGGTGGGGGTGAAATATGACACTGATAAAACGGCTGTATTTCATTATTGTGACGGGAAGGAAATGTCCTCTGATAGTGACACAATAGTGTTGGTGAGGTTAGCTAGTGTGGAGAGAGCTACTTAAAATACTAACCATTTCACTCGAAAATTATCTCTAACACAACAA
>NC_036850.1:18368522-18371265 GCF_002910315.2 Salvelinus sp. IW2-2015
CACCGAAACAGTCCCGATGTGAAAAACACTAACACAGGTACACCAACCCCAACAAAACCCAAAAGGAAAAACAGGCTACCTAAATATGGCTCCCAATCAGAGACAACGACTGACACCTGCCTCTGATTGGGAACCATACTAGGCCAAACACAGAAATAGACAACCTAGACATACAACATAGAATGCCCACCCATATCACACCCTGACCAAACAAAACATAGAAACATACAAAGCAAACTAAGGTCAGGGCGTGACACCCTCTTGCAAAGATTGCGTCAACAGCCCCTTCATTTGAGTTAAAGGACTGAATAAATATGTTATTAATCCCCCACAAAATTGTGTGTTTTAAAATAGTAATTTTTAAATATATCACATGTAGTAATGACAGAATGCATTGTAAACTTCACGCAATGCAATTATTGTGTATGACTTAATAATATAACTATTGAAAGGAGTGGGGAAAAAGGTGCTTGTGCCATTGATGAGAACCCCAAAGCACCACAAAGCACACCAAAGCACCCCAAAGCACACAAAGCACACCAAAGCATGGCACTTCTAAAAGGCTATTTCACACCATAGCCTGCTGAATTTTCAAGATAACTTTTGTTTCATTTTGATTTTGGCACAAATTAAAATGTGGCACTGACTCGCCCAATAATTTATGTTTCAGCGTTGTCACAATGAAGAGTTGGGCGTTCGACTAGCCACGTGCATGCACGCGAGTTAGCGGCAGGCGGATGAGCAATATCCACCGTCATAGTACGGATGAAGCCTGATCTGGAATGTGAAGCTAACTGAAGCTGGTTAGCTTTACAAAAACCCTGAATAGATCTAGCTTGCTTCATAGAATACCCCTCAGACATTGGTCGAAATGTCATCAACCATTCTCTCTTAATATCTTAATTAAATGTACATTTTTCTAAGTAAGTTTGGTATCTTTTCCACAACAGAGCATACATAAAAAGTTGTATAAAAATAAACTATTACAATTTCATGGGACTCATCAAAACAGCCAAACAGAGCACAGCGCTTCCTCTACAAATCCACTAATTTATCTACTCCATCTGAATCACATTTTAAGTTTTAATATACCTTCATACTAAATTGTACACTGTGCCATTGAGCCACATATAGTGCTGTACACACTGCCGTCCACTGCCCAGAAGTGCTTAGCAGTGGGTACTCGGGTAGTGGGACTGTAATGGCATTCTTAGTTCATGGAGGAGGTCTCTACTGCTGGGCGTTGGAGCACGAAATGGATCCTCTCTGAAATGAAGCCTTGTTTCCTCCTGATGTCTGCCCTCTGGGATCCAAATGGTGGACAGACAGTCTGCTTTGCTCAGACTGATGCACTTGAAGMGAAGATACTGTAAGACATTAACCTTCAGCTGCTTTCTGATATATGTCCTGTATTTGGTATGTTATCTATTTGGTATGTTGTATATTTGGTATGTTATGTATTTGGTATGTTGTATATTTGGTATGTTGTGTATTTTTGATGTTGTCTAGTGACCTGTTCCTTTTGGTGTTATGTCTCTATTTTGTCATGTCAATTGATGGTTTGTTTGTGGATAAGTTATAAGTCAAGAGAGCAGGGAATATACTGGGTTATCAATGTGGGATTGGTTTAGTCTACTTTTGGATGACTGATGGTGAGTATGTAATGTAGGCCATATGATGGTTATATGAGCTTTGATGACTTGATATAATCTAGGGTTGGATATAGATGTTATTTGGCTCATAGACATTCATAATTGTAAAATTGGAGTATCGTAAATGCATAGATTATTTTTTTGAGGATGTGTTGGTAATTATTGTGCTATGTTGTCGCTAATCTTGTACTGGTACGCTGTTGTAGTGGATATGTGTGGCTCTTACAATTCGTTAGTATTAGTACATTACTGTTAGGTTGTATAGCATGTGTTATTGTAATTTTCGGTATCGATGATATTGGGGTATCTTAGTGGCGTACTTGGTGATCGGTCATGTTCTGTGGTCTGTATGTCACTAGGTCTTTGATTTTAGAATTTGGTCTGATATATAAGATGATTGGGTTTATTGTTATAGGTACTGATCAGGGTCCTCGTGGATAATGAGGAGTCTATAAAGTTGTTATCATAAGTTGGTATTGTCTTATGGATTACTAAATAAAATAGGTCACATGGATGGTACTCGCTTAATAATACGACTGTTTAGCGTTGAATTGGTTGAATGCTTAGAAGTTAGGTATTGATTAATGATATAAATCATGGTTTATGTTTAGTTGTATTCAAAATTTGGTAATTGTTTGTAGTAGTAGATTTGGGTAAGTATGGTGTTATTGATAGCTAGATTTGTTGGGGCTATCTGTCGTCTGTACATATTTGTGGATTGGTGCTATGTACTAAGTTTAGGTATGTTACACTATCTCTGAGAGTATTTGTTGTCACCATGAGTAGTTTAGGCTCATTGTGTATAAGGACTGTAGATTTGGTTTATAGATCATTGTGTTGTTGATTCAACTCCTGGCTATTGCTGCTCTTTTTGCTGTTCATGTTGATGCTCTCTGTCAAGTATTGGTCTATCGATAGAGTTGTCATTTGGTATGTTGTGACTGATTGGTATAAGATTGTATTGCATTAGGGTATGGTTAGCTTATAGATATATGGTATGTATTATAATTAGGTACGTTTTGCGCTTGATGCTTCGCTATTATGTGTATCTAGATCATAATAGATACTTTTGGAGATAGAGTAAAGGTTGG
>NC_036850.1:18371290-18381491 GCF_002910315.2 Salvelinus sp. IW2-2015
TATGTTATGTATTTGTATGTTGTATAATTTATATGTTATTATTTGGTATTTGTATATTTGGTATGTTGTATATTTGTATGTTGGTGTTTTGTATGTTTGTGTATTGGTTGTTATTATTTGGTATGTTTGTTATTTATTTTTTATTTTTATTATTTTTTGGTATGTTGTGTATTTGGAGTATGTGTATTTTGGTATGTTGTATATTTGTATGTTTGTATATTTGTTGTTATGTATTTGGTATGTATATTTGGTATGTTGTGTATTGGTATGTTGTGTATTTGGTATGTTGTATATTTGGTATGTTATGGATTTGGTATGTTGTATATTTGGTTATGTTATGTATTGGTATGTTTGTATTTGGTATGTTGTATAGTTGTGGGTATTGTTTGTGTTTTTAGTATGTATGTGTATTTGGTATGTTGTATATTTGATGTTGTGTATTTGGTATGTTGTAATATTTTATGTTATGTATTTGCGTATGTGTTATATTTGGTATGTTGGATATTGGTATGTGGTGTATTTGGATGTTGTATATTTTGGTATGTTGTATATTTGGTATGTTGTATATTTGGTATGTTGTGTATTTGGTATGTTGTCTATTTGGTATGGTGTATTATTGGTATGTTATGTTTTTGGATGTGATATTTGGTAGTTTGTATTTGGTATGTGCTAATTTGGCTATGTTATGTATTTGGTATGTTGTATATTTGGTATGTTGTGTATTTGGTATGTTGTGTATTTGGTATGTTGTATATTTGGTATGTTGTGTATTTGGTATGTAAAATGTGAAATTAACATGACTTGTACTACGGGTATCGGATCTTAATATTTTTTTGCCGTTTTGTTACAGCAGGAAAATAACCCTGCAGCAACAGGAAATGTGAATTATTACATGGATTTTAATAAATTGTCATTTTTGTAGTGGTTGTTGCATTTTTTGTAACAGAAAATCAGTCTGAAATGTAAACGTGGAAATGACAAACTTCAGAAGCCTTTTTAAAATTCAAATACACTACATTGCAGGAAAGTTATCCTGCAACAGGGTGATCAAATGAAGATCCTACATCTGTATAAAATGATAAACCTGATGTTAAATATGTATCTGTATGCYTGCAGTATGTCGGCATCTGTACATGTGTCCGTGTGTGTGTATTTATATGCATGCGTACTTGTACATGTGTGTGTAGATGCATGTTATTGTACGTGCAACGCTACATGCTTGCTTGGATGCGTGTGTATGCGGTAAAGGAGGAACAGCTCGCTGGGCCGTGTGTTGGATGTCTGGGGCCGAGGCGGGCCGGTCCGGGGCAGTGTTTATGCTATGCTATGATTAACACCGTCCAGGTGCTCTGTTGGCAGGCCTGGCCGCCCACCGCCCACTGTTGCTGCTGCTTGAGACACACACATTTCCCCARCGTGGCTGGGCCCAGTCATCCATATTTACAAAGCTGGACGAGCCAACACGCTGAACTATTGACCACCATTTATTCTTATTCTCAGACTGTCTCATAAGCGATGCTTCTTCACTGAAAGAGAGATGGAGAGGGGGAAGAGAGAAGAGAGGCCAGAGAGGAGAGAGAGGTGTAGGCGTCTGGAGGGGAGTTAGAATTCCACAATGAAACAGAGTGTAAGGAGGGTGGAGGGGATGGAGAGGAGATGGGGGTGAAATAGAGAGAGAGAGAGCGAGGGAAAGAGACCAAGGGAGAAAGAGACGGAGGTGTGTGTGTCTGGCTCCCTAGCTGTGACGGTCTGCTTCAGAGGGAACGAGCTGAGGATGGATGCCACAGACAGCGCTCAGACGGCGTTGAGCATTTCATTAACCCTATCTCCCCTGGTCTAGACAGGAAGGACCATGCCTAGCCCCACACAACCATGGCCCTGTTGAGGGAGCTGATCTTGGGGCTGGGTCAGCGCTTGCCGAGCCCCTGGGAGGCAGCATGCTGTTTGTTTTGCCCTAGTTGTGTACTGTATGTACCCACAGTTTGTTTGTTCAAAATGGCTTATTCATGCTTCAGCTCTATTCACAGGATTCTCACACTGAGCTTTCTCAGAAGAGATGTCTGTCCTCATGTTTGCTGATTGGTCCCAGAGCCGAGAAGCTGTCAGAGACTGAGGTCAGAGTGAGGAGAGAAGAGGACAAGAGGAGAAAGGAGAGGACAAGAGAAGAGAAGAGAAGAGGAGAAGAGGAGAAGAAAGATGGAGGAGGAAGGGAAGGAAAGCAGAGTGGGGAGCTGAATCAGTAATCCAGAGAATCTGCATTCTTCCACTGAACTGTCTGACTCAGTGATAAGTGTTCCTAATTATGTAATCACTGGCATTGGTATGAGTAGTTGTGTAATAACAGTCGTTTAACACAATATCTCATCTCACTCCCACTCAGTGTATCAGTACGTATTCACACCTGTTTTCTTGACGTCTTGTTGGAATAACTAACTTTTTGGCATCGGTTTGTGTTTAACATTGTACATTTTTGTGACACCAAATAATTTCATCACCATATGTTTTTTGACAAAACTCAGTTTAGGTACTATTCATAGGTTATTGAAGTATAATATATAATAGAATGATATGATATGAAGCTAAACATATTTGCATGTTTAGTTAATTTACTGTAAGATAATTGATGTGTTTGTAATTTCAGAGAACAGTAGAATATTGACAACAGACCTTAATATTTTTCTGTAAGAGAGAAGGGAGAGGCCCTTTGATCTGRGGCCTATAGAGTATCAGCCCTATCCCTGCTGCAAAGGCTTCTGGGATGCTGGAGGAACCACAGGTCCAGAGAAAACACTCCAAGCCTACTCTTTGAGAACTGGATTTTACAAGCCAAACAAGTTGTAGGGCCTTCCCCCATGTCAAATAAATATGATGTCAAACAGATAGTCATCAGCCGTGTCTGTTTTAAATGTCAGACAGGAAGATTTGATTTCCGAGGGAGATACTCTGAATGATAGGTTGTCCTATTTTACGAAGCTATAACTATAAGCAAGCAAGAGCTTGAACTGATGTGAGTGAAATCCATAACCGTAACATATCTCCTTCAATTTAGGATTATGGTATAGTTAGAATTATTTTAGCCTTACTTAAAGATGCGGTCCGGGATCTTAATCACTTACAAATGCAAATTGGAATTCGTATAAAAAATATATATATATAAAAACATGGTACACAATTATGCTACATTTTTGGGGACCCGTTTTGGCTAGTGAACACTACCTTCAAAACTACTGGCTGAAATGATACAAAACCATCCCTTTAATTCCAGATGTAAGGACTAGTGTGAGATGACTGAGTATACCTACACACACTTTACTTAGAGAAAACCAGAAAACCATCACCCACCAGAAATATGATATAAACGCCTACTACATGTCAGCGTAGTCATTACAGCCACAACATCTTCACGTTCCCAAGTCTGTGCCAGAGAAACACATATTACAACCTGTTTACAACTGTCCCATAAACCTGGTGCTCTAGCGCTGAGGGAAGACTGTGCTCTTCTGATTAAACCACACCAGTCATGTGTTTACTCCTGGCTAAGTGGAGGTCACAGATATTTTTTCTTTKGTTTTCCCCCAATAAATCTCTTTCCGGGCCAGGGGAGRGGAGGAGAGTGGAGGGGCAGGGCAGAGGGAGAGGGAGAGGGGCCCCGTGCTCGGTGGTCCTCTATAGCCGGCACTGGGGACAGCAGGAGCAAAAAAAATAAACTCTCTCTTCTGGAAAAGGGTGGGTGATGCCACTCTGCGACGGGAGACGGCGGGCTCTGGTGAGTGTTACTGAGCTGTCATTGCTTCTCCCAACAGCCCCCCCCCTTGTCCCTCTGGAATGGGCCGGGCCGGGCCAACAGGACAGGGGTGGGGTCAGAGCCAGAAGCATTCCCTGCATTCCGTATGGCTGGCAGTGAAGCGGGAGGTACACACACACACCAACAAGCTCTCACAGTCTCATTGCAGAATTATATCCACGTTTCTCCAAACATCACATTTCTATTTTGGACACCCTGGGTTGACTCCTCCTGCTCAGCATTGTTCCGTTTCTCCAAACATCACATTTCAAAGTTAAGGGTTAAGGTTTGGGATAGGGTTAAAACCAATTTTGCTTAGGCATTCATTCCGAATGGTTAAGGTAAGGGTTAGGGTATGGAATAGTGTTAAAATAAAATAAAAGTGAGTGTCCACCACTGGGATTGAACACGCGACTGATCCATGTGTGATCCGGAGTCATGGGATTACCCCCATCCACCATCCCCATTCATCCCACGCCTTAGCAAAACAGTTATAGCACTCACTGTTGTTCCTAGTGTGCGGTATTGAAGGCATTTCCCGACGACCTCAGGACAAGGATAGACATCCAATTTCACTCTTGAGTGATCTGCCTGACGCACACACATACATACACACACTGCTCTTACTGGCCAAGGCCACCGGGGCAGGGCACATGTCACCACTGTCAGATTCAACCGGACAGAAAGCTAATCTAAACCAGCAGCAGCCTGCACCACTCTCTCCCTTGCTCCCTCTCTCACTCTCCCTCTCTCTCCCTCGCTCACTCTCTCACTCTCCCTCTCTCTCCTTCGCTCCCTCTCTCACTCTCCCTCTCTCACTCCCCTTTCTCTCCCCTCGCTCACTCTCTCACTTCTCCCTCGCTCACTTGCTACACATGCACGTACACACACACACAGACACACAAAACACACATACATACGATCCAACAGGCAACAACAATTACATAGAAGTTAACAAGCCCCCTCAATCCTGCAACTAGCTCTCACAATCTCATGTCAGAATTAGATGTTCATCCATGTTACTCAAATGCACATTTTTAGTTGTTGCAAATGTTACATTTCAAAGTGTTTTAAGGTTAAGTTTAGGCATTAGCTCACATTTTTAAGGTTAGGGTTAAGTTTAGGCACTACTGTAACTCCAAAGTCTTAAGGTTAGTGTTTACTCTGATGGTTAACGGTAAGGGTTAAGGTTTGGGATAGGTTTAAAAAAAATCTTCAAAACAACTTTCTATCGCTGGTTCGACTTTGACCTTTGGAATCAGAGGCAGATGTTTACAGAATCAGAGGCAGATGTTACGCCCATCCCCATCCTCGTCCATGCCCTAGCAAAACAAACCGTAAAGGTAACAGCTCTCACTGTGTCCAATTTCCACATCATCTCCTGATGTCCTCAGACATGGATGGACGTTGAATACAGCTTGTATCATGGGTGACCTGGCGTATTCCTAAGCCCTGGGAGAACGAGGGAGTGAGAGAGAGAGGAGAGTCAAAGATAGAGAGACAGAGAGTGCACACAGCTGCTCAGCATCTTGCTGCGGCAGTTCTTAATGGACTTGACGTGCTCTGAAAAATCCATTTTCTGATGGAGCTGTGATTACAATGATAGGCCTGGAATTATGTTTTTGGCTCCTCGTGGGGTTGGTGTGTGTACAGCTCTCTCTCTCCTCTCTCTCTCTCTCTCTCTCTCTCTCTCTCTCTCTCTCTCTCTCTCTCTCTCTCTCTCTCTCTCTCTCTCTCTCTCTCTCTCTCTCTCTCTCTCTCTCTCTCTCTCTCTCTTCTCTCTCTCTCTTTACACACACACACACACACACACACACACACACACACACACACACACACACACACACAACACACACACACACACACACACACACACACACACACACACACACACACACACACACACACAGTGTTTAGTGAACTTCAGACAGGCTTTACTGTGCCTATTCCTAACACTTCAGACCTCTCAAGGGATCCACAGGGATCAGTTTTAAGAGCTCTCTAATTCCCCAACAGAAAAATGGACATGTTTAACACTTTACAGACACTGTGCCAAATGATTGGCATCCACATGTGTACAAGGGGCATAGGCACTGGGAAGCTGGGCCCACCCAATCAGACTGAACAACAACCCAAAAAAATCCTGGACATGATTTGTCTTTTTACCTAAACATGCAAACACCATCAGATAGAATCCATAGCAAGCAGTGCACTGGGTTAGATGAAATATAACAGAACTGATGAACTGGAATGACATTCAATCTCACGGCATAGGTTGCCAAAAACAACTAACTGAAAGCCACACCCCCGAATAAGCCACGAATATGACTGTATTCAGGCATATGTCACTATGCTTCTATGGCTATATGCACCATGCCACTGCCTATTTAATTTGTTAATTTAGTGAACAAGACAGCTCATAATCCAATGCCTTTATCACAGTCAACACCTACGTATATGTTTGCTTTAATTAGCTTTAAACATGCTCATTTTTGTCTAGAATAGCATGAGATGAGCTATGAAACTGCACATTTTCCTCTCTGCCCCATGACAAAATGTGTAGAATTCCAGGAAATGACCTTCAAAACAGCAAATCTTTCTCTTTGCCCCATGGCAAAATGTGTAGAATTGTTATCTGCTGGCCCACCCACCAATGAATTTCGGGCTACGCCACTGCTCTGTATGCAATGAAACTTCACAGTGTGTTTTGTGTTTGTGTGAAACAATGCGGAGAGATGTAGTTTTGTTGAAAGGTAGACGCTGTACACAAAGCATGCTGACTAATAGGGATGAGCATCTGGAGTCGTTTGCTTGTATCCCTGTATTTTCCCTATTGTTTGATGAAACTTCTCATTAGCAGTGATCAGTGAGATGAGAATGACCTTCTGCACCCGAGTCAGACGGAASACAAACCAACTGGGCATTTAGCACTAACTCCACAAAGCTCTTGTGGGATAATTGGACTCATTTGAGCTGTTCGGGTTTTGAGAGAGCCGCAGCATAGCCATGGTGAGATACATTTTTCCATCCCTTCTCATTATATATCCACATCTTTGATCTAATCTCCTGAAACTTTGCTTGCTGATGTTTCACAATGATACATTTGTGACGGCTGTGAACACACATTGCTAACCCAGGAGCATGTTAGTTTCCAGTCGTCTCAGCTCTGAAGAATGCCTCGGTTGACTCCAGTGTGGTTCAGGCCTCCATGTTGCAACATTAAAGCCTCTTTTGTGTGGGAGACCTATATTCTTATGACTCTTACAGATGTAGGATCTTAATTTGAGCATGTTTGCAACATCAGGAAAATAATCCTGCAGCAACAGGAAATGTGAATTACTATGTTGATTACTTCATGAATGGATATTTTTGTAGGGGTTGATACATTTTTCATTAAAATCAAGTCTGACAATTTAAAGTGGAAATGACAAACTTTAGAAGCATTTTTAAACCTTGAATACAAAACAAGTTTACATTTCCTGCTGTGCAAGGAGATTATCAGCAACAAAAGAGTGATCAAATTAAGATCCTACATCTGTACTTTCATTCTCCGTTTCTGTCCATTTTCTTTGGTTGTTTTAGGTTTAGATTCTCTCTATCCACCCTTGGTTGTGTATTGTTGAAGGTTTTAGTTGTCAGAGATTTTTGCTATAACATTTATGTTTATCACATTAATTAATGACTGAAATTACAGTAATTTAACGGAATTACATTAAACAACTGTAAATTGTTCCATTTGACATCCATAGTGTAAATAAAGCGCTTACAAACAGCGGATCACCCATTTCTTTTGGGCCGTCATCAGTTTCTGATATGGTCATTAGCAGTGTCATCATGTGTGTGACAGTCCTTATTTATATATTTCCATTTAGTGTTGATTGGATAATGTACCATTCCCAGGACACAGAAAAAACCTCATGTCATAATGCCCTCAGACATTGGCCTGGTTATCTTATCTGGCACTGGCGCGGTGTGTGTGTCCGTGTGTCCACTCTGGGGTCGTTGGCAGGGCAATGGCCATGTCCTCAGTGCCTGAGGGGAGATGAGGAGGGGTCATTCCCTGCCCTCTGTTGCAGCTGAGGCTGGACAGCAACATCACACGACACACGACACACACCACGACACACAGTTGCGACACGACACACAGCACACACCACACACACACACACACACACACACAACACACACACACACACACACACACACACACACACACACCACACCACAGCACAAGGCACGCATGAACAACACACACACAGAGAGAGAGCGAGGGTCTATCTCTCCCTGTGCTCTCTCTGCTGAGGGTCTGAGTGTTCAGCAGCCAGTCCTCTCCCCAGCCCCCTTCCCAGTCCTCTCCCTACACTCTTCCCAGGCGCATCTCCCCAGACCTCTACCCAGCCTCTTCCAGTTCCTCACCCAGTCCTCCCCAGTCCCTCTCCCAGTCCTCTCCGCCAGCTCACCAGCCTCTACCCCAGCCCACCGGCCACGGCCTCTCCGTCAGCCTCTTCCTCAGTATTCTCCAGCCGCTTTCCCCAGCCCCTGTCCTCAAGTCTCTCCCCGGCCCTTTCCCGGCCCTTCCCAGCCTGTCCTCCCCTCCCTCCCGTCCCTTTCTCCCAGCCCTCTCCTCAGTCCTCTCCCCGGCACTTTCCCCAGCCCTGTCCCTCGAGTCCTCTCCCAGCCCTCTCCCCAGCCCTCCTCCTCAGTCCTCTCCCCAGCCCTGTCCTCAGCCTCTCCTCAGTCCTCTCCCACCCAGCCCTCTCTCCCAGCCCTCTCCCCAGCCTCTCCCCAGTCCTCTCCCCAGCTCACGCCCGACCCTCTACCCAGTCCTCTCCCCAGCCCACCCCAGCCCTCTCCTCAGCCCTCTTCTCTTCAATATTCTCCCTAGCCCTTCTCCCCCCAGCCCTGTCCTCAGTCCTCTCCCCGGCCTTTCGCCCAGCCCTTCCCCAGCCCTGTCCTCAGTCCTCGTCCCCGGCCCTTTCCCCGGCCCTTCCCCAGCCCTGTCCTCAGCCCTCTCGCCGCCCAGTCCTCTCCCCCAGCCCTGTCCTCAGTCCTCTCCCCCGGCACTTGTCGCCCAGCCCCTTCCCCAGCCCTGTCCTCAGCCCTCTCCTCAGTCCTCTCCTCCAGTCCTGTCCCCAGCCCCTGTCCTCACTGCAGTCCTCTCCCCGCCCTTGTCCTTCAGCCCTCCCTCTCTCAGTCCTCTCCCCAGCCCCTCTCACCCAGCCTCCTCCTCAGGTCCTCTCCAGCCCTCGTCCTCAGTCCTCTCCTCAGTCCTCTCCTCAGTCCTCTCCCCAGCCCTCCCTTGCATTCTGAATGTTATCCTTTGGGCTCCTAATTGCCTGTAATTTGCTTGTTGAAAGAATCCCCAGCTTGTCTGGCCCTGTAACGTGGGGTAACCCGAGTGCCCCGGAGGGGGAGYTGGAGTGGGGAGAGGGGGAGGAGAGGAGGTGGAGGAAGAGGAGGAAGAGGAAAAGGGGAGGAATTAGGGGGGAGAATAAGAGGAGGAAAGCAGGACAACTAGAAGGGAAAGAGGAAAGGCTGGTTTGTTGAACACAGAGACTCAAACAGTTAGAAAGGTCTGCATGGCTGTCATAGGGATTGAAGTCTATGAAGAGACGTGCGTTTGTGTTTGTGTGACTGAATATGATGCAGTGCTAACATTAAATGTCATCTTCCATGAATGATGCAGCGCCCCCCTTGGGCCAGTTGAGATATTGCGTGTGAACAACACATTTCAGTTAATTACTCTAGCTCCTGCCTTGGGCCAGTCAGTGTAATTTTGTAAATGCCAGATCTCTATGGCAACACGTCAAAATCAGGCCAGTGCTTGCTGTCTGAGATATCGCGTGTGACTAAAGTGCGATCAAAAAGACGACGGATGCAGATCAACAGTCCCCTCCCTGATTTCATCGTGGCTGACAACAAAGCAAAGACTACAAGTGTGACTTGCTTCTGCTAAGATCGATCCATTTAACAAAAAATAAGCGAATATATCCAGCTACTTGTCCAGGCTGTAGCATGGACGGTGGCATCATGGACAGGTCAGGTGGAGGCGGACGGTCGGGTGTCCTGAACGTTCCAGCTCAGACACATGGGCAGGGTCTGAACACAGGCAGCACCTGGAAAAAAATATAAAATAACAGTTCTTGTTGTATTATGAATACATTAAATAAATAAAACACAATACWTTTGAATTGAACCATTGCAAATTGTGGTGCGTGTGCTTTAGTGTGTGTGTGTTCGTGTATGTGTGTTTGTTTCCAGTGTCCCTCTGGGTGGCAAAGGAATATAATCCAGCCGTCATGTTGAAGATGGCGTCATTGTTGTCAAGGCGACACAACCAGGACACTAGTATTTTTTGGACTGACCATTTCGAAATCTCCACCCTGGTTAGGAGTTGGCACACACACACACACGCAC
>NC_036850.1:18381516-18391344 GCF_002910315.2 Salvelinus sp. IW2-2015
TATAAAAAAATCTAAAAAAACAACTTCCTATCGCTGGATTCGATCTTGCAGCCTTTGGAATCAGAGGCAGATGTTTACAGAATCAGAGGCAGATGTTTACACCCATCCGCCATCCTCATCCGCCAAAGGTAACAGCTCTGACTGTGTCCAATTTCCACATCATCTCCCGATGTCCTCAGACATGCATGAACGTCGAATACTGACTTGTTCACGGGTGACCTGGCTGTATCCTAAGCCCTGTGGAGGAACGAGGGAGTGAGAAAGAGAGAGGAGTCAAAGATAGAGAGACAGAGATGTGCACACAGCTGCCTCAGCATCTTGCTGCGGCAGTTCTTAATGGACTTGACGTGCTCTGACAAATTCCATTTTCTGATGGAGCTGTGATTACCAATGATAGGCCTGGAATTATGTTTTTGGCTCCTCGTGGATTTGTGGTGTGCAGAGTTCTCTCTCTCTCTCTCTCACTCTTTCTCTGGCTCTTTACACGCACGCACGCACGCACGCTACGCACGCCACGCACGCACGCACGCACGCACGCACGCACGCACACACACACACACACACACACCACACGCACACACACACACACACACACACACACCACCACACACACACAACACCACACACACACACACACACACACACACACACACACACACACACCACACACACAACACACACACACATACCTGTGTTTAGTGAACTTCAGACAGACTTTAACTTGTGCCTATTCCTAAACACTTCAGACCTCTCAAGGGATCCACAGGATCAGTTTTAATGAGCTCTCTAATTCCCCAACAGAAAAATGGACTGTTTAACACTTTACAGACACCGTGCGCAAATGACTGGCATCCACCATGTGTACAAGGGGCATAGGCACTGGGAAGCTGGGCCCACCCAATCAGACTGAAACAAAAACCCCCAAAATCCATCCTGGACATTTTTCTTTTTCTACTCTAAACATGCAAAACACCCTCAGATAGAATCCATAGCAAGCAGTGCACAGGGTTAGATGAAATATAACAGAAACTGATGAACTGGAATGACATTCAATTCTCACGGCATGGGTTGCCACAAAATAACTTACTGAAAAGTCACACCACCAATAAGCCACAAATAGGACCGCATTCAGGCATATGGTCACTATGCTTCTATGCCACTGCCTATTTAATTTGTTCATTTATGTGAACAAGACAGCTCATAAATCCAATGCCTTTATCACAGTCAACACCTAATATGTTTGCTTTTAATTAGCTTTAAAAATGCTAAATTTTTTGTTAGAATAACATGAGATGAGCTATGAAAACTGCACATTTTTCCTCTCTGCCCCCATGGCCAAAATGTGTAGAATTGCAGGAAATTATCATTCAAAACAGCAAATCTTTCTCTTGCCCCATGGCAACATGTATAAAATGGTTAGCTGCAGGCCCACCCACCAACACATTCGGTGGCAAACAAACTTCCCAGTGTGTTTTGTGTTTGTGTGAAACAATGCGGAGAGATGTAGTTTTGTTGAAAGGTAGACGCTGTACACAAAGCATTGCTGACTAATTAGGGATGAGCATCTGGAGTCGTTTGCTTGTATCCCTGTATTCCCTATTGTTTGATGAAACTTCTCATTAGCAGTGATCAGTGAGATTGAGAATGACTTCCTGCACCCGATGTCAGACGGAAGACAAACCAACATGGGCATTTAGCACTAACTCCACAAAGCTCTTGTGGCATAATTGGACTCATTTGAGCTGTTTGGGTTTTGCAGAGAGCTGCAGCATTAGCCATGGTGAGCCTACATTTTTCCATCCCTTCTCATATATATCAACATCTTTGATCTAATCTCCTCAAACTTTGCTCGCTGAATGTTTCACAATGAACATTTGTGACGGCTGTGAACACACATTGCTAAACCCAGGAGGCATGGTTAGTTTCCAGTCGTCTCAGCTCTGAAGAATGCCTCGGTTGACTTCCAGTGTGGTTCAGGCCTCCATGTTGCAACATTAAAGCCTCTTTTGTGTGGGAGACCTATTCTTATGACTTACAGATGTAGGGATCTTAATTTTAGCATGTTTGCAACATCAGGAAAATAATCTTGCAGCAACAGGATAATGTGAGTTATTAGTGATTGATTATTAATGAATGGATATTTTTTGTAGGGGTTGATATATTTTCATTAGGGCAAATCAAGTCAAACATTTTAAAGTGGAAATGACAAACTTTGAAGCCTTTTTAAACCTTGAAGACAAAACAAGTTTAAATGTTTGTTGCTGGGAATCAACAAAAGAGTGATCAAATTAAGATCCTACGTCTGTACTTTCATTCTCTGTTTCTGTCGATTTTCTTTGGTTGTTTTAGGTCTAGATTCTCTCTAACCACCATTGGTGCTGTATTATTTTGAAGGTTTTTTGTTGTCAGAGATTTTTTGCTATAACATTTATGTTTATCATATTAATTAATCACTGAAATTACAGTAATTTAACAGAATTACATTAAAAAACTGTAAATTGTTCTATTGTGTCTATCCATAGTGTAAATAGAGAGCTGACAACAGCTGATCACGTGAAGTGAATATTTTTGGGGATGTTTGTTTGCTATTGACCAGAAGTGTGTGGTGTATGGGGATGTACACCCTTTCTTTTGGGCCATCATCAGTTTCTTATATGGTAGTTAGCAGTGTCATCATGTGTGTGACAGTCCTTATTTATATATTTCCATTTAGCGCTGATTGGATAATGTACCATTCCCCGTACACAGACAAATGTGTGTGTGTCATAATGCCCTCAGACATTGGCCTGGTTATCTTATCTTGGCACTGCGGCCGGTGTGTAGGTCCGTGTGTCCGCTCTGGGGTCGTTGGCAGGGCAATGGCCATGTCCTCAGTGCCTGAGGGGAGGTTAGGAGGGGTCATTCTCTGCCCTCTGTCAGCACAGGTGACACACACACACACACACACACACACACACACACACACACACACACCACACACACACACACACACACACACACACACACACACACACACACACACCCACAGAGGGGCTATCCTCTCCTGTCTCTCTCTGCTGAGGGTCTGAGTGTTCAGCAGCAGTCCTCTCCCCAGCCCTCTCCCCACACTCTCCCCAGCCCTCGCCCCAGTCCTCTCCCGAGTCCTCTCCCCACACTCTCCCCAGCCCTCTCTCAAGCCCTCTCCCCAGCCCTGTCCCGAGTCCTCTTCCCCAGCCCTCTCCCCAGCCCACCCCACCCTCTCCCAGCCCTCTCCCCAGTCTTCTCCCCAAGCACTCTCCCAGCCCTGTCCTCCGTCCTCTCCCGAGCCCCTGTCCTCCGTCCCTCTCCCCAGTCCTCTTCCCCAAGCCCTCTCCCCAGCCCTGTCCTCCGTCCTCTCTCCAGTCCTCTCCCCAGCCCTCTCCTCAGCCCTCTCTCCCAGCCCTGTCCTTCGTCCTCTCCCCAGTCCTCTCCCAGCCCTCTCCCCAGCCCTGTCCTAGTCCTCTACCCAGTCCTCTCCTCAGTCCTCTCCCCAGCCCTCTCCCCAGCCCTGTCTCCGTCCTCTCCCCAGTCCTCTCCCCAGCCCTCTCCCCACCCTGTCCTCCGTCCCTCTCCGTCCAGTCCTTCCCAGCCCTCTCCTCAGCCCTCTCCCCAGCCCTATCCTTCGTCCTCTCCCCAGTCCTCTCCCCAGCCCTCTCCCAGCCTGGTCCTCAAGTCCTCTACCCAGTCCTCTCCTCAGTCCTCTCCCCAGCCCTCTCCCCAGTCCTGTCCTCAGTCCTCTCCCCAGTCCTCTCCTCACCCCTCTCCCACCACTCTCTCCCAGCCCTCTCCCCCACACTCTCCCCAGCCCTCGCCCCAGTCCTCTCCAGTCCTCTCCCCACACTCTCCCCAGCCCTCTCCCAAGCCCTCCCCCCAGCCCTGTCCCGAGTCCTCTCCCCAGCCCTCTCCCCAGCCCACCCCAGCCCTCTCCTCAGCCCTCTCCCCAGTCTTCTCCCCAGCCCCTCCCCAGCCCTGTCCTCCGTCCTCTCCGAGCCCTGTCCTCCGTCCTCTCCCAGTCCCTCTCCCCAGCCCTCTCCTCAGCCCTTTCCCCAGCCCTGTCCTCCATCCTCTCCCCAGTCCTCTCCCCAGCCCTCTCCCCAGCCCTGTCCTCCGTCCTCTCTCCAGTCCTCTCCCCCAGCCCTCTCCTCAGCCCTCTCCCCAGCCCTGTCCTTCGTCCTCTCCCCAGCCCTCTCCCCAGCCCTGTCCTCCGTCCTCTCTCCAGTCCTCTCCCAAGCCCTCTCCTCAGCCCTCTCCCCACCCTGTCCTCGTCCTCTCTCCAGTCCTCTCCCCAAGCCCTCTCCTCAGCCCTCTCCCCAGCCCTGTCCTTCGTCCTCTCCCCAGGCCTCTCCCCAGCCCTCTCCCCAGCCCTGTCCTCAGCCTCTCCCCAGTCCTCTCCCAGTCCTCTCCCCAGACCTGTCCCCCGTCCTCTCCCCAGTCCTCTCCCCAGTCCTCTCCCCAGCCTCTCCCCGTCTCCTCCCCAGTCCTCTCCCCCGTCCTCTCCCCCAGTCCTCTCCCAGCCCTTCTCCCCAGACCTGTCCCCGTCCTCTCCCCAGTCCTCTCCCCAGCCCTCTCCCCCAGACCTGTCCCCAGTCCTCTCCCCCGTCCTTCCCCAGTTCCTCTCCCCAGCCCTCTCCCCAGACCTGTCCCCCGTCCTCTCCCCCAGTCCTCTCCCCGTTCCTCTCCCCAGTCCTCTCCCCAGTCCTCTCCCCAGTCCTCTCCCCCGTCCTCTCCCCAGTCCTCTTCCCAGTTCTCTCCCCCGTCCTCTCCCCAGCCTCTCCCCAGTCCTCTCCCCAGACCTGTCCCCCATCCCTCTCCCCAGTCCTCCCCCAGTCCTCTCCCAGCCCTGTCCCAGTCCTCTCCCCAGTCCTCTCCTCAGTCCTCTCCCCAGCCCTGTCCCCCGTCCTCTCCCCAGTCCTCTCCCCAGTCCTCTCCCCTTCCCTCCCCTGCATTCTGAATGTTATCCTTTGGGCTCCTAATTGCCTGTAATTTGCTTGTTGAAAGAATCCCCAGCTTGTCTGGCCCTGTAACGTGGGGTAACCTGAGAGCCCCTGAGGGGGAGGTGGAGAAAGAGGAGGAAGAGGAAAAGGGGAGGAATTAGGGAGGAGAATAAGAGGAGGAAAGCAGGACAACTAGAAGGGAAAGAGGAAAGGCTGGTTTGTTCAACACAGAGACTCAAACAGTTAGAAAGGTCTGCATGGCTGTCATAGTGATTGAAGTCTATGAAGAGACGTGCGTTTGTGTGTGTGTGACTGAATATGATGCAGTGCTAACATTAGATGTCATCTCCCACGAATGATGCAGCGCCCCCCTTGGGCCAATTGAGATATTGCGTGTGACCAACAAATTTCAGTTAATTACTCTAGTTCCCACCTTGGGCCATTCAGTGTAATTTTGTGAATGCCAGATCTCTATGGCAACACGCATCATTCACTTAAGTTTCGTCAAAATCAGGCCAGTGCGGTCTGAGATATCACATGTGACTAAAGTACGATCAAAAAGACGACGGAGACAGATCAACAGTCCCCTCCCTGATTTCATCGTGGGGGACAACAAAGCACAGACTAGAAGTGTGACTTGCTTCTGCTAAGATTGATCCATTTAATAAAAAAATAAGCAAATTTATCCAGCTATTTGTCCAGGCTGTAGCATGGACGGTGGCATCATGGACAGGTCAGGTGGAGGCGGACGGCCGGGTGTCAAGGACATTCCAGCTCAGACACATGGCCAGGGTCTGAACACAGCCAGCACCTGCATGAGCTGGAAAAATATATAAAATAACAGTTCTTATTGTATTATGAATACAATAAAGAAATAAAACAAAATACATTTGATTTGAACCATTACAAATTGTGGTGCGTGTGCTTTAGTGTGTGTGTGTTAGTGTGTGTGTGTTCGTGTGTGTGTGTTCGTGTGTGTGTGTTAGTGTGTGTGTGTTCGTGTATGTGTGTTTGTTTCCAGTGTCCCTCTGGGTGGCAAAGGACTAGAATCCAGCTGTCATGTTGAATATGGCTTCATTGTTGTCAAGGCGACACAACCAGGACCAAGAGACACTAGTCTTTTTCGGTCCGACCATTTGGAAACCTCCACCCTGGTTAGGGTTTGGCACACACACACACACGCACACACACAGAGAATGCTCTGTTGGTCCTGTGATGTTCTCCTCCGTGTGTGACAGAGCATGGCATGGCCTGGTGGGCAGGATGTGAGGTTCTGCTTGTTTGTTTTAATGTCCTGTGGTAAGGGAGAATGAGCGCCTGCCTACCTGCTCTTCAGCCTCTCAAGCTGACATCTTCTTGTGTCATGTGTTAACTACATTTTGCACTTTAGGAAGTCAATGAGAACCAATCCTCTTTCACAACTACAACCTGGGTATCCACTGGGGGAGTCGAGACATTTCTGAATGATCAACTCCCATTCCCAACCATGTCTCCCATTCCAGACCACTGAGCTATCAGATTCAGAGGAACAGAAATAATCTAACCACACATTGTAGTTCCGGGGTCATATATCCACCAGGGAAGCCTAAACTATGAACTATTGTCATTGAGCCGCCCCAAATCTATCCCAGAYGCAGAGTCCTAACCCCAACCCTAACCACAGACTACAGACATACAGGGTACAGTAGTTAGGCGACTACTCTGAGTTACCCTGCTCGCTTTCATCTTAAGGGTCAACATCTCTCCACATCCTCATGTTTGACAGTTGGAATCAGGGGCAAATTGTGTAATTTCCTCCCCTCTGCAGTCCAGTGTGTACCAGGCCTGATTCTACATTACAGTATAACAACAGGCCTGCAGGTAGTTGTMGAGGTGGTACTTTTACTGTACTGTATGTGATGTTAATTGGTCTAMYATGTTAATRGCTCTACAACACACAGTTGTCTGAATWGAGGCATTAAGCAGAACCTGGACAGAACMTGATGCCTCTGCTATATCTRTCTCWACTTWTTTTRCCCGATCCTCCCTGTCTTCTTCCYTTACAGTTMGGTCAGGTATWTTATTGTTCTCCTTCTCTGTTTCTCGGTCACTTCTTTCCCCCGCCCTCACCAGCAGCAGCTAGTGTTTCCATGGCCAGTCCTAGCTGTGTTTTGGCCCAGTGTATTGTGGGGCTGGTTTACAGTTTACAGTCGGCCTGTTTGTCAGTCTTTTATACTCCCTGAAACAGGGACCACCCAGGAGGACGTGGGGCGGAGGGCATAGGCTCTCTCTCTCTCTCTGAGTGTAGGTTGTTTAATAGTAGTCTGTGAGCTCAGAGAGCCTTGTCTCTTGGCAGGAGCAGAGCGTTGTCCTGTCCTAACACACAGCCACTGTTTACACTCTGGGTTTCTTCTATTCTGAAATGACAAATTCTCGTCGTCCTCATATCCCTGCTGTCCCTATGGGACGGCCCTAATACCCCATTCCTCCGCCCTAAAGTAGTCCTCTAAAACTTCCTGGTTGCCATGGAYAAACACTGGGTTGTCACGAAAGGATGACTCGTTGTTTTCCCAATTGTTTACTCTGTTTGGCGATGGTGACATCCAGGGAATTCTTGGTGACAAATGTAATGTTGAGAATCATTTTGCGTCACTATCACTAAGTGGTGCATGTACGTGAAAACTAGGCCAATGGTGAGTCACTAGGTTCAGACCATCATGGGTTTTTCCCATCACACAGACTGATTGTATCCACTGAGACTAATGTAATGCCTAGCGGGATGACGTGCATACTAGGTTAGCAGTTAGAGAACCACTCTGTTAGGCCTTGTTTACAATCAACCCTCGTATAATGGACAAAGTGATGGTGATGAAGAGGGGGTTAGAGAAGTTCTCTGAATTGCTAACCAAAATATATAGTTAGTACTTGCATCATGAAAACTGTTCACTTCAGAAAGTAGAAGCATATTGACAGTGTTGTTTGCCAGGTAGGTAGTCGCTTCCTGCTTGTCCAGGCCTGGTATAACTTACAGAGACTCTTTTGATCAACAATGGCATGTCAATTCCTTGGGGGTTGGAAAAAGCACTCAAACTCGCCAATTGCATTTGACATCAGCATAATTTCCCTCTCAATCGCGGAAAATCCATTCTAACTCACTGTGGGAATGTAACAGATGCACACACCACATAGGCTACATGCTACTCTGTTTCTGTAAACACGCACAAACACAGGCATGTACAAACACACACACACACTTACACTTACACACAGACACAAATATTTATTTTGACATTTGTGAGATCACCCTCCCCTTGGTAATGAGTACTGGGATTGCTTTGGGTAAAGGATAACTACATACAGTATTTCACTTCTGCTGCTTTACTGTACATACACACACACATACAGTGCATTCGGAAAGTATTCAGACCTGTTGACTTTTTCCACATTTTGTTACGTTACAGCCTTATTCGAAAATTGATAAATAAATAAAAAATCTTCATCAATCTACACACAATACCCCATAATGACAAAGCAAAAACATGTTTTTAGAAATGTTTGCAAATTTATAAAAAATAAAAAACAGAAATACCTTATTTACATAAGTATTCAGACCCTTTGCTATGAGATTTGAAATTGAGCTCAGGTGCATCCTGTTTCCATTGATCATCCATGAGGTGTTTCTACAACTTGATATGAGTCCACCTGTGGTAAATTCAATTGATTGGACATGATTTGGAAAGGCACACACCTGTCTATATAAGGTCCCACAGTTGACATTGCATGTCGGAGCAAAAACCAAGCCATGAAGTTGAAGGAATTGTTCGTAGAGTTCAGAGACAGGATTGTGTCGAGGCATAGATCTGAGGAAGGGTATCAAAACATTTCTGCAGCATTGAAGGTCCCCAAAAACACAGTGGCCTCCATCATTCTTAAATGGAAGAAGTTTGGAACCACTAAGAAGACTCTTCCTAGAGCTGGCTGCCCGGCCAAACTGAGCAATCGGGGGAGAAGGACCTTGGTCAGGGAGGTGACCAAGAACCCAATGGTC
The DNA here is from genome assembly GCF_002910315.2 of Salvelinus sp. IW2-2015. Classification (NCBI taxonomy): domain Eukaryota; kingdom Metazoa; phylum Chordata; class Actinopteri; order Salmoniformes; family Salmonidae; genus Salvelinus; species Salvelinus sp. IW2-2015. Next base: position 18,390,496 of record NC_036850.1, read on the forward strand.
ACTCTGACACAACTCCAGAGTTCCTTTGTGGTGATGGGAGAACCTTCCAACAGGACAACCATCTCTGCAGTACTCCAGCAATCAGGCCTTTATTGTAGAGTGGCCAGACGGAAGCCATTCCTCAGTAAAAGGCACATGACAGCCCACTTGAAGTTTGACAAAAGGCACCTAAAGGACTGTCAGACCATGAAAAAAGATTGAAGTCTTTGCCCTCAATGCCAAGCGTCATGTCTGGAGGAAACCTGGCACCATCCCTACAGTGAAGCGTGGTGGTGGCAGCATCATGCTGTGGGGATGTTTTTCAGAGGCAGGGACTGGGAGACTAGTCAGTATTGAGGGAAAGATGAACGGAGCAAAGTACAGAGAGATAATTGATGAAACCTGCTCCAGAGCGCTCAGGGCCTCAGACTGGGCCAAAAGTTCACCTTCCAACAGGACAATGACCCTAAGCACACAGCCAAGACAGCAAGAGTCGCTTCGGGTCAAGTCTCTGAATGTACTTGAGTGGCCCAGCCAAAGCCTGGACTTGAACCCGATCGAACATCTCTGGAGAGACTTGAAAATAGCTGTGCAGCGACGCTCCCCATCCAACCTGACAGAGCTTGAGAGGATATGCAGAGAAGAATGGGAGAAACTCCCCAAATACAGGTGAGCCAAGCTTGTAGCGTCATACCCAAGAAGACTCAAGGCTGTAATCGCTGCAAAAGTGCTTCAACAAAGTACTGAGTAAAGGGTCTGAATACTTATATAACTGTGATATTTCAGTTTTTATTTTTGTCATTATGGAGTATTGTGTGTAGATTGATGAGGGGAAAAAACTATTGAATCCATTTTAGAATAAGGCTGTAA
>NC_036850.1:18393285-18402148 GCF_002910315.2 Salvelinus sp. IW2-2015
GTGTAATGTAGTAATGTAATGAAAGTATTCATTGCCGAACGCACTGAATCACAACACACACGCACGCACGCACCACAAGGCACGATGCAGACGCACTGCGAACGCCGACGAGCACGGCACCGCGACGCAACCCGCACGCACGCAACACACACACACACCACACAACACACACAAACACACACAACACACACACAACAAACACCACAGCACACACACACACACACATACCACACACACACACACACAGCCACACTATATCTCAAGTGTAAGCATTCAAGTTGAGCAGCATTCTAGAAAGCTTAGACAGACAGTATGCGAATACCACAAGCTCATCACTAGCACACATAGTTCACGAAGATCACGCACACAGCACCCGCTGTGTAACTGTCAAGAGAGTTGAATAGCTGCATGAGAGGTTGTCCAGGGCTGCAGTATGGAGGTTGCCAGTAGAAACAGAGAGATGTTGTGTTTTGTGCATACTGTATGCAAGTGTGTGAGTGTGTAAGTGTGTGTATGTGAGCCAAAATGACATCACAGTGGGACCAGGTGCGCAAAACGTGTGCCGTCTCAGTCAGTGTGCCAATTAAGTTGCGGTAACTTCACACTGATATCCGGCTGTATTACCAGTCAGAGAGCACGGAGGGCAGCATCCAAACACAACATCTCTCTGTTTCTACTGGCACCCTCCATACTGCAGCCTCTGGACAACTCTCATCAGCTATCAACTCTCTTCACAGTAGCAGCAGCGTGTGTGTGTGTGTGTGTGTGTGTGTGTGTGTGTGTGTGTGTGTGTGTGTGTGTGTGTGTGGTGTGTGTGTGTGGTGGGTGTGTGTGTGGTGTGTGTGTGTGGTGTGTGTGTGTGTTGTGTGTGTGTGTGTGTGTGGCGTGCGTGCGTGCGTGCGTGCGTGCGTGCCGTGCGTGCGTGCGTTGCGTGCGTGCGTGCGTGCGTGTGTGTGGTGATCAGTGCGTTCGGAATGAATACTTTCATTACATTACTACATTACAGCGCTTATTCTAAAATGGATTCAATAGTTTTTCCCTCATCAGATCTACACACAATACTCCATAATGACAAAAATAAAAACTGAAATATCACAGTTATATAAGTATTCAGACCCTTTACTCAGTACTTTGTTGAAGCACTTTTGCAGCGATTACAGCCTTGAGTCTTCCTTGGGTATGACGCTACACAGCTTGGCTCACCTGTATTTGGGGAGTTTCTCCCATTCTTCTCTGCATATTCCTCTCAAGCTCTGTCAGGTTGGATTGGGGAGCGTCGCTGCACAGCTATTTTCAAGTCTCTCCAGAGATGTTCGATCGGGTTCAAGTCGCATCTCTCTCTCTCTCTCTCTCTCTCTCTCTCTCTCTCTCTCTGAGTGTAGGTTGTTTAATAGTAGTCTGTGAGCTCAGAGAGCCTTGTCTCTTGGCAGGAGCCGAGCCTTGTCCTGTCCTAACACACAGCCCCTGTTTACACTCTGGGGTTCTTCTATTCTGAAATTACAAATACTCGTCCTCCTCATATCACTGCTGTCCCTATGGGACGGCACTAATACCCCATTCCTCTGCCCTAAAGAAGTACTTGCCATGGAGAAACACTGGGTTGTCACGAAAGGATGACTCGTTGTTTTCTCAATTGTTTACGCTGTTTGGCAATGGTGACATCCAGGGAATTCTTGGTGATAAATGTACTGTTGAGAATCATTTTGCGTCACTATCACTAAGTGGTGCATGTACGTGAATAACTAGGCCAATGGTGAGTCACTAGGTTCAGACCATCATGGGTTTTTCCCATCACACAGACTGATTGAATCCACTGAGACTAATGTAATGCCTAGCGTGATGACGTGCATACTAGTGCATTAGTTTAGCAGTTAGAGAGGGAACATATGTAGACCAGACTACCCATACTGTTCACAACCGCTCTGTTAGGCCTTGTTTACAACCAACCCTCGTATAATGGACAAAGTGATGGTGATGAAGAGGGGGTTAGAGAAGTTCTCTGAATTGCTAACCAAAATATATAGTTAGTACTTGCATCTTGAAAACTGTTCATTCCAGAAAGTAGAAGCATATTGACAGAGTTGTTTGCCAGGTAGGTAGTCGCTTCCTGCTTGTCCAGGTCTGGTATAACTTACAGAGACTCTTTTGATCAACAATGGCATGTCAATTCCTTGGGGGTTGGAAAATGCACTCAAACTCGCCAATTGCTTTCGACATCAGCACAATTTCTCTCTGAATCGCGGAAAATCCATTCTAACTCACTGTGGGAATGTAACAGATGCACACACCACATAGGCTACATGCTACTCTGCTTTCTGTAAACACGCACAAACACAGGCATGTACAAACACACACACACACTTACACTTACACACAGACACAAATATTTATTTTGACATGTGTGAGATCACCCTCCCCTTGGTAATGAGTACTGTGATTGCTTTGGGTAAATGATAACTACATACAGTATTTCACTTCACATCAATCTGCACACAATACCCCATAATGACATTTATAAAAATGTATACAAAATAAAAACAGAAATACCTTATTTACATAAGTATTCAGACTCTTTGCTATGCGACTCTAAATTGAGCTCAGGTGCATCCTGTTTCCATTGATCATCCTTGAGGTGTTTCTACAACTTGATTGGAGTCCACCTGTGGTAAATTCAATTGATTGGACATTATTTGGAAAGGCACACACCTGTCTATATAAGGTCCCACAGTTGGCATTGCATGTCGGAGCAAAGAGCCATGAGGTCGAAGGAATTGTCCGTGGAGCTCAGAGACAGGATTGTGTCAAGGCACAGATCTGGGGAAGGGTACCAAAACATTTCTGCAGCATTGAAGGTCCACAAGAAGTGGAACACAGTGGCCTCCATCACTCTTAAATAGAAGAAGTTTGGAACCACTAAGACTCTTCCTAGAGCTGGCTGCCCGGCCAAACTGAGCAATCGGGGGAGAAGGGCCTTGGTCAGGGAGGTGACCAAGAACTCAATGGTCACTCTGACAGAGCTCCAGAGTTCCTTTGTTGTGATGGGAGAACCTTCCAGCAGGACAACCATCTCTGCAGCACTCCACTAATCAGACCTTTATGGTAGTGTGGCCAGGCGGAATCCACTCCTCAGTAAAAGGCACATGACAGCCCGCTTGGAGTTTGCCAAAAGACACCTAAAGGACTCTCAGACCATGAGAAACAAGATTCTCTGGTCTGATGAAACCAAGATTGAACTCTTTGGCCTGAATGCCAAGCGTCACGTCTCTAGGAAACCTGGCACCCTCCCTACGGTGAAGCATGGTGGTGGCAGCATCATGCTGTGGGGATGTTTTTCAGTGGCAGAGACTGGGAGACTAGTCAGGATCGAGGGAAAGATGAACGGAGCAAAGTACAGAGAGATCTTTGATGAAAACCTGCTCCAGAGCGCTCAGGACCTCAGACTGGGACGAAGGTTCACCTTCCAACAGGACAATGACCCTAAGCACACAGCCAAGACAACGCAGGAGTGGCTTCGGGACAAGTCTCTTATTGTCCTTGAGTGGCCCAGCCAGAGCCGGGACTTGAACCCGATCGAACATCTCTGGAGAGACCTGAAAATAGCTGGGCTATAATCGCTGCCAAAGGTGCTTCAATAAAGTACTTAGTAATGGTTCTGAATACTTACGTAAATGTGATATTTCTGTTTTGCAAATTTTTTTTGTTGCTTTGTCATTATGGGGTATTGTGTGTAGATGAGGGAAAAAAACAATTGAATCCACTTTAGAATAAGGCTGAAACGTAACAACATTTTGAAAAAGTCAAGGGGATACTTTCCGAATGCACTGAACACAAACACACACACGCGCGCACACACACACACACAGCTGTGTACTGTAAGAGAGTTGATAGCTGATGAGAGTTGTCCAGGGCTGCAGTATGGAGGGTGCCAGTAGAAACAGAGAGATGTTGTGTTTGGATGCTGCTCCGTGTCTCTGACTGTAATACAGCCGGATATCAGTGTGGAAGTTACCGCAACTTAATTGGACACTGACTGAGACGGCACACMTTTGGCCACCTGGCCCACTGTGATGTCATTTTMGCTCACATACACACACTTACACARTCACACACTTGCATASAGTATGCARAAACACACATMGATCACTGAGACCTAGGATATGTATGCTTATTTTGGCTCTGGAGGTGACTCCTTGATCAGAATTTGGTTTTCTGAACCAATGGCCGCCTGGATAAAGAACCGGATGAGAAGACAGTGATTTGTTTTGAGGACATTATTCAGGTGAAATGAGTGTGTGCTTAGCATGCCCATGAGTCTGTGTGGTATTCAGCACATTATGTGTTCTCGTCTGAAGGCCTTCTCTCAGGAGAAAATAGACTGTCTTCCAACTTCAGGAAATTAGTGTTCATACAATTGACAGAACTGTAATGTTTTGTGTGTGTAAGAGAGAGAGAGAGACAGAGAGAGAAAGAGAGAGAGAGAGAGAGAGAACATTATCATGTTCCCTTCTGTATCGCTTGTTAGCACATCACAGGCAATCTAATCTGGATACAGGGATGAAAGGAGGAGAGGTCACAGAGGAGTTCCCTAATGACTAATTTGTTCTGTATCTCCAACCACTCAGGGAGGTTAATTGCTCCTCTTCTTCAGCCCTTGATTTCTGCCCTCCTGTCACTAACTACAGTACATACACACATGCACATACGTATATTAGACGTACAATAGACCTGCCAAAAGACAGCTTGATTGTATAGTGTGTAAGCATAGCATTTAGAATGTCATTTTGTTTCAAGCATTTAGTGAAAAACACAATTGACAATAACCAGCACTGTAGAGAATGTTGTAGTCAGTCTCTGGACAGTCAATCACTTTGTAACTTTTATAGGAGCAATCTAAGCAACATGGAGATTATCTCCCTCCTCTCTCCATTGTTTGGTTCAGGTCTTTCCTTCTACTAGGAGGTCCCTGCCTGGGGAGTTGGGTGGAGGTGGTCAGTTGGCATAGCCTTCTGAAATGGCCTGAGAATGGAGCAGTCAGAGCAGAGCAGGGATCACTTATCTCTGTAAACCATGTCTCAGGCAGCCCTGACTATTGCCAGGGAGACAGGGGAGGGCATTGTGAGCTAGCTAGCGCCAGGGCCTGCTCCCTCGTACTGCAACTGCCACACACATGCATGCACCTTCTCACACACCCAAACACCCAAACACACACACACACACACACACACACACACACACACACACACACACACACACACACACACACACACACACACACACACACACACACACACACACACACACACACACACACACAAATCCCCTCCAGCCTACAGAAATCCCCTCGCCTCCCCCCCAGCCATGCCTGGGGTTGTGAGGTCACAGGGTTAACACAAGCCAATTTCCAAAACAGTTGAGGAGACAGGAAACACAATATTTACCACATGACTGCCAGAGAAGAGTGACGTGGTGCCACACACAAAAACAGGCCTCAGAGCCAAGGAGCCTTTGTTTTTCCCTTTCCCTCTGCCTATATACACCAATGACAGGATGGGGAGTCTGCCCCATAATTTACTCTTGTACACACTGGGCAGAATTCATACTATGCCAGATAAAATGTTACTGTAGAAAATAAGATACAAGAAGACAATTAGCTTACTCTAGCTTTCTGGCGTGATTATACTGTATACTGATTATACTTGTTAGTTGATCGAAGCACAACTGATAAAATGTGCTGAGTTCATTGACTGCTATGGTTGGTAGACATTTCATACATGCACAATGCATTCGGAAAGTATTCAGAACCCTTGACTTTTTCTACATTTTGTTACGTTACAGCCTTATTCTAAAATGGATTTTATAAGAAAAACACAATACCCCATAATGACAAAACAAAAATAAACAAAAATTTAAAAAACAGAAATACTACTTTTACATAAGGATTCAGACTTGATTTGCAAAGGCACACACCTGTCTATATAAGGTCCCACAGTTGACCGTGCATGTCAGAGCAAAAACCAAGCCATGAGGATGAAGGAATTGTCCGTAGACACGATTGTGTCGAGAGCACAGATCTGGAGAAGGCTACCAGAACATTTCTGCATCATTGAAGGTCCCCACCTCTGTGGTGATGGGAGAACCTTCTAGTAGGACAACCATCTCTGCAGCACTCCACCAATCAGGCCTTTATGGTAGAGTGGCCAGACGGAAAGCCACTCCTCAGTAAAAGGCACATGACAGCCCGGTTGGAGTTTGACAAAAGGCACGTAAAGGACTCTCAGACCATGAGAAACAAGATTCTCTGGTCTGATGAAACCAAGATTGAACTCTTTGCCCTCAATGCCAAGCATCACGTCTGGAGGAAACCTGGCACCATCCCTACGGTGAAGCATGGTGGTGGCAGCAGCATGCTGTGGGGATGTTTTTCAGCGACAGGGACTGGGAGACTAGTCAGGATCTACGGAAAAATAAATGGAGCAAAGTACAGAGAGATCCTTGATGAAAACCTGCTCCGTAGTGCTCAGGACCTCAGACTGGGGCGAAGGTTCACCTTCCAACAGGACAACGACCCTAAGCACACAGCCAAGACAACGCATGCGTGGCTTCGGGACAAGTCTCTGAATGTCCTTGAGTGGCCCAGCCAGAGCCCTGACTTGAACGTGATCAAACATCTCTAGAAAGACCTGAAAATAGCTGTGCAGCGATGCTCCCCATCCACTCTGACAGAGCTTGAGAGGATCTGCAGAGAAGAATGGGAGGAACACCCCAAATACAGGTGTGCCAAGATTGTAGTTTCATACCCAAGAAGACTCGAGGATTTAATCGCTGCCAAAGGTGCTTCAATAAAGTACTGAGTAAAGGGTCAGAATACTTATGTAAATGTGATATTTCTTTTTTTCCCGTTTATACATTTTCAAAAAAAAATTTACAACTATTTTTGCTTTGTTATTATCAGTTATTGTGTGTAGATTGATGAGGGGAAAAAATGATTTAATACATTTTAGAATAAAGCTGTAACTTAACAAAATGGGGAATAAGTCAATGGGTCTGAATACTTTACGAATGCACTGTATGTAAATAATACCATATTCAGAGAAGCATATTAGTGAAGATATTACAGAATATACATTATGCTGATGATGAAGTACAATATGGGGACCCAGCCGGGTCTGCTAATCAGTGTCTGACAGATACAGTGCCTTCAGAAAGTATTCACACCCCTTGACTTTTTCCACATTTTGTTGTGCTACAGCCTAAATTGAACATTTATTAAATTGAGATTTTGTGTCACTGGCTTACACACAATACCCCATAATGTAAAAGTGGAATTATGTTTTTAGATCATTTTAATAATTAATATCAATTGTAAAAGCTGAAATGTCTTGAGTCAATAAGTATTCAACCCTTTTGTTATGGCAAGCCTAAATAAGTTCAGCAGTAAAAATGTGCTTAACAAGTCACATAATAAGTTGCATGAACTCACTCTGTGTGCAATAATAGTGTTTAATGTAATTTGTTATTACTACCTCATCTCTGCGCCCCACAATTATCTGTAAGGTCCCTTAGTCGAGCAGTGAGTTTCAAAAACAGATTCAACCACAAAAAACAGGGAGGTTTTCCAATGCTTCGCAAAGAAGGGAACCTATTGGTAGATGGGTAAAAAAAGCGGACATTGAATATCCCTTTGAGCATGGTGAAGTTATTAATTACACTTTGGATGGTGTATAAATGCACCGATTCGCATCAGCGATACAGGCATCCTTTCTAACTCAGTTGTCAGAGAGGAAGAAAATTGCTCAGGAATTTCACCCTAAGGACAGATAGGAGAAAACTGAGGATTGATCAACAATATTGCACTTACACCACAATACTAACCTAAATGACAGAGTGAAAAGAAGGAAGCCTGTAAAGAATATTTATTTTCTCCAAAACATGCATCCTGTTTGCAATAAGGCACTCAAGTAAACCTGCAAGAAAGGTGGCAAAGAAATGAATTTCATGTCCTGAACACAAGGTGTTATATTTAGGGCAAATCCAACATAATACACCGCTGAGTATCGATCTTCATATTTTCAAGCATGGTGGAGGCTGCATCATGTTATGGGTATGCTTGTCATCGGCAGGGACTAGGGATTTTGGATAACATTTATGGAATAGAGCCAAGCAGAGGCAAAATCCTAGAGGAAAACCTGGTTCAGTCTGCTTTCCAACAGACACTGGGAGACAAATTCACCTAAATTTACAAATTCACCTAAAACACAAGGCCAAATATACACTGGATTTGCTTACTGAGATGACATTGAATGTTCCTGAGTGGCCTGGTTACAGTTTTTACTTAAATTGGCTTGAAAATCTATGGCAAAACTTGAAAATGTCTGTCTAGCAATGATCAACTACCAACTTGACAAAGCTTGAATATTTTTTTAAAGATTAATGTGCAAATATTGAACATCCCAGTGTGCATCCCAGTGTGCAAAGCACTTAGAGACTTACGCAGAACGACTCACAACTGTAATCGTATTCACACTCAGGGGTGTGAATACTTATGTAAATGATATTTTCTGTATTTCATTTTCAATAAATTAGCAAAAATGCCTATAAACATGTTTCAATTTGTCACTATGGGGTATTGTGTGTCGATATGTGAGAAAAAAATGTAATCCATTTTGAATTCATACTGTAACACAACAAAACGTGGAATAAGTCAAGGGGTCTGAATACTTCCTGAAGGCACAGTATGTGAGGTTTCTGTCTCTCTTGACATGAAATTCTGGCAGGATATATATTTCTATATTTACAACCACATATAACATGTGTTTATGACTGGGATGTTTGGTGTGACCCAGGCGTGTGGGCGTCAGCACTG
>NC_036850.1:18402156-18414183 GCF_002910315.2 Salvelinus sp. IW2-2015
CTGGGTTTCTGTACAGCACTTTGAGATATCAGCTGATGTACGAAGGGCTATATAAATACATTTGATTTGATTTGATTTGGACCAAAGCGCAGCATGTTAAGTGTTCATGATTTTATTTAATATCCAAAACACTCTAACAAAGTAACAAAAACGAAAGTGAACAGTTCTGTCAGGTAAACAGATACTAAACAGAAAATAACTACCCACAAATGAGAGGGAAAAAGGACTGCCTAAGTATGATTCCCAATCAGAGACAACGATAGACAGCTGTCTCTGATTGGGAACCACACTCGGCCAAAAACAAAGAAATAGAAAACATAGAAACAAAGAAACTAGAATGCCCACCCTAGTCACACCCTGGCCTAACCAAAATAGAGAATAAAAACCTCTCTATGGCCAGAGCGTGACACTTCTATGGTTGGTAGACACTACATTTCATGTACAGTGCATTCGTAAAGTATTCAGAACCCTTGACTTTTTCCACATTTTGTTACGTTACAGCCTTATTCTAAAATGGATTAAATAAATAAAAACACAATACCCCATAATGACAAAGCAAAAACAGGTTTTCAGACATTGTTTTTAAAGMTTTTTTTTTACGGAAATACTACATTTACATAAGTATTCAGACTTGATTTGGAAAGGCACGCAACTGTCTATATAAGGTCCCACAGTTGACAGTACATGTCAGTGTAAAGTTCTGTATTCATTTTCTTAGTAAACCTTGTGTTCTGTTTTTGTTGTGTTCTTGCACGTAGCCTTGTTTCGTTGTTCTTGAACGTAGCCCTGTCTTTTTGTTCATTGATTTCACCTGTGTTAGTTACTCACCTGGTTTCATCAGCTCCTTATTTAGTTCAGTTAATTCTGTTTGTGCCTTTGTGAGGTACTGTTCGTTTTTGACTCTACTAAACCTTTTCCTAGCTCGTTTGTGAGAATCAGTTATAGCCTTCAGTCCTAGTTTTGATTCACCTGCCTGTTTGCATACCTGTGTATGACCAAAATAAACAACTGCCGCGCTCTGCGCGTGAATCTACACCTTTTGCTCCCTGAGTATTCATTACAGAATACCTCACCTAAAAACGGAATGGATTCAGCGGAGCTACAGTGGCACCTAACCCAGCAAGAGGAGCGTATGGAGGAAATCTGCCATCTTCTCCACCAGCCTATCCCTACTCCTCCGATGCCAGGTATTGTAACCCATAGCCCTCCTTCGTTCATACCTCAGCCTGGAAAATATGACGGTTCACCTGGGAAATGTCAGGGATTTCTGATGCAATGCAGCGAATACATTGAGCACAACCGCACTAACATCGCCACCGACAAGAGCAAGGTGGATTTTGTTGTCTCTACTCACAGGCAAAGCCCTGGATTGGGCGACCGCCATATGGACTGCCAACAGCACAGAACTCAGATCCGAGACCCATTTCCACACCCTCTTCAAAGAGGTATTCGATCACTTTCCCTCCGGTCATCCTATAGGAAACCTCCTCATAGAACTTCAACAAGGACGCAATTCAGCTGCCGAGTATGCCCTCGAGTTCCGCACCATGGCTGCAGGGAGTGGATGGTGTGAGCCACCACCATTGAGGACTCTGCCTCTGCAGTGCCACCCACCATACCATCTGAATACGCCCAGTACAGCAATGTCTTCAGCAAAATCAAGGCCTCCACTCTGCCACCACATCGCCCAGGAGACTGTGCTATTGACTTACTCCCTGGAGTGTCCCCACCGAAGGGCTGTGTTTACCCCCCATCTATCCTGGAAAATGAGGCAATGGAGAACTACATTGAAGAAACACTCAAACAGTTTCATTCGTCCTTCTTCCTCGGCTGCGTCCAGCTTCTTCTTCGTTGGAAAAAAGGACGGTGGTCTCGTCCATGTATTGATTACCGTTCCCTGAATGACGTCACGGTCAAGAACCATTTCCCTCTGATCCCAGKGACACTTGAACAAGTGGGCTGCGCCAACATCTATACAAAACTCGACCTGCGAATTGCATATAACCTTGTCCGTATATGTGAAGGCGACGAATGGAAGATGGCCTTTATCACCGCACGAGGGCACTACGAATACCTGGTCATGCCCTACGGCCTTACTAACACCCCCGTCGTCTTCCAATCCTTTATGAATGAGGTTTTCCAGGCTGTGATCAACCGCTTTCTCATCATCTACATTGATTACGTCCTGATTTACTCCCTGAAGGAACACATACAGCATGTGCTAAAGGTTCTTCAACGGCTCCTTGACCATAACCTTTATGTGAAGACTGAAAAGAGCACCTTCCATGTAACCTCGGTAAACTTCCTCGGTTTCGTACTGACATCTGGAGTGGTCAGCATGGATGAGAACAAAGTCACCGCCGTCAGTAACTGGCCCAAACCCACCACCGTTAAGGAACTCCAACGTTTCATTGGGTTCTRRAACTACTAGCGCCGGTTCATTCGGAACTTCAGTTCTATTTCGCTCCCTTCACTGCCCTTACCAGCCAAAAGACCGGACCCTTCAATGGACTGATACCGTCCTGACTGCTTTCAACAACTTGAAATGCCTTCACCTCAGCTCCTGTTCTTCGCCAACCTGATCCGACCCTTCCTTTCACCCTGGAGGTGGATGCCTCCGAAGTAGGAGCCATACTCTCTCAGCGGGTGGGAACACCTCCAAAATCACATCCCTGTGCCTTCTTCTCCAGAAAGTTATCCTCCGCTGAGAGGAATTACGATGTGGGGAACATAGAACTCCTCGCCATCAAGCTAGCCCTCGAGGAGTGGCGCCACTGTTTGGAGGGCATACAGCATCCCTTTCTCGTCATAACAGATCATCATAATCTGGAATATATCAGAAGGGCCAAGAGGTTAAACTCCAGACAAGCCCGCTGGGCTCTTCACACGCTTCCATTTTCATGTTACTTACATCCCTGGAAAGAAAAGCTAAAAGTTGATGCACTCTTCCACCAGTTTGACCTTCCAAGCAGTAACTKAGACCATACACCCATTCTTCCTTCCTCTTGCATTATGGGACCGGTACAGTGGAAGGTTCACTCTGCCATACAAGAAGCCCTAACCTCAGACCCGGCTCCTCCTGAGACACCAGCTGGGAGGAGTTACGTACCAGCAGCTGTTAGACCCCAACTGATGCAAAGGTGTCACACGTCCTTGGGGTCAGGACATCACATTACACGAACCAACCGGCCTGGGCCGAATACGTTCAGAACTCACTCACGCATTCATCCCTCCACCTTACTCCATTTCAGTGTGTACCTGGTTACCAACCCCCCATGTTTCCCTGGGAGGCGGAGCCTGGTACTGTCCCAGCTGTCGACGACTGGTTTCGGCGTAGTGAGCGGGTATGGGAGACCGCTCACCAGCATCTGAAGGACGCCTCTAATACCCAGAAACGCTTTGCCGACAGACGCCGCCGACCTACGCCACTCTTTTACCCCGGACAGCATGTGTGGCTCTCTACCAGAGATATCCGGCTCCACCTCCCCTGCAAAAGGTTCTGTCCTCGCTTCATTGGTCCCTTCAAGATAACCCATTGCATCAACTCTGTCACGTACCACCTCCAGTTACCCCGTCAGTATAACATCTCCTCGTACTTCCATGTGTCTCTGTTAAAACCGGTCACCTACAGTCCTCTTCAACCTCCAGTCTCAACCCGCAGTGCGCCCCCACCGTTGGACGTCGGAGGGAAACCTGCCTACGCCATTCAGGCATCCTTGATTCCAAACGCCTGAGAGGTCGCATTCACTATCTAGTGGACTGGGAAGGTTATGGGCCTGAAGACCGGTCCTGGGTCCCCAACCAGGACATCGTCGACCCAGAGATGAATCAGGCATTCCACCGTAACCGCCCGGATCGTCCCGCTCCCCGACCTCTGGGTCGACCACTGGACATCAGCCTCGACGCAGAACATCGGGTCAGTCCACGACCTTGTCGAACCAGCCTGCCAGGCCTGCCCTTGAGGTAGGCGGCCGCCTCTGCTCCCCAGCCTGCTCCATTCTCCGGTGCCATTGGGTCATCAGGACCCGGAGAATCCCTTGGGGGAGGCTCATTGTGTTCTTGAACGTAGCCCTGTCTTTCATTTTTGTTCATTGATTTCACCCGTGTTAGTTACTCACCTGGTCTCATCAGATCCTTATTTAGTTCAGTTCATTKTGTTTGTGCCTTTGTGAGGTACTGTTCGTTTTTGACTCTACTAAGCCTTTTCCTAGCTCGTTTGTGAGAATCAGTTATAGCCTTCAGTCCTAGTTTTGATTCACCTGCCTGTTTGCCTACCTGTGTATGACCATTGCCTGCCTGTGACCACGATTCCTGCCTTCTGCGAAGGCGAAATAAACACCTGCCACCCTCTGCGTGTGTATCTACACCTTTTTCTCCCTGAGTATTCATTAGTCAGTGCAAAAACCAAGCCATGAGGTGGAAGGAATTGTCCGTAGACACGATTGTCTCGAGGCACTGATCTGGAGCCTGCCAAAACATTTCTGCATCATTGACGGTCCCCACCTCTGTGGTGATAGGAGAACTTTCCAGCACTCCACCAATCAGGCCAACTACAGGTGAGCCAAGCTTATAGCGTCATACCCAATTAGACTCGAGGCTGTAATCACTGCCAAAGATGCTTCAACAAAGTACTGAGTAAAGGGTCTGAAGATTTCCTTTTTTTTCTTTTATACATTTTTTCTTCGTTATTATGAGGTGTGTGTGTGTATAGATTGCTGAGTTGGAAAAAACAAGAAGAATACATTTTAGAATAAAGCTGTGACGTAACTGAAGGGGGGGAAAAGTCGAAGGGTCTGAATACTTTCCGAATGCACTGTATGTAAATAATACCATATTCAGAGAAGCATATTAGTGAAGATATTACGGAATATACATTATGCTGATGCAGTACAATATGGTGAACCAGCCGGGTCTGCGAATCAGTGTCTGACAGATACAGTGCCTTCAAGAAGTATTCACACCCCTTAACTAAATTGAACATTTTATTAAATTGAGATTGTAAGCCAGTGACACACAATACCCCATAATGTAAAAGTGGAATGTTTTTAGATCATTTTACTAATTAATAAAAATTGTAAGCGCTGAAATGTCTTGAGTCAATACGTATTCAACCCCTTTTATGGCAAATAAGTTCAGGAGTAAAAATGTTGAGCAGTGACTTTCAAACACAGTTTCAACCACAGAGACCAGGGATGTTTTCCAATGCTTTGCAAAGAAGTGCATCTATTGGTAGATGGGTAAAAAAAGCAGACATTGAATATCCCTTTGAGCATGGTGAAGTTATTAATTACACTTTGGCTGGTGTATCAATATACCCATTCACTACAACGATACAGGCATCCTTTCTAACTCAGTTGTCGGAGAAGAAGAAAATTGCTCAGGGATTTCACCATAAGGACCTTAAAACAGAGTTTAATGGCTGTGATAGGAGAAAACTGAGGATTGATCAACAACATTGCACTTACAATACTAGCCTAAATGACAGGGTGAAAAGAAGGAAGCCTGTACAGAAACAAAAATATTCCAAAACATGCATCCTTTTTGCAATAAGGCACAAAAGTAAAACTGCAAAAAAGGTGGCAAAGAAATTTTATTTCATGTCCTAAACACACAAAGTGTTAAGTTTGGGGCAAATCCAACATAATACACTGAGTACCAATCTTCATATTTTCAAGCATGGTGGTGGCTGCAACATATTATGGGTATGCTTGTCATCGGCAAGGACTAGGGATTTTGTGTAAAATTTATGGAATAGAGCTAAGCACAGGCAAAATCCTAGAGGAAAACCTAGTTCAGTCTGCTTTCCAACAGACACTGGGAGACAAATTCACTTTTCAGCAGGACAATAACCTAAAACACAAGGCTAAATATACACTGGAGTTGCTTACTGAGATGACATTAAATGTTCCTGAGTGGCCTAGTTACAGTCTTTACTTAAATTGGCTTGAAAATCTATGGCAAGACATGAAAATGTCTGTCTAGCAATGATCAACAACCAACTTCACAAAGCTTGAAGAATTTTTTAATGAATACTTAGCAAATATTGTATAATCCAGGTGTGCAAAGCACTTAGATTTATGCAGATTTACTCACAGCTGTAATCGTATTCACACCCAGGAGTGTGAATACTTATGTAAATTAGATATTTTCAATAAATTAGCAAAAATGCCTATAAACGTTTTCAAATTGTCACTATGGGGTATTGTGTGTCAATATGTGAGAAAAATAATCKATTTAATCCATTTTGAATTCATGCTTTAACACAACAAACGTAGAATAAGTCAAGGGGTCTGAACTTCCTGAAGGTACAGTATGTGAGGTTTCTGTCTCTCTTGACATGAAATTCTGGCAGGATATATCCTTCTATATTTACAACCACATATCACATGTGTTTATGACTGGGATGTTTGGTGTGACCCAGGCGTGTGGGCGTCAGCACTGTGGGAGGTCCTTACTTCCTGTTTATCACTTCCTCCACGTRCATGTCAAACAGTTTACCTAACAGGTCCCCTCACTCAGGCACACACACACACACATACACACACAAACAAACATGGGGCCACAGTAGGTCAGTTGAGTCTGTGTGTATGACACAGGAAGAAGCAAGCTCTCTTGGATATAGAGTGTGAATGAGTGAAGGTGCATCTATCAGTGTCTAGGTTGACCTTTTCAATGCTTATAAAATGCAATGTCAGGAGTTCTCAGAATGAAATCTTGTTTACATTTGGTGTTTAAGAGTTTGGGTTTGGAGAAATTTTACATTTGGCTGTTTAAAATCTCACGCACATTTTCAAGTACATCCAGCCCTGTAAACTTGTGTGAGTTTTTCATTGAGTCATTATAAAGTAATTATTGGAAGCAGTATTTAACTCTAGTCTACCCCTTAGCTAAAGCCCTTTGTAGAGTGTGTGTGTCTGCACGTGTGTCCATCTGTGTTTGTGTGCTGCGTGCGATAGTGTGTGTGTGTGTGTGTGCGTGTGCGTGTGCGTGTGTGTGTGTGTGTGTGTATGTTGAAGACTGTGAGGTGAGGGTAATTTGTTAGCTCAGTTTTAGGACTTTAGTGTGGATCTGCAGCCGTCTATCTGATCTCTGGTCTAGCTCTTAAGCCCTGCCTGCCTGGATGGGGGAGGAAAGAGGTGAGGGGAGGAGGGACATTGGGGTATAGTGAGGGGGTAACAGGGGATGGAGACAGAGCAGACTGTTCCCCGGTGGCAGAGTGGTGTCTTGGTGCTCTGGGGGCCTGTGGGGCTCTGGGGGCCTTTGGGGTCTGCATACCAAAGATAATATCCCCCTATAGTCTCCAGCTAACTTAGGGCTCAGCACTAAGAGAGAGAGAGAGAGAGACAGAGAGAGTAATTTCAGCAGATAATGCATGCAGGGATTAGGATTTAAATGGAGTCCAGCGGGTGTAATGGTGCCTCTCTGCAATCCAGCATCCTCAGACTGAGCAGGGTCACACTAATCAAAGACAGAGACGGGACAAACAAATGCACTTATGGGACAGGGAGAGAGGGGAGAGAGAGATGGGGAGAGGTGTAGATAGAGAGGGTTGGGGTAGAGGGAAGAGTGGAGACAAGGGGAATAGAGAAAAGAGGGGAGATGGAGGAGGAGAGGAGACAGTGAGCTGCTTATCATACCCTACCCATTACACTCTGTCTCTCCTTTCCTCTCCTCTCTCATTTTTACTCTGAGTCCCCTCTACTTTTTCCAGTTTTGTTTTTACCAGCACTGTGATTAAAATGCAGGCTGGCTCTGTTTGGACAGCTCGGTGGTGTGTGTTCATGTGTGTATGTCTGTGTGCATGCATGTGTTTTTGTTCTCTCTCCATCTATGTGTGAGTGTGTGTGTGGGTGGTCGCGCCACACGAGGGCGCGGGGCCCCCGTTGTTATAGAACCTGAGCAGAAGTGAACTGTTGAAGGCCACGGAGAAGCCTGAGTGAAATCACAACACGGCGAGCCCCGATATGAAAGCCCCAAAAGACGAGTGGAAAAACTGGCCGGCGAGGCCCATCAGGGGCAGGGGATGGGCTGCGGCACACCCCTCTACAAAGCCCCTCTTTCACTAGGACAGATCCACACGGGGCGTGTTCTGCCTAATAAAGTTTTAATAGATTTAAATGATTGGACGGCTGAGGCTCTGTAGGAGCAGAGTGGAGCACTAGATTTTGAATTAATCAGAGCTGGCCCTGTGTGTGTGTTTGTGTGTGTGTGTGGCCTCTCGCTCTGTAGGGTTGGCTTGTCTGAGTCACATTTCTGAATGAAGAGAGAGAGGAGACATGCAGGAAAAGAGAAATAACTCAAGCTGCTGTTAAAAGATTGAGGGAAACGCTTAATTGAAGGTAGTCAGTGTCAATCAAAAACAACATGAAAATGGGTGTAGGGATAGAGTTGTGGAACGCAATTCAACATCAAAATCAGATGTATATATCATTAATTTGTAACTTTACTGTATAGCTCATTAGGAATACAAATTCATAGAAGTTTGTGGTGTCCTCTAGATAGAATACCATGTTCTCTATTTGGTCTCTTGGTGGTCTGTCTGTGTTGCCAGTGGCTTGTCCCTCACCTTTGGCTGTGGAGCTGATCCATCACTGCCAGGGGCCAGCAGGGACCAAGGATGTGGTTTGTGTGTCAGGGGTCAGGGTGAGGTTTACCAAGATAATGGGCAGAGGGCAAAACAGAGGGCTAGCTGCCCCAGAGAGAGACTGATGGATGAGCCAGTGGCGAGGGGAAAGAGCCTGATAGCGACCCTGTAGAGCAAGGGGAGGAGGTAGTCGAGTCTCATCTCTTCTTTCTCTCTCTCTCTCTCTCTCTCTCTCTCTCTCTCTCTCTCTCTCTTCCTCTCTCTCTCTCTCTCTCTCTCTCTCTCTCTCTCTCTCTCTCTCTCTCTCTCTTCTCTCTCTCTCTCTCTCTTCTCTCTCTCTCTCTCTCTCTCTATCTCTCTCAAACAGACTTCTGTGTCTCTATGGGTTTCCTGTGGCCCCGGGGTCTCTTCCATCCACTAGTCTCCACGCACAGAGCTCGTCTTCACACAACACAGCTCAGTGTCTGGGACACAGCGATAGGCATCTCCAGCCAGGCTCTGCATTTCCTGTGGGATCAGATGGATGAGATGCCAAATAGTAGGATTGTTTGTGTATGTATGTGTGTGTGTTCATATGTATCATTCTGGTATGGTGATGTGTGTGTGTGTGTGTGTGTGTGTGTGTGTGTGTGGTGTGTGTGTGGTGTGTGTGTGTGTGTGTGTGTGTGTGTGTGTGTGTGTGTGTGTGTGTGTGTGTGTGTGGTGTTGTGTGTGTGGGTGTGTTGTCGCTTCATGTGCTGTGTGTGTTTGTCAGAGTATAGGGCCTGGCCTGGATGAGGAGGCAGAAGCTTGTAGCTGCAGGGCTAAGAGGCTGCCCAGGCCAATGGCTTCCAGATGGGTGAATTACAGCCTGCTCTGCTGTTCTGGATACATGGACCCAGGTCCCATCTTCCTCCAGGGCAGTCCCACTGCATACACACACAGAACCATATGCCCTGTGCCACACACACCACACACACACACACACACACACACACACACACACACACACACACACACACACACACACACACAACACAAAACACACAACACACACACCACACCACAACAACACACACACACACACACACACATCATCTTACCGTTGGAGAGAACGCCAGATGCGAACACACGCAACCAGTAGACCTTAGGAGAGGGCCTTCCCACGCACCAGTGTGGCCGTACAAAGGGCTAGTGTTCAGGGCCCGTCGGCATGGCAACGCATGAGGCAACGGTGTGAACCAGCCTGTAAAACCCAGTGCACAGGTATGGGTCACAGACAACAGCACACTCAGACCAACATGTGTGTGTGTATTTGTGTGTGTGTCGGCTTCTGTGAGAAACACATGGTGGAAACCACAGCACATGTCCACTGTTTCTCCGTTCATAGAAAACAGTAGTTATGACCCTGCCAGCTTGAACTTCCCCCTACACTAACACACACACTCACACACACCGTGCTCAGAGTGCTACATATGGGACTATTTTCTCCCTCTCCATCCCCTATCACCACACACCAGTCTAAGTGTCTATCCAATCACCAAGCAGGAATGATTATCATCTGACGATGGAACGATCACTAAACCAATAATATTTGATGATGCATCGTTAACAATCTCCACGTGTTTGTTTATGTTCCTTTGCACTGTTGATTCCCACCACTTGTGGTCTGTCAAACAGACAGTATGGAGTGGGGTCTTATGGGGCGGCGTTATTGATCACTCAGAGGTCTCCGACCAGCCAATGACTGCCCTGTGTCATGATAGATGGGTTTAAAATCCAATCGGTGGTGGCCTGTCACATCGCACACAGCCATTGTTTGTTATTGCAGGTGAGAAATGATCCTATAGGAGGTAAACTTGGCCATGTTGAGGGAAAGGGGGGATGAGAGGAGAGAAAGGGAACAGTGGAGGACAGAAGGTAAGGAGCGATGGAGAGGATGGTGATAAAGTGAGAGTCAAAGAGGGATTGGCCTACACAGAGCCATGGATTTTATATTCTGAAAATATGGCTATGGGCCTACATACAGTTGAAGTCTGAAGTTTACATACACTTAGGTTGGAGTCATTAAAACACATTTTTCAACCACTCCACAAATTTCTTGTTAACAAACMATAGTTTMGGCAAGTCGGTTAGGACATCTACTTTGTGCATGACACAACTTATTTTTCCAACAATTGTTTACAGACAGATTATTTCACTTATAATTCACTGTATCACAATTCCAGTGGGTCAGAAGTTTACATACACTAAGTTGACTGTGCCTTTATACAGCTTGGAAAGTTCCAGAAAATTATGTCATGGCTTTAGAAGCTTCTGATAGGCTAATTGACATCATTTGAGTCAACTGGAGGTGTACCTGTGGATGTATTTCAAGGCCTACCTTCAAACTCAGTGCCTCTTTGCTTGACATCATGGGAAAATCAAAAGAAATCAGCCAAGACAGAAATCGTAGACCACAAGTCTGATTCATCCTTGGGAGCAATTTCCAAATGCCTGAAGGTACCACGTTCATCTGTACAAACAATAATATGCAAGTATAAACACCATGGGACCACACAGCTGTAATACAGCGCAGGAAGGAGACGCGTTCTGTCTCCTAGAGAGGAACATACTTTGGTGCGAAAAGTGCAAATCAATCCCAGAACAACAGCAAAGGACCTTGTGAAGATGCTGGAGGAAACCGGTAGAAAAATATCTATATCCACAGTAAAATTAGTCTTATGTCGACATAACCTGAAAGGCCGCTCAGAACGGAAGAAGCCACTGCTCCATAACCGCCTTAAAAAAGCCAGACTACGGTTTGCAACTGCACATGGGGACAAAGATCGTTCTTTTTGGAGAAATGTCCTCTGGTCTGATGAAACAAACATATAACTGTTTGGCCATAATGACCATCGTTATGTTTGGAGGAAAAAGGGGGAAGCTTGCAAGCTGAAGAACACCCTCCCAACCGTGAAGCATGGGGGTGGCAGCATCATGTTGTGGGGGTGCTTTGCTGCAGGAGGGACTGGTGCACTTCACAAAATAGATGGAAGGAAAATTATGTGGATATATTGAAGCAACATTTCAAGACATCAGTCAGGAAGTTAAAGCTTGGTCGCAAATGGGTCTTCCAAATGGACAATGACCCCATGCATACTTCCAAAGTTGTGGCAAAATGGCTTAAGGACAACAAAGGTATTGGAGTGGCCATCACAAAGCCCTGACCTCAATCCTATAGAAAATGTGTTGGCAGAACTGCGTTAGCGAGCAAGAAACATTTGACCCAAGTTAAATCATTTAAAGGCAATGCTACCAAATACTAATTGAGTGTATGTAAATGTAACGGATGTGAAATGGCTAGCTAGTTAGCCGGTACGCGCTAGTAGCGTTTCAATCAGTTACGTCACTTGCTCTGAAACGTATTAGTAGTGTTACCCTTGCTCTGCAAGGCCGCGCTTTTGTGGAGCGATGGTAACGAC
>NC_036850.1:18419002-18423995 GCF_002910315.2 Salvelinus sp. IW2-2015
GAGCCTACAAACCTGACTCAGTTACACTATACAATGTCATCGGGAGGAATGGTCAAATCACCCAACTTATTGTGGGAAGTTGTGAGGACTCCGAAACATTTGACCCAAGTTAAATCATTTAAAGCAATGCTACCAAATACTAATTGAGTGTATGTAAATGTAACGGATGTGGAAATGGCTAGCTAGTTAGCGGGTACGCGCTAGTAGCGTTTCAATCAGTTACGTCACTTGCTCTGAAACGTATTAGTAGTGTTACCCCTTGCTCTGCAAGGCCGCGCTTTTGTGAGCGAGTACGAGGTAACGACGCTTCGTGGGTGTCAGTTGTTGATGTGTGCAGAGGTCCTGGTTCGCGCCCGTGTCGGGAGGGGACGGTACTAAAGTTATACTGTTACATTAAACTTCTGACCCACTGGGAATGTGAAGAAATATAAAGCTGAAATAAATCATTCTCTCTACTATATTTGACATTTCACATTCTAAAAATAAGGTGGTGATCCTAACTGACCTAAGATAGGGAATTTTTACTAGGATTAAATGTCAGAATTGTGAAAAACTGTTAAGGTGTATGTAAACTTCTGACTTCAACTGTAGTTCTTTGAGAATAATAGGGGAAGACGGAGAAGATTGGGTCAAGACATGTTACCTTCCTCCAGCTACCTACACATAGGTTGAGAGAAAACTGTATACCGTATCCTTCTTTCTCTGAAGCATATGACTATGGCTCTATGGCCCAGATGTCTCAGCATCAGTTTGAGCTGGTCTCCAACTGTGTCTTCTAACTTACTGCAATGAGATGGAAACACAGACAATCCAAACAAACATCCATCTCAGGCTCCTGGATCTAACAGTTTCTACCTGGCTTGTGGAACTGTGTAGGCGATGTCGTTTATGTGTGTGTGGAAATTGTGTGTGGCATTTGATGGTGTATTGTGGTGTGTGGTGCTGTCGCGCTGTTTTGTTTTGTCGCTTCGTGGGTGTCAGTTGTTGATGTGTGCAGAGGGTCCCTGGTTCGCGCCCGTGTCGGGGCGAGGGGACGGTACTAAAGTTATACTGTTACATAAACTTCTGACCCACTGGGAATGTGAAGAAATAAAAGCTGAAATAAATCATTCTCTCTACTATTATTTTGACATTTCACATTCTTAAAATAAGGTGGTGATCCTAACTGACCTAAGATAGGGAATTTTTACTAGGATTAAATGTCAGGAATTGTGAAAAACTGTTTAAGGTGTATGTAAACTTCTGACTTCAACTGTAGTTCTTGAGAATAATAGGGGAAGAGGAGAAGATTGGGTCAAGACATGTTACCTTCCTCCAGCTACCTACACATAGGTTGAGAGAGAAACTGTATACCGTATCCTGTCTTTCTCTGAAGCATATGACTATGGCTCTATGGCCCAGATGTCCTCAGCATCAGTTTAGCTGGTCTCCAACTGTGTCTTCTACTTACTGCAATGGATGAACACAGACAATCCAAACAAACATCCCATCTCAGCTCCTGGATCTACAGTTCTACTGCTTGTGGAACTGTGTAGTCGATGTCTTTATGTGTGTGTGGAAATGTGTGTGTGCATGATGGTGTATCTGTGTGTGTGTGTGTGTGTGTTTTGTTTGTGCGCTCTGCTTCTGTGTGTACAGGTCCTGTATTTCAGCTTACATTAGCCCAGTGTGTGACAGACACACGCACACACACACAGGACAACTGTAAAGATGACTCTGCATTAAATTGTTTTCATTTGCTTATAAATGACATTAGGCATTGAACCTGTTAAGTCAGGGATATAACAGCTTGGCTAGTTAATGAAGTGGCAATAGTCGGCTTAGTTTTTCTCCCTCACATATTGCTCTCAGCAGAATAGGACTCAATTAAAGTTTTCTCTCCAATGATTGGCCATTATTTTATTATGTATTTTTTTATGTTGTATTACGTTTGAAAATCACTTCATGATTAGACTGAAGTGAATCAGAACGGACCCCACCCTAATATCCAGTATGCTCTCGGCTGGCCGCTGGGCTGTAGGTCTGTAGTGGTTCTACTGTCCTGTTGGCCCCTGGGCTGTAGGTCTGTGGTGGTTCTACTGTCCTGTTGGCCCCTGGGCTGTAGGTCTGTGGTGGTTCTACAGCCTGGTGGCCCCCTTGGCTCTCATGTTCGGGTGTTTGAATCATGGCCCTGGAGGCCCCTATCAGACAAGACCAGACAAGGCCTAGCCTGGCTGACACGAGGGCGAGCGGTGACACACTGGTCTGGACAGGAGTCTGTTGGAAATGCAGCATTCACACAGAAATGTGCTGAGCTTTGATTGGTTTTCTGAAACATTTTCTTCTTTTTCTGGGGAGTTGAGACCTCACGTTGTCTTGATTAGAAAATCCAACAGTTGTATTGGAAGTGGGCGGTGCTCGAGGGCTGTGTGTGGTTGTCCATGTGGGTGTTTGAGTGAGAAAGACACAGAAGAGAACCAATCAGCAAAAAGCATACTCCCCTTCATTATGGATGCATCGTGCCTATAACATCAAGCAGCCTTGCCAGACTCTGAAGTCAMGAAGACGTTGAGTTTGGTGTCAGCCAGACTACACCAGGCCAGGCAGGAGAAACTAAACGGTCACTTACTGTGGCTTTTCTGCTTCTGATGACACCACCGTAATAAAAGGGCTGATTATTTTCCCAGCTATTTCAAATGTGCGTCACACTCGAACCTAGCGGAGCAGTATGGAAATAAACCAGAAGCATGAGGAGGAGGAGGAGAGGAGAGGAGGGATGTGTTACCTCATTTTACCCCTGCCAATACCTCCACCACTGTCTCTTTAAAAGAGAACACTCCGTGTCAGACATCTTGTCCAGGATATCAGGGATCAGGACCTTATCGCTGTCTGTATCAGTCTGTAACACTGTACAACAGCAGCCCTCTCTCTCCAGATAGGGTGTTGATGGATGATGGTGTTGTTGCTAAATGTCGTCACGGTGGAATTATGGCACGCTGTGGCGCTGAGAGATGACATCAGGGTTAGCGATCCTGTCATTGTTTAACCTTCCTGAAAAAAGTGCCGCCGTGCTTCTATTTTAGATTGGTGAGCATTGTAGGTTGTTAGTCATCGTCAGTGGTCATTAGGCAGTGACACCAGTGAAGACGGTCAGGATACCTTCCTGGGCTCGCGAGTGGTGCAGTGGTCTAAGACACTATCACAGTGCAAGTGGGCTGCATCACATCGGCTGTTATTGCAGTCCCATAGGGCGGCGCACAATTGGCTCAGTGACGTCCAGGGTAGGCCGTTCATTGTAAATAGAATTTGTTCTTAACTGACTTACCTAGTTAATAAAGGATAAAAAAAAGTAAATACAGTTGTAATGTACTTTGGATACAGTTTTAATGATACAGTTGTAATGTACTTTGATACAGTTGTAATGTAAGGGACTGGTCCTTTGTAAAGAATCCCAAGTAAAAAAAAGAAGGCAGAAGTCTAGAGACAAGCAAAGCAGAACAGTGAAATTACTGACTGGCATAAACTAGGCCAATGTTCCCAACCTTTTTCTGTTCTGTACCACCAAATGAATTTTCTTTGCCAGAGTGACCCCTGAAGTACCCCTTCATGTGCATTTGACCGGCTGGTCTCATGATCTACTCAATACCCTGTGGATAGGCCAAGTACCCCTCTGGTTGGGACTACTGGACTACGAGACACACGCGCACCACACACACAACACACACAACACACACACACAACACACACACACACACACACACACACACACACACAACACACACACACACACACACACACACCACACACACACACACACACACACACACACGACACACACACACACACACACAAGACACACACACACACACACACACACACACACACACACACTCAGACTAGACGATATCATGCTAGGAGGACCGGATGACCTCCCCAGCTCTTCCTACCCCACACACACTTTAACCGAGTAATCTCTCTATTATCTTCTGCTCTCCACAGCAACTACGTAGGTGGTGAGGAGGATGACGATGTCCTCTCATGCACCTTCCCATGTGTGTTGGTACTGCTTCATTGTGTGAACACTGCACCGAGAACAATGTCCAAAAACAAACTAGTAAACTGAATATTTATCTGTACACCATTTCTACATGACAGTCAACAGATATCATCAGAGGAACAACAGCGATTGGTTGGATCGAAATCCACACACACACATGCTGCACACACACAAAATCGCTGCCCACAGACACAGTGTGTTACTAAGACGCCAGTGATACTGTCTCTGAGACGGTCATTTCTCATAAAGAACACTATGTTTAGCATTAGTCACATCTGTTGAGCATGACTACTGTGACCCGCACATGAGTCAGAGCATCTCCAAACATATCAGAGATTGCTATGCTGATAGTGACCCATCCTAAACAGGGCTTGTTAGGTGGAGGGGTAGACTGGAAATGGGAGGAAGTAGATTGAGGTAGAATCAGTGATATGTGTGTGTCCGTGTGTGTCTTCGTGTGTATGTTGTTGTTTGGATTAAGGGAGGGGATGGGAGTGTTTGGTGCCTAATCCTTTGATTGATGGAGTAAATTGGGTGGGCTAGGGTTTGTCTGGGAGGAGAGGGGAGAGTGGGTCTTGTCTGGCCTCCCTCTGTCTCCTGTCTGATCCAGGCTGCTTGGTGGCTATGTCCCTACCCCCACGGACTGATGAAGCCCTATGCCCAAACATGTCAGTGTGCATGTTATTTGATATGTACATAAATGGATGAATGAAAGCTAAAAAAGCTTCTTTTTTTTAAGTACACCCTGCTTTTATCTCTTTGCAATGTCTCTCTGCTTGCAGACACTTTGGGTAAGTACTGTAGTTCACAATTCCTTGTACTTGTTTTTGCTGGGGACACTTTTCCAAGGTTAAACTGAGTCTCGGTTCCTGAGTTTGATGAGGGGAGAGAGTTCTATCTGTCTCTCTCCTGCATGTCAGGGTTTGACTTATTGGGATGGCTTGACGCACCCCTGTC
>NC_036850.1:18424113-18434643 GCF_002910315.2 Salvelinus sp. IW2-2015
CCTCTATCTCTCGCTTCCTTCTGCTCCTCTAATCTCCCCCCTCTGTCTCTCCCCCTATCTCTCCCCACCTCTATCTCTTCCCCTCCTCTGCCTTCCGTCTATCTCTCCCCTGCTAATCTTCTCCCCGCCTCTATCTTCCCTCCTCCTCACCCCTATATCTCTCCCCCTCTATCTATCCTCTCTCCTCCTCTACCCCTCTATCTCGTCCCCTATGTCTCTCCCTCCCTCCTGCTCCTCTATCTCTGCCCCCCTCTATCTCTCCCTCCTCTCCCCCTCTATCTCTCTCCCCTTCTATCTCTCCCTCCGCTCTCCCTCTCACACCTCTATCGTCTCCCTAGCTTTCTCCTCACCTCTGCAACTCTCTCTATCCCTCTCTCTCCTCTCTCTTGTAACTCCTTTCTTTTCCCCGCTCTCTCTCTTTCTACTCAAACTCTTTCTGCCTCTCTCCCCTCCATCACTCTCCCTCCCTCCCCTCAACCATCCCTCTCCCTCTTTTTCTCCTTCTTCCTCTCTCGCTTACTTTCTCCCTTTCCATCTCTCCCTCTCTCCTCTACCCCTCCATCCCTCTCTGCCTCCCAGTGTGTATSGATCTAGAGGGAAGGGATGACATTCCCAGTTGTCCTAACCACCAGTGCCTGTGTGGCCTCCTTTGTTGGGATGTTACTCTTGGTGTTCCTTTTCCAGAGAAACCACTGTGTGTCACAGCTACAGAAATAGATCCCTGTTTATATTGCCCAGATCCCAACTGCATTTTTGTTTTCAAAGATGTTCAGCGGTGAACTCTGTGAATTAAAAAAAAATCTTTATTCTGGTTTGAACTTAAAGCACCAGGTATACAGTATGTCTCCACTGAGGTTGTATTAACGGTGGTCTTTGCAGCTATTCATGTAAAAGAATAAMAATTTTAAATGCCATTGTTCTTTGTTCCAGTGGTCTGTAAGTGTTCTTGTCCTGTGAGCCCCTAAAGCTGTGTTACACATTATTTTATTCTCAATTTTCTAAGATTCAAAATATTATCCATAGAATATAACGGTTTTGTACCTCAGTCTTCTTGTCCAGCGATTTTTCAACTGGTGGGTCAAGACCCACATTTGGGTCGCGGGAAGTTTGGAATGGGTTGCTGGTGTCTGAGTAAAAACATTTAAAGATTTTWAAAAAACATTTAAAAAATATATATATATTAGAGAAAAAAACTCCCGTCTGAACTTAAATTACTTAAACCAGGTAGAACGTGTGTAGAAATTATAATGAATTTAAATTGTTAAATCATTTAATCTCATTAAAAAATGATATCACATTATTTTCAATATAGAGCTATTAGCAACGATGCAAACCAGTGAGTTTAACATTCTTCATCAAGAATATGGGCAACGTTTTATTATTGACAATGAAAGAGGTGGGAATGTTGTTTCCTTGTCATATAATTGCAATATATTTAGCATCAAAAAAAGTTTTCCTGCAATTCGAATATTGTGTCGCGACTGAGACAACCTGGTTCAATTTGGGTCCTGAGGCAAAACCAGTTGAGACCCAGTGCTCTAGTCAGAGAATATGATGAGTGGTGTGGTGCAGGTCTACCAGGTCCTCTTACTGTCTCCCTTCTGTCTGATTGCATTGGTAAGGCCCCCCCCTGCTGGAGATAGTCTGCATTGCTCTATAGACAGCGTATGCGCACGTCTCCAGTTGGAAATGCTGCAGATAGAGATTTTGAAGAGTTTTAATACTTTTTATTGTAAGTCTGGAAGAACCGGAATTTTGTAAAAGGGGAAGTTTTGTCCTAAGATGAATCGTGCTCAAAGTATTGTGACCTTGTTGCCCTTAGTGTCTGAGAGGTGAGTAAGCGTGCTCTCTCAGTATGCTGTGTGTGCAGACTGTAGACTCTAAGTGTAGTGTGRTTGTTGATGTGGCAGCCTGTCCAATCCAGTCCCATACAGCCATAGTGATGATAACATAGTAGGTCAAATCAGAGTGGTCATCTCCTCCCCACACTGAGAGCTGACCATAAATCACATTATAGTGTCTGTGTGGCGTCCACCCACCCTGCCTGCCTGCTGCCCACCAGGGTTAAACCAACACTGCCATGGGAGGGGGAGGAGGAGAGGAGAATGAGGTGAATGATGGAGGGAGGCCAGGGTAAATGTTGCTTTGTCTTCTTCTCTAGTGACAGATGACAGTGTCTGTGACAGGGAGTGAAGACACGAGAGAGACTATCACTGTGGACAAGCAGACAAGTGGT
Source organism: Salvelinus sp. IW2-2015 (assembly GCF_002910315.2). Taxonomy (NCBI): domain Eukaryota; kingdom Metazoa; phylum Chordata; class Actinopteri; order Salmoniformes; family Salmonidae; genus Salvelinus; species Salvelinus sp. IW2-2015. The sequence goes on from NC_036850.1 coordinate 18,426,350, forward strand.
CATTATTCACTGGTGTCACTGTCAACGCTGTGCGTCTGTGTCTGTAAGGGTCCTGTGTGTGTATATGTGTGTGTGTGTGTGTGGGTGTGTGTGTGTGTGTGTGTTGTGTGTGTTCAAGTGGTTACAAAATAAAGAGTAGTATATTTGCCCGTACACCAAGCTGTTATTTGACAAAGACACACACCCACACCCCTTGTCTAACCGAGGTGTTCTCTTATCTTGCCCCCGGGCTGAAGGCGAAAATCCCGCCCGCTAGCCTATATGTCCCCGTTTATCCGCCGTCGTGCCATGTCCGATAGTGATAGCCACTCTCTCGAACAGTAACGTGATCACACCGCGTCTCGCATTCCTCAGTATCAGAGATCGCCCAATAAATGACGTCTTTGCCTCAGTACCCGTCTGTCGCTGACTGATATTCTTAATCGTACCACCCTCTAGTGTTATCAATTTATGTGTCCAGTTGTTTAAAACAGTAAATCTTCTCACTCGGACTCCCGCTAAGAAAACACGTTTCATTCCAAGTCCGCTAGTGAGCAATAATCGCTCATTATGTTCTGAGAATTCCAAGAATATCATATTTTCAAGGATAAGAGATGTCGAGGCAGCAACATTATTTACACAAAAGACTAACATTTTTTGGGGAAATGTGACACGTCAGCTTCTACTCCAGCGCCATTGTTAGGTAGGTGGTGTGTGTAGTACATGTGTGCTCTGTGTCATTAATTATTCCAGTCTATGGTCTGTGTCTCATTGTTGTGCTTGCATCCTGTTAGAAGTAACAGATATTTTATTACATTTTAGATGGATCTTTCTGTTTCTGGCTGTTTTTGCCCTAGTGAGCGCTTTCTGTATTAGGGACTGTAGCAAAAGAGAAGTAGGAGATTCGATTCTGCAACCATTAGACAACACACTAATAAAACAACCCGCTACGTCTTGCAGGTCTATTCAGTCGTAGTATTTCTTGTTCTACCTTCACCGTGAAATATTTGTTTTAAAAATTCGATCAAAGCTTTTAGCTAATGATATATCTTTAATTGATGAGTTGCTTACATTATCAATGTTGGTTTTGCATTTACTCACACAAATCTGCAATGCCTTTCATGGTATGCCCGTTACCTGCTAATTACTTTCTGTTGCGTTCCATGCACAACGACATTGAAATATTACGATACTGTAGTTCGTTCCCGTTATTATCTGGTGTGTGTATATGCTGTGTTATTCACATAGATTGGTTACGATTATTGAGTATGAAAGATAAGTAAGCCATTCCATATGGAGTAACAATAGCCAAATGATTTCGCATCATGCCAGATGCATCTCTGTTACCTTTCACCGTGCTTATGTATTCTCAATTTCAATTGCTTATAATGTACAGCTACAGTATCGGTGTGCTTGAATTGAGAATTACTAAGAGATATTCTTTCGTTTTCAGTTTTTACAACATAAACGGTTTCATATATATCTTCCAAGAAGTCCACGCCTTGGGTTTCTATACGCTAGTTGTTACTATTCTGTCTAGTTTTGCATGAGGAAAGCAACTCACAGGAGTATAGTCTGAATATTCTAATCATCATTATGTTAGTAAAATTAAAAAATTTGGTTAATCTCAACTCTTCTGTCTTCAGTCAATTATTGGAAACATGCTCACACTTCTAAGTTGGGATTAAAGAAACAATACACCAGAGTAACATTCCTCTGTGGGGCATATTTTCCTCCTCAGCTCGTTCTCTAAAGAGAGATACCAACAGAGGGAAGCGGGGGAACCGTGAAGGTGTTACTATTGAGTGTTCTATAACAGAAGAGACCAACGGGGGCCATATTGATTAGAAAGACTCACTTAATATAGTTAGCTAAGCATTTGTAATCGCGCGTTGAATGAAGTACGATTTACCTCATGAATTTTATTAGCATCCTAAAAAACATAACAATTCCAGTACTGTAAATAATGATACATTGTAAAGACAATCTCCCCTTTCAGCAAATGAAGACGAGACTTATGCTGCCCGTCTTGAATGATTGAGAAGGGCTATGAGACTCTTGTCGGTCTTTTAAGGTGGGTGAAGCAAACACACCTTACTGGATAGGAAAGAGGGAGATATCCCTATTGGTACGCTTTTCACCCAATCTGTCCATCTCTTAGAAAAGAAAAAGAATGACGATTCAGTTATACAATTGACTAGATATCCCGCCTGTCCCTGTCCCTTCCTCCCGTCCTGTCCCTTTCCCCTGTCCCCTTCCCCTTCCCTGTCCCATTCCCTTCCTGTCCCTGCCCTCCCCTTCACTGTCCCTCTTCCCTTCCTGTCCCTCCCCTGCCCCTGCCCTGCCCCTGCCGCCGTCCCTCCTCCCCCCCCCTTTTCCCTCTTTCCTTCCCTTCCTGTCCACTGTTCCTGGTCCCTGTCCTGTCCCTGTCCCTTTACCTCCTGTCCCTGCCCTGCTGTTTTTAAAAACGTACTTGAAGAAGCGCTCACTGGTGAGGGAGGAGAAGAGGAGAGAGGCTGTAACAATTAGCTGCCCATTTTATTATGCTGCTGTGTACATACTAAGACACGTCAAGTTTAACTACAGCCAGGGGTCCGTATTTTTAAAAACATTTTCTCCCAATACTATTGCCATTACCATGTCAAAAACAACGCTTGAAATAAACACAGTTCACACCCAGTGTATGAGTGCCAAACACAGTCGCTTACAGCCATTCATTCTTCATGATGTCAGGCGCCTCAGAATTGAATGCCTCGTTGCCGCAAATTTTCGGATGATGGGATATCAACATACTGTCTATGTGTGTTGGGTCTTTGAGGGGTGACTTGGTTGACTATTTTATTTTTTTTGGCTGACCATTCCAAGTGTCTGTGATAGTGTATGTGATCGGAACTATGTTTGAAAAGGTGACCCAGTACAAGTAATGAGCTGATGTGACAGACTCATAGTCATGTGAGTTTCATGACGTAATGAGATGAGGATAGTAGTGTATATCAGCACACCTGCAGTTGTCCTGTTCTGCAGGGATAGACACGTGTGTGAGATTACTCTTGTCATATCCTCTATCTCCCCTGATCTCTCTTCTCTCCCTCCCTCTCCCTTCTCTCCCCTCCCTCCCTCCCTACTTTCCCCTCTCCCCCTCCGTTCTGCTCCCTCCTCCCCTTCTCCTAAATTTCCCTACCTCCCCTACTTCCCCTCTCCTCCTCCCTCACCTCCCTACTTCCCTCCCTCCCTTCCTCCTCCCTCCCTCTCCCCATAGAACCCTCTCATTTTCCTGAATGCAAGAATAAACTGCGCAGAGAGCAGAGGGGCCTGATCCTTGTTCATTTTCCTCACTTGTGTGAATCGGTTTCCCGTCTGCAGCTGAACCACGAACAGTCTGAAAGCACCGTCACTCAGCCACTGTCTGCACTGCTCTGTCCTCCTCTGAACAGTGGACCTCTAACCCACGCTGGGCACACAGAGGGCGTCGGAGAGGGGTGACTTCCACCACCATTTTTCAGCACACGGAAACCAGTAACACCCCATATATCTAAGAGGAGAACTAATATTCCACAGAGTAGTTTATTTGGTGAGCTGGGGAATTGTGGCAACAGTCGTGTGATAAAACTCACAGCCTTGGCATTTGCTAATCACATTTAATACTTCTTTTGAGAGTCTCAAATCAATTCAACGTCCTACATGCTGTTGCCAGTCTGAGTAATTAACGGGTAGCTGAGCAGTCTCTGTCTGTTTTTCTGCAGAGGCTCCTGGGTGCAAAACATACTGAATTGCCTCTCTCTCTGTAATGTTCTGGTTTATCTACAACCTGTCCCAAACATGCCCCCATCCCCCCTTACCTACCCCTGCCTCTCCATAACATAATCAACTCTACACCACACACCACACATCACAATGCACGCAGACACACGCATTGTTTTCATATAATCACACAAATTTACCACAGACATATTTAGCGAATTCTTATTGTACCTTGCTGAGTTGCTTAAGGTCCTCCTCTTTGTTTTGGTTCCTTTTATGGGCTCAAGAAAATTATCCAAAACCTCTTCTTGCAGAGAAGCTTGGCTAAACAGACTGTAGGGTGTCCAGTTTCTGTTTGATATACATGAGGTGGCAAGGAGGAGGAGAAGAGAGAGCGCAGGAGGAGGGAGGGAGGAGGAGGGGGGAGAGGAGGGGAGGAGGGCGAGAAGGGACGAGGAGAGAAGATGAGAGGAGAGGAAAAGAACTTCGAGAGAAATAAGGGAGTGGGCGAGAGGCGAAGGAGGAGAGAGGAAGTGAGATGGATGAGAGAGATAGGAGGGAGAGAGAGAGTGGGGAGAGATGAGTGAGAGAGTGATGAAGGAGAGGAGTGGGGGAGAGAGAAGAAGAGATGAGAGGGAGGAGAAAAGAGAGGGAGTCGGGAGGAGGAGAAACGAGAAGCAAGGGGGCGGGGGAGAGAGAAGGGAAAGCATGGAGTGGAAGAGAGAGAGTAACAGGAGTGGAAGATGAGAGAAGGAGAGGGGTGGGGGAGAGAGAAGGAAGGGAGATGGAGAGAAGAGAGCAGAAGAGATGACTGGGGAGAGGAAAGGAAGGAAGGGGTGGGGTAAGAGAGAGAGAAGAGTCGGATGCGGGAAAAGAGATAGTTAAAGGAGGGGAGAGAAGAGAGACAGGCGAAGGGAGTAGAGAGGAGAGAGGAAAGAGACGAGAGAGACGATAGAGAAGAGAGAGAAGAGAGGAGAAGGAGAGAGAAGAGGAGGAGAGAGAGAGAGAGAGAGAGAGGCTGTGGAGTCGGGAGGAGAGAGGAGAGGAGTAGGAGAGAGAGAAGACAGAACAAAGAGGGGAGTAGTAGATAAGAAGGTGGAGTATTGGGAGTTAGGGCTAGCAGATGTTATCACATCCTGTCTGAGTTAACTGATGGTACATTGTATGTAGAGACAGCGACCCCTGGCTTTGACAACTTAGAGACAACCCCTGCCTTAACCGGTTCAACCACAGCTCGAGAAGAGCTTGGCGAAGTGGTGTGTGCGCGTGTCACTTAGAGTATCACGTACATATCTGTCCTGCTATGTACCCATGTCAAGCTATTGTCCAAATCAACCAAACTCAATCTCCAATTTCTCTTGAGCTAACATATACACACCATTATTCGAAAGAAACATATCCTCACAGCAGGCGCTGAATATGTGTCTGCTGTGTCTGCTCCAGCTCATGACAATTCAATCATTTCTGTATCATCTCCTTATCTGAGCTCTGCTTGAGCACACACACACACACACACACACACACACACACACACACACACACACACAACACCACACACACCACACACACACACACACACACACACCACACACACACACACAACACACACACACAGCACACCACACACCACAACACCATACCAAGTAACTTATGTCAGACCAGAGCTCCCTGCGACTGCTATGCATTTCATCAGTAGTTTTTAAATACAGTACACTAACCAATGTGTTGCACAGAGTTCCCTGGAGTCTGATGTTATTTACCCTCGAACAGCCAGTTATATAGAGATACTCAGTTGTACCACAGCCGTCAGTGATGATCTCTCCCAATTCTGAATTTGGGACTTTATTTACACACAAGTGAGCACATTGAGCATTCACGCACATAACACAGTTGGAAATGATTCCTCTCTCTTTAAGCCCATGTCAAAGGATGGGCTCTCTCAGTTGTGGACTAGCTGATCTGACAGCGTGATATGAAGGGGAAAAAAACAGCCAGCCAGGCTCAGAGAGTCTGTTGTGTGTGAAGAGAGCTTGACTGAATTAGCCAGCAAGTCTTGCAAATGCTCTAACCCCTCACAGGGGTGTTCACATGGGAAAGTTGAGGCGCGGCAGACCGGGGTCTGGGGATGAGGGAGAGACGTCTGACCATGATGATGGAACAGGAACGAGGAATGGAGGGCAGAGGGTGATGGCACTGAGGGCAGGGGTGGTCTTCCTGCTCTTTATACCAGGCTGACAACATCCCCTTATTCTCCCAACTGGCAACAGTGAATATCTCACGACATGCCCTATTTTGTAGTCACACACCACTTTCAGCACAAACAGCTTGCTCCACTGCAACAGCGCACACAACGCACACACACCCTACACACGCACAATCTGATACAACAAGTGTAACATATATTGTTCTTGATATTGCAACAGGAAGATTCCTCTTATAGCACGTGTAAAGTCATTAGGCAGACAAGGAGGTACAACATCAACTTCCATACACATTTATCCCAAAGATTATCATACTCATCTTTCCAGTTAATGAATGAAGACTCCTCTTTCTGATGGGATATGTTCTGAGAGTTGAGAAGGGCAGGAATCCCCGCAGTGTCCATGTATCACGCCTGGCATCACTGTGAGAAGCCTTCATCCCACAACTGCTTTATATTACAGAAATGACACTGAAACGAGCGACATATCGTCTTCTTACACCAGATCTGACAGATGACGCAGGGGAGGCCAACACAATCGTGGCTGGAATTTAGGCCACTGAATGCCCCTCCTGTTTGAGCCTATGTGTTGTGTGTGTTGGGTGTGTGTGTGTGTGTGTGTGTGTGGTGTGTGTGTGTGTGTGTGTGTGTGTGTGTTGTGTGGTGTGTGTGCTGTGTGTGTAGTCGTGTGTGTGGTGTGTGTAGTGGTGTGATGGTGTTGTGTGTGGGTATTGTGTTTTGGACAGGTTACTTTAGATAGAACTACGCTATTAAAATTGTTTATTCCAAAGAATAACGGAAAATAAGGTGTGACCAAAATGACTTGTGGTTGGTCTAAGGTGGCAGAAATGCTTGATTACATCTCATAGTCCTTTCAACCTTCTCTCTCTATAACTGATTAAGCCCAACTGCATCTGTTTTTTTAATCTCAATATCAAATATATTTTGGTAACAATTAACGTAACCTTACTCGTTTGCAATTATGGTTCATAAATAGAAAACAAAAATAACTTCTTACAATACAATTCATCAAGTAAGAATTTTTGCTAGACTGTCGTGGAGTGGTGAGGCGAAAAAACTGAAAATGATCTAGTTATTGCAAGAGAGTTTTGGACTCCTATTCTTATTATTACAACTTGATCAGAGCGCACACCACAACGTGCCATTAAGTCTTTTCAACAACTCTTCACTAAAAGTCATATTCAGCATTTTTTACAATTTCCCAGGTACTTATTCACACTCCTTCAGTGTCAGAAAGACTTATAAACAGAAGAATCAGTTTTTTACTACACTGGGCCTTTAATACTGTAGGAATATCATTCAACTGTCTGCATCACAAACCCATAACGTTAATTAGAACTACATGCTGTGTTCACCAGACGTTAATTTTAGAGATTTAGTGATACTCCTTTTGTAAATAGAACTAAAACTACTTAAGGTGGATTGATTGAGATATTCTCCCCATACAGAATAAACTTTTTGAGATTACTAGGAATTAGTGGTAAATTAGCTCATTTACAGAGACCAGCAGTTATGCCAATGCAACATTAACACAGAAGACAGGACTCATTGTATATTCATTGAGTTACTCAACCAGCACTCTGCTGTCAGTGTATCTTGCTGTCCATGACTATTCAATGATCTAGCATTAAATAGCGGATGAGGTTAAAGAAATGTTTACTCACACGCCTCCACATTTGCTGCGAGCTGTCCAGTGACTGGGTCCTAGGCGGGCCTAGTCCGGGCCGCGGCTAGCCTGGATCCTCTACCCTGATTACAATGCTGTCAGAGGAAGACAGATGAACAGAGCACTTGGACTTACTATTTAGAACAGCCGTGTGGCTGGTCATTCTCCTCTATAATTATTATAAGAAAGAAAGAAGAGAAAGAAGAAGAAAGAAAGAAGAAGAAAGAGGAGGGAGAGAGGACAGGAAGAGAGAGAAAGAGAAAGAGGAAGAAGGGAGGAGAGAGCAGGAGAGAGGAGAGAGAGAAATGAGAAGAAGAGAAGGAAGGAGAGAGGAGCCGAGAAAGGGGAGAGAGAGTGATGAGAGAGGAGGAGAGAAGAGAAGAAGTAGAGAGGGGAGAGAGAGAGAGAGAAAAGAGAGAACGAGAACAGCGAGGAAAGAGAGAGAGAAAGAGAGAGAAAAGGAAGAGAGAGGAAAGGAGAGAGAGAAGAAAGAGAAGAGAGAAAGAAGAAGAGAGGAGAGAAGAGACGAGAGGAAAAGAGATCGAGAGAGAAAGGAGACAAGAGCGAACGAGAGAGATGAGTACACTGCATAAAGACAGTGAAGAAAGTCATGTAAGTCATCAAAATTACAAATTATTCTTCCGGACCATCAAGTCAACTACAGAATTGGTGTTACTCTACTTAACT
>NC_036850.1:18434668-18437018 GCF_002910315.2 Salvelinus sp. IW2-2015
TGAGCAATATCCTGTCTGAGTGTGCATGTGTTTCTTTGAGTTAAATGTCAGAGTATCACATGTGTTTATGTTAGTGACCACAGCCTTCTGAGTCCTGACTTACAGGAGCCATTCATGTTTTTTCCTGTTGGAAACGAGGCACTGCTGTAGGCAAGGGTGCAACTTTGGTTTTAGAAGTGGAGGGGACATGTCCCCCCGTCCCCAGTGAAAGTTGCGCCCCTGGCTGTAGGTGTACTGAACCTCTCTCACTCTCTCTCCTTCTCTCTCTTTTTTTCTCTCCCTCTCTCTGTTAGTAGGTGAAAACATACATATTTCTTCCCCATTCACAGGTGTTATCTGTGATTGCGCGTGCGTGTGGTGTGTGTGTGCGTGTGTGTGTGCGTGCGTGTGTGTGTGGGTGTGTGTGCGTGTGCGTGTGTGAGCATGTTTCCTAATAATTGACCTTGAATGACAAGAAGGATGTCTGAATTACCCAATCTTTTATTTTAACCTCAAACATAACTGATAATTAAAATAATTCCAGACTATTCTGCCCTTGAGTTGCGTTCCCATGCAAAACTAGACAGATAGCTAACAACTAAGTCTTCAATAAAACTCCCAAGGCGTGACTTTTCTTGAATGAATATATTGAAAACGTTTATGTTGTAAAACTGCAAAATACAGAAAAGAATATACTTTAGTATTCAATTCACACCGACATACTGTAGCRGTACATTATACAATTGAAYTTGCATGAATACAAAGCACGTGTWAAGGTACCATGCATCTGGCATGATGCCAAATCATTTGGCTAATTGTTACTCATATGGTAATTGGCTAACTCCTTTCATTACTCTAATAATGTACAACCATCTATGTAGAATAACAAAGCATATTACACTAGAAACAGTAACGAAACTACAGTATTGTATATTTTACAATTCGTTTGCATGACGCACGAGCAAAGTAATACAGCTAACGGCATACATGAAAGGCATTGCAATTTGTGTGAGTAAATGCAACCAACCAACATTGATATGTAAGCAACTCTATCAATWACAAGATTATCATCATTAGCTAAATGCTTGAATCGAARTTACAAACAAATATTTTCCAAGGCTGAAGCGTGACAAGAAATAACTACACTGAAAGACCTGCACCGTAGCGTTGTTTTTAGTTGCTTCTATGCGTGCAGAACGAATTCTCTACTTCCTGTTTGCGTACAGTCTAAGTACCAGAAAGCTCCACTAGGGGGCAAATAACACCATGGAACARAATGAAAATCCATCTTAACCATTGTAATAAAATAATCTGTTACCTTCTAACAGGATGGCAGCACACAGACCATAGACTGGAATTTACATGACCACAGACACACATACATACACACACACACCTACCTAACAATGGCGCTGGAGTAGAAGGCTGACGTTTCACATTCTCCCCAAAAAATGTTAGCTTATTGTGTACATAATGTTGCTGCTACCATCTCTTATACCTGAAAATAACTTCTGGACATCAGAACAGCGATTACTCACCGCGGACTGGAATAAACTTTTTCCTTTAGCGAGTCCGATGAGAAAGATATACTGTTTTAACTGGAACATAAAATTGATAACCTACGATTAAGATTATCCTGCCAARGGGACATTAAAAACTGTAATATCTTATGTTTCACCGAGACGTGGCCGAACGACGATACGGACAATATAGAGCTAGCGGGATTTTCCATGCACCGGCAGAACAGAGACACTACCTCTGGTTAGACAAGGGGTGTGGGTGTGTGTCTTTTTGTCAATAACAGCTGGTGTACGAGGACTAATATTAAAGAGGTCTCGAGGTATTGCTCGCCTGAGGTAGAGTACCTTATGATAAGCTGTAGACCACACTATCTACCAAGAGAGTTCTCATCTATATTATTCMTAGCCGTTTATTTATCAACACAGAACAAYGCTGGCACTAACACCGCTCTCAACAAACTCTATAAGGCCATAAGCAAAGAAGAAAATGCTCACCCAGAAGCGGRGCTCCTAGTGGCRGGGGACTTTAATGCAGGCAAACTTAAACCAGTTTTACCAATTTTTTACCAGCATGTCACATGTGCAACCAGAGGGAAAAAAATTCTAGACCACATTTACTCCACACACAGAGACGCATACAAAGCTCTCCCCCGCCCTCCATTTGGCAAATCTGACCATAATTCTATCCTCCTGATTCCTGCTTACAAGCAAAAACTAAAGCAGGAAGTACCAGTGACTTGCTCAATACGGAAGTGGTCAGATGACGTGGATGCTACACTACAGGACTGTTTTGCTCGCACAGACTGGAATATGTTCCAGGATATTTGAGGAGTACACAACCTCAGTCATCA
>NC_036850.1:18437235-18531278 GCF_002910315.2 Salvelinus sp. IW2-2015
CAATACAGGCATTAAGATGAATCCTACAACACCGGCTTCTGGCGCTCGTCCGGATGTGGCAGGGATTGGGAAAACACTGACGTCTACAAAGGGAAAAACCCAGACGCGAGCCCGAGTGACGCGAGGCCTACCAGACGAGCTAAATGCCTTTTATGCTCGCTTTCGAGGCAAGCAACAAACTTTGGGGGGAAAAGGGGCCGCCCTGCACGAGTTACAGCTGTTCTGGATGACTGATGTGATAACGGCTATCGGTAAGCCGGATGTGAACACAAAACCTTAAACAGGTCAACATTCAACAAAAGCCGCTGGGCAGACGGATTACCGGGACGTGACTCAAAGCATCGTGGACCATGTGCTCTCACCTGCATTCAACCTTCTCCCGACCGAGTCTGTAATTACCTACATGTGTCCAAGCACGACCACCATATCCCAGTGTCCAAGGAAGCGAAGTAACAGCCTAAATATTACCGCCGGGCATAGCGCGGTAGCCTGATGAGAAGTGCTTTGACAAGACTGTCATGGCTCACATCAACAGCATGCCTCCCCGAACCACCCTAGAACTCTCCAATTCGCCCATTCCGCAACAAACAGGATCCACAGAGTGACGCAATCTCAAATCGCAACTCCACCACTGCCTCGTCTCTCACCTGGACAAAAGGAACACCTATGGTGAGGAACTGATTCATTGAGCTACCAGCTCAACACCATGTGCGCATTGGAGCTCATCACTCAGCTAAGCTCTGGGACTAAACACTCCCTCTGCAACATGGATTCGTGGACATTCTGACCGGCCGCCCCCAGGTGGTAAGTGAGAGTCGGGCAACAACATGTCTGCCACGCTGATCCTTAACACTGGGGCCCCTCAGGGGTGTGTACTTAGTCCCCTCCTGTACTCCCTGTTCACCCACGACTGCATGGCTAAACACAACTCCAACACCATCATTAAGTTTGCTGATGACACAACAGTGGTAGGCCTGATCACCAACAACGATGAGAAAGACTATAGGGAGGAGGTCAGAGAACTGGCAGTGTCGTGCCAGGACAACAACCTCTCCCTCAATGTGAGGAAGACTAAGGAGCTGATCGTGGACTACAGGAAAAAGAGGACTGAGCAAGCCCCCATTCTCATCGACGGGGCTGCAGTGGAGCAGGTCGAGAGCTTCAAGTTCCTTGGTGTTCACATCACCAACAAACTAACATGMTCCAAGCACACCAAGACAGTCGTGAAGAGGGCACGACAAAACCTTTTCCCGTCAGGTGTCTGAAAAGATTTGGCATGGGTCCTCAGATCCTCAAAAGGTTCTACAGCTGCACCATTGAGAGCATCCTGATGGGTTGCATCACTGCCTGGTATGGCAACTGCTCAGCCTCAGACCGCAAGGCACTACAGAGGGTAGTGCGACCAGCTCAGTACATCACTGGGGCCAAGCTTCCTGCCATCCAGGACRTCTATACCAGGTGGTGTCAGAGGAAGGCCCTAAAAATTGTCAAAGACGTCAGCCACCCTAGTCATAGATTGTTCGCTCTGCAACCGCACGGCAAGCGGTACCGGAGCGCCAAGTCTAGGTCCAAGAGGCTTCTAAACAGCTTCTACCCCCAAGCCATAACATGCTGACCAGACCGGACACCGTCYCAAAATAAATGTAGAAATCCATGTTATTCAATWATTGCACCCACACTGCTTGCGCGCGCCAACGAGTGTCTGCGACGCCAAGGGCTAAAATAGAAGTCGTTCCTATTTCTGACGCAGATCGCGCTGAAAGTAATCTCCTCATTGGTTTATAGAAGCAGGTACCCACGTACCATCTCCTCATTGGTTGTACCCACGTGGGTGATTGAAAGACGAACTTTGTTGCCGGTTGTCGTGGTAATACAATGAAAGTTTAGATGCGATCACCATATAAGTTCAAAGATGAAAAAGCCTGGAAGGAGGAGAGATGACTAGAAARGATTCGGTTGGCCGTTTTATGTGTGGATTAATTGTCGGAGTAGAGGTCCTTGTGCATTTCAGGTAAAATAACAACTCAATGTTTATATCCCAGGAGAAATTAGCTAGCAACAGCAAGCTAGCTAAATAGGACAAATTAACATTGTCTAGCAAGTGCAAGCTAGCTAGCTAAATTGCCATACATGTTTAATGCTTTTCGACCTGTCCCTAAATTAATGTCATTGGTTCAGAGTTTGTTTTGATATTTTAACCTGTGTGTCATGATCGCGTTTGGTGTGGGGGGGCAAAATAAATTTATGCACGARAGCGCACGATGGCGCACGCGCGCAGCCGGTTTGGGTTCCATGTAAGACTCCTGAATATCTAATCAAATGGCTACCCAGACTATTTGCATTGCCCCCCCCATCTTTTTACGCTGCTACTCTCTGTTGTTATCATCTATGCATAGTCACTTTAATAACTCTACCTACATGTACATATTACCTCAACTAACCAGTGACCCCGCACATTGACTCTGTACCAGTACCCCCCTGTATATAGTCTAACTATTGTTATTTTACTGCTGCTCTTTAATTACTTGTTACTTTTATCTCTTATTCTTATCCGTATTTTTTTAAACTGCATTGTTGGTTAGGGGCTCGCTAAGAAAGCATTTCACTGTAAAGTGAATACTGTTTTATTCTGCGCATGTGACGAATAAAATATAATTTGATTTGATAATCTGGTTGGGTTTGACCAAAACCAAAATGCGAAAATCACACTCTCACAGCCCCAAAAGCTGAGGAACTCTCACACTCCAAACCTCAAATAAAACTAGAAAATAACTTTCACTATTTCGCTCTATTCACAAAAAGAGGAATAGGACTTATGACCACAAAGCACTAAACATGTTTTTCCTTAATGATATTATGTTATTCTGAATTTTATGTTTAGGATTCATCTTTCTGCTGCTTCGCAAGCAATGTTGGATAGAGTCAATGTGTCCGTCCTGGTGTCAAGGTATGAGCTTCATCACCAGTTGCCATCTAGCTCCCTCTCATGGCTGAGCCTCATACTACAGTTGAGATATAAAGAGAAGTTGACAGGATTTTTCTATTTTCCAAACATATTATCTCTGTGGCAGCAATGCCCATCTTTGACACAAAATGTAACATCAATAAGTTTTATTAGACTTGTATTGTGGATTGAAGTCGGAAGTTGAAGTCGGAAGTTTACATACACTTAGCCAAATACATTTAACTCAGTTTCACAATCCTGACATTTAATCCTGGTAAAAATTCCCTGCTTAGGTCTGTTAGGATCACACTTTATTTTAAGAATGTAAAATGGCAGAATAATAGTAGAGAGAATGATTTATTCAGCTTTATTTTTTCATCACATTCCCAGTGGGTCAGAAGTTATAACACTCAATTAGTATTTGTAGCATTGCCTTTAAATTGTTTAATAACTTTGGTCAAAAGTTTCGTAAGCTTCCAACAGGCTTCCCACAATAAGTTGGGTGAATTTTGGCCCATTCCTCCTGACAGAGCGATGTAACTGAGTCAGTTTGTAGGCCTCCTTGCTCGCTAACGCTTTTTCAGTTCTGCCCATACATTTTCTTTAGGATTGAGGTCAGGGCTTGTGATGCCACTCCAATACCTTGACTTTGTTGTCCTAATCCATTTTGCCACAACTTTGGAAGTATGCTTGGGGTCATTGTCCATTTGGAAAACCCATTTGCGACCAAGCTTTAACTTCCTGACTGATGTCTTGAGATGTTGCTTTAATATATCCACATCATTTTCCATCCCTCATGATGCCATCTATTTTGTGAAGTGCACCAGTCCCTCCTGCAGCAAAGCACCCCCACAACATGATGCTGCCACCCCTTGCTTCACGGTTGGGATGGTGTTCTTCGGCTTGCAAGCCTCCCCCTTTTTCCTCCAAACATAACGATGGTCATTATGGCCAAACAGTAAACAATTTGTTTCATCAGACCAGAGGGCATTTCTCCAAAAAGTATGATCTTTGTCTCCATGTGCATTTGCAAACTGTAGTCTGGCTTTTTTATTGCGTTTTGGAGCAGTGGCCTCTCCTTGCTGAGCGGCCTTTCAGGTTATGTTATATAGGACTCGTTTTACTGTGGATATAGATACTTTTGTACCTTTATCCTCCAGCATCATCACACGGTCCGTTGCTGTTGTTCTGGGATTGATTTGCACTTTTCGCACAAAAGTACGTTCATCTCTAGGAGACAAAACACGTCTCCTTCCTGAGCATATGACGGCTGCGTGGTCCCATGGTGTTTATACTTGCGTGCTATTGTGCGTACAATGAACGTGGTACCTTCAGGCATTTGGCAATTGCTCCAAGGATGAACCAGACTTGTGGAGGTCTCCATTTTTTTCTGAGGTATTGGCTGATTTTTGGGGATTTTCCCATGATGTCAAGCAAAGAGGCACTGAGTTTGAAGGTAGGCCTTGAAAGACATCCACAGGTACACCTCCAATTGACTCAAATGATGTCAATTAGCCTATCAGAAGCTTCTAAAGCCATGACATTATTTCTGGAATTTTCCAAGCGTTAAAGGCACAGTCAATTTGGTGTATTTTAACTTCTGACCCACTGGATTGGTGATACAGTGAATTATAAGTGAAATAATCTGTCTGTAAACAATTGTTGGAAAAATTACTTCTGTCATGCACAAAGTAGATGTCCTAACTGACTTGCCAAAACTATAGTTTGTTAACAAGAAATGTGTGGAGTGGTTGAAAAACGAGTTTTAATGACTCCAACCTAAGTGTATGTAAACTTCTGACTTCAACTGTATATCCTGGGAACCTCTTGTACCCCATTAGACCCAATTTTCCAGCAGCATACCACCCTGCATCCCACTGTTGGCTTGCCTCTGAAGCTAAGCAGGGTTGGTTATGGTCAGTCCCTGGACGGGAGTCCAGATGCTGCTGGAAGTGGTGTTGGAGGGCCAGTAGGAGGCACTCTTTCCTCTGGTCTAAAGAAAATATCCCAATGCCCCAGGGCAGTGATTGGGGACATTGCCTTGTGTAGGTTGCCGTCTTTCGGATGGGACGTTAAATGAGTGTCCTGACTCTCTGTGGTCACTTAAGATCCCATGGCACTTATCGTAAGAGTAGGGGTGTTAACCCCAGTGTCCTGGCTAAATTCCCAATCTGGCCCTCATACCATCACGGTCACCTAATCATCCCCAGCTTACAATTGGCTCATTCATCCACCCTCCCCTGTCCTGTAACTATTCCCCAGGCCGTTTCTGTAAATMAGAATGTGTTCTCAGTCAACTTTCCTGGTAAAATAAAGGTAAAAAAAGACAATGGCATCATAGGTCACTACGGTTGCCTAATGGGGCCCGAAGACCAAGACAGATGCTCTGGACCTAGGCATGCAATCCTCTCTCTCTCTCACACACACGCACGCACGCGCGCTCACGCACGCACACACGCACGCACGCACACACACACACACACACACAAATGCGCACATTCTCTTACTCTACTTCCTCCTCCCTCCCTCACTCTGCCAAGTCTTCAATTAGACAGCCCAGTGAGTAATTGTGTGTWGTTGATGAGTAATCGAGAATCAGTCATTAGGCTGGATTTGGAAAGTCTCTGCATGGAAAAGCCTTGTTGTGTTTCCCCTGTCGTGTCCAGGGTGACAGTCTAAGAGAGGGTTTCTAAACACATGCCATTGTAAACACACTCTGAAGAGGCATGCAAGCAGCCCACTCAGCCTGTACAGTATATGTCTCCCTGGGTTTTCATCCCCTCTGGTTGCATGGTGCTTTAATGGAACCAAAGATAATGGAAGATGTCAGAGAGCTGAGGTAGTCATAGATAATGGAAGATGTCAGAGAGCTGAGGTAGTCATAGATAATGGAAGATGCAGAATCTGAGGGAGTCATTAAGATAAGGAAATCTCAAGAGCTGAGGTAATCATAGATATGGAAGATGCCAGAGAGCTGAGGTAGTCATAGATAATGGAAGATGCCAGAGACTGAGTAGTCATAGATAATGGAAATGTCAGAGAGCTGAGGTAGTCATAGATAATGGAAGATGCCAGAGAGCTGAGGTAGTCATAGGTAGGGCCAAAGACCCCTTAAGCCCTTAGAGACTAGGTGGGAAGAAATGTAAATTGAAGCAATTCCAATGAAAAATTCAGATTTTTTTATTGTTGTAATCTCATCGTTAACACAGTAATCAAGACGCTGACCTCATTGTACAGTCACATTCATATTGGAACCCCTGCCAATTTGTCTCTAGTCTCTTCCTCTGCATGTAACATGAAAATGCTGCAAATAAAATAAAATTGTATTTGTCACATGCACCAAATACCGTGAAATTCTTACTTACAAGCGTACAGTGGCCAATGTGAGTAGGAGACGTCACATCGTGGCGACCCTATGAGAAGTTTGGCAGGAGACGCTGTGCCCTGTTCACCCTGACCACCCCCGCTTGCTTCTGCTACACCCCATTACACCCCCTTTTACACCCACGCACCCCAACCTTATCAGACACATTTTTCCTGTTTGTTTTTCCTGTGTGGTTACTGTAGTTGTTGGAATAACAGAGAGAGAGAGACTGACAGACGGGGACTGTACAGTAGGGAATGCCCAGATACATGCCACAGCTGCAATGGTGGAAATATGCAAACATGTGCAGTTCTGATTTGACAGTTCTGATTTGAAGGTTTAAGGGAACCTGCCGTCATACTACTAAAATGTGGCATCATTATATTAGTGAGAGGATTGATACATGAGCTTAGGGTTTAGTATTGAGTTATCAAATGAAGAGTTTATTGCCAAAACACTATATATCCATTTCAGAAATGTTCGCAAATTTGCTTTTATTGTTTGAAGAACTTATGAAAGAGATTGGTGTTTCTTTCTTACTTTCTAATCATGGTATGGGATTGTTCAATGACAGTCATGTATTTGTTTAAAATCGATCATTTTAGAGTGACAAATAATGATGTTTGTTTTGCAAAATGCTCTATATCCGCCTCACTCTCAAAGAAACAAGTAGTATTGCTAGGTTTTACACAGTCAAATGTAAGAAATAAGTACATTTTAGATAAAGAACCGTACAAATGATACATTTGTGACATCAATATTAATAAAATGTTTATATATTTGATAAAGTAATATGAGATCTGTATGTAAAACATTTACATTTGTCATTTTAGCAATTTAGCAGATGCTCTTATCCAGAGCAACTTACAGTTAATGAATTCCTCTTAAGATAGCTACAGTACATGAGACAAGCACATACCAGCGTCAAATTTACAGGATAAAATGGATATATAGCGTTTTGCAAAATAACACATTTTAATTCACATTTTAGTTTGACCCTATGCCACTAATCCTGTATGTTTAGGGATATAAATAATGCTTTTGAGTAAAACTATTTAATTATTACCTTAGCATAGTTGTAGCTGCATTCAGGTCTGAATTCCAACTAGCAATAGGGAAGGTTTTCTCTCTCAAATACTGTTATTATTAAATAACTTATATCATATTCTGAATTGGATTTTCATTAACTAAGTAATAGTATTATTTAATTCAGTAAATGTACTAATTTAATTCAGTAAATGAAAAATAATAGACATCCACTGTTTACACCATTAAAGTTTCCATACCCATTATTCATACATTTTGTTGGTAATGAAATAACAATAATTTCCTGATATTAAAATGAAAATACATTTACTCTGTAAATATGCAACTTGAAAACACGGAAGTAAAAAGCAGAAGTGAATGCAGAAAATCCCTCTGTATTTCATCATAGGTAAATAACCATGGCTAATGCTGTGCAATGGTTATTTTCATTTTAGTCACATGATTTGTCTCATACAATATGTAATTTGTCATTGCAACAAAGTACATTACTGAGAACCAGTGTACATTTCGGAGAGGTTTCCTGCACACAGATTAAGCCTAATCCAATGCAGATTCTCCACTGAGTTTTCTTTTTAGTCAAAGACTAATCTTAATATGTGTCTGGGAAACCGGCCCCTTGTGTTTCATGTTGGACTCAATAAGGAGTAGTCCTGAGTAGCACCACTAGAGGGTAATGTGGTAACATAAACTCTGATGGTGGACTCACTGGACTGGCTCGCGGTTTATTACTGAGTTGAATAGGGCAGAGAATTATCAAGGTCACTTAGGCTTTACCAAGGTGTATGGAAATAGCATTCGTACCCCATTCACTTGTTTTCCTCTTTCACAAGCTATCCTTAGCTTGTTTCATATCTTTGAAAGATTCCGCATAGCATTACCCATAGTTCTTCTTGGTTCTTCTTGGTTACATAACAAGGTCTATCCTCTACAGCTAGTGTAGCCTTCACTAGCATGGTTAGCCGGCCATAGGGGATGTGCTTCAGTGAGCTCTACAGCTCTGCGTTACCTTCCCCTCAAGCCCCAGCGTGGTGCATGTTAGACTTACATGCAAATGAGCAGACAGAAATACACTTTCCCCCCTCACCTYGCTGCTGTTTATAACRATGCAAATGACTGCATGTTACCCTGCCAGGCTATCGATAAGACTGTGCTTACTGGGAGATTATTTTAGCTCAGTGTTTGTTATGTTTGTGAACCATGACGTTGATATTCTTCATGGGTGGCGGGCTGAATGGTGGCTGTCAACATTTTGTTTGCATGAAAACCTTCCAGATTGTTATCATGTGTGGTTCTTCTGTAATTCTTATCATAAAAGTTCCCAGGTCCCTTTTTTATTGTCTCATAATGATCGTTGATTACAGAAAATTGTCCTTCATACTAAATACAGTGCCTTGCAAAAGTATTCACCCCCATTGGCGTTTTTCCTATTTTGTTGCATTACAACCTGTAATTTAAATGGATTTTTATTTGGATTTCATGTAATGAACATACACATAATAGTCCAAATTGGTGAAGTGAAATGAAAAAGATTACTTGTTTCAAAAAATTCAAAAACTTAAAAACAGAAAAGTGTGGCGTGCATATGTATTCACCCCCTTTGCRARGAAGCCCCTAAATAAGATCTGGTGCAACCAATTACCTTCAGAAGTCACATAATTAGTTAAATAACGTCCACATGTGTGCAATCTAAGTGGCACATGAGCTGTCACATGATCTCAGTATATATACGCCTTTTCTGAAAGGCCCCAGAGTCTGCAACACCACTAAGCAAGGGGCACCACAAAGCAAGCGGCACTATGAAGACCAAGGAGCTCTCCAAACAGGTCAGAGACAAAGTTGTAGAGAAGTACAGATCAGGGTTGGGTTATAAAAAAATATCAGAAACTTTGAACATCCCACGGAGCACCATTAAATCCATTAATCCATTATTAAAAAATGGAAAGAATATGGCACCACAACAAACCTGTCAAGAGAGGGCCGCCCACCAAAACTCAAGGACCAGGCAAGGAGGGCATTAATCAGAGAGGCAACAAAGAGACCAAAGATAACCCTGAAGGAGCTTCAAAGCTCCACAGCGGAGATTGGAGTATCTGTCCATAGGACCACTTTAAGCCGTACACTCCACAGAGCTGTGSTTTACGGAAGAGTGGCCAGAAAAAAGACATTACTTAAAGAAAAAATAAGAGAACATGTTTGGTGTTCGCCAAAAGGCATGTGGGAGACTCCTCAAACATATTGGAGAAGGTACTCTGGTCAGATGAGACAAAAATTAAGCTTTTTGGCGTCAAGGAAAACACTATGTCTGGCGCAAACCTAACACCTCTCATCACCCCGAGAACACCATCCCCACAGTGAAGCATGGTGGTGGCAGCATTGTGAAGCATGGTGGTGGCAGAATTGAAGGATTGATGGATGGCTCTAAATACAGGGTAATTTTTGAGGGAAACCTGTTTCAGTCTTCCAGAGATTTGAGACTGGGACGGAGGTTCACCTTCCAGCAGGACAATGACCCTAAGCATACTGCTAAAGCAACACTCGAGTGGTTTACGGGGAAACATTTAAATGTATTGTAATGGCCTAGTCAAAGCCCAGACTTCAATCAAATAGAGAATCTGTGGTATGACTTAAAGATTGCTGTACCCCAGCGGAACCCATCCAACTTGAAGCAGCTGGAGCAGTTTTGTCTTGAACAATGGGCAAAAATCCCAGTGGCTAGATGTGCCAAGCTTATAGAGACTTACCCCAAGAGACTTGCAGCTGTAATTGCTGCAAATGGTGGCTCTACAAAGTATTGACTTTGGGGGGGTGAATAGTTATGCACGCTCAAGTTTTGCGCGCTTATTTCTTGTTTCTTTCACAATAAAAGTGGTAGGCATGTTGTGTAAATCAAATGATACAAACCCCCCAAAAATCTATTTTAATTCCAGGTTGTAAGGCAACAAAATAGGAAAAATTCCAAGGGGGTGAATACTTTTGCAAGCCACTGTAGTAGCCAACATTTATTTACATCTACAACAGAATATTTTGCAACCATTAATTAGCTAGTGAGATGTTTACATCAAATTTTTTACATCAAATACATCAAAACATCAAATTTTATCCAACCAATTCTTACATTTGATTCATAATACATCAGGATATTATACATAGATATACAACCTTTGTTCAAATGTGTTTACATAATAGTTCATGTTCAGGTTCCGATTGACATCAGAGAAGGAATCAAATGGCTACACACAGGCATACTGCAGTCAACAGACAACCCTGTAGCCCTATAGCTGAGGTTGGACCACACGCTCCTCCAGCTGCACTCCAACCGTTATAGACTGACTTTTATTAATATCCATCCCAGCAGCACCTGTGGCCTGAGCGGGTGGTTTTTCCTCAGTAAGAGGTTGTGTAATCACGGTAACATATCTGGGGTCTGATGTGGTGGTTTCACCTCCAAAATGTTGTTCCTCTATCATACATGACAGGGTTGGATCATTCCATTTTGAAGAAAAAATCTATATCAACTTTAGTTTCAGGGGGTATAGTGTGCATAACTTATGCACATAAATGTGTGCTTTATCTTTAAGATTTCTTGTAACTGTGCTAAATGTGCTAAAGTTTTCTAGTGCAGGTCTGCAGGAAGTTATTTCCACCTCCTTGTTACCAACTAGGTTTTAATTCCTTCACAAAGCTGTGACTTCAGTCACCAAGACACTTAATGCTGTTTATTTACAACCTACTCTATAGAGAGAAATATTAATGGCCTCTTTTTGTAGGCACTAACTCCGCCCTGGTTCGTTGGACAAAACCTATGGGAAAATGAATGCCGTTTTTGTAAGGGTTTTTATTAAACGCCAAAAATAAGGTCTGTGGTTAACACAGGCTTAGGATATATTATATGTTTTGTTCCATGAGATCATTTTCATTTTGTGAATTTTTAAGCATTTATGTAATAAAAAAAAGCACATAAAGGCTTCATAATTCCTATTCATGTTAACTGACTGATATTATGTCATAGAACAAAACGTCCCACCAAGCACAAAACAGATGGGATGGCGTATCTCTGCAGAATTCTGTGGTAGCCATGCTAGTTAAGTGTGCCTTGAATTCTAAATAAATCACAGACAGTGTCACCAGCAAAAGACCCCCACAACATCACACCTCCTCCTCCATGCTTCACGATGGGAACCACACATGCGGAGATAATCTGTTCACCTACTCTGCGTTTCACAAAGACATGGCGGGTGGCAGGTAGCCTAGTGGTTAGAGTGTTGAACTAATAGCTGAGAGGTTGCAAAATCGAATCCCCGAGCTGACAAGGTAAAAATCTGTCATTCTTCCCCTGAACAAGGCAGTCAACCCAGGCCGTCACTGAAATAAGAATGAGTTCTTAACACTTACCTAGTTAAATAAAGCTAAAAAAAATGGTGGTTGGAAGCAAAAATCTCAAATTTGGACTCATCAGACCAAAGGACAGATTTGCACTGGTCTAATGTCCATTGCTCGTGTTTTGTGGCCCAAGCAAGTCTCCCAAGCAAGTCTCTTCTTGTTATTGGTGTCCTTTAGTAGTGGTTTCTTTGCAGCAATTCGACCATGAAGGCCTGATTCACGCAGTCTCTGAACAGTTGATGTTGAGATGTGTCTGTTACTTGAACTCTGTGATGCATTTATTTGGGCTGCAATTTCTGAGGCTGGTAACTCTAATGAACTTGTCCTCTGCAGCAGAGGAAACTCTGAGTCTTCCTTTCCTGTGGCGGCCCTCATGAGAGACAGTTTCATCATAGCGCTTGATGGTTTTTGCAACTGATTAACTGACCCTCATGTCTTAAAGTAATGATGGACTGTCATTTCTCTTTGCTTATTTGAGCTGTTCTTGCCATAATATGGACTATCTTCTGTATACCACCCCTACCTTGTCAGAACACAACTGATTAGCTCAAACGCATTAAGAAGGAAATCAATTCCACAAATGAACCTGTTAACTGAAATGCATTCCAGGTGACTACCTCATGAAGCTGGTTGAGAGAATGCCAAGTGTGTAAAGCTGTCATCAAGGCAAATACTTTGAAGAATCTCAAATATAAAATATATTTGGATTTGTTTAACACCATTTTGGTTATTACATGACTCCATACATGTTATTTCATCGTTTTTATGTCTTCACTATTATTCTACAATGTAAAAAAAATAAATAAATAAAGAAAAACCCTTGAATGAGTGGGTGTGCCCAAACTTTTGACTGGTACTTTACACTTCAGCTATTCTCATCTCAGGTGCTTTTCTGTGTCTCTCACCTATCGGAACCCTATGACTGTCACCTGTCTTTGAGCTGGCCAACCACATCCTGTCCCCTGACACACACACACACAATCCAGTGAGCACTGAACCGTTTGAGATGGCCTGGGTCAGAGCGGCAGGTTGGAGCAGAAATCCCCTGTACTGTGACCCTGAGATCACTGTGGCAGCCCCCATACTCTCCCTTGGGACTGACACCCCACCCCACTCTACACAACCACCACCCACCCSCTATTACCCTGCTGACACTGTAAGTTTTGTTCCACCCGAATACAAAACAGACGAGCAAAGGGTCAACCTAGGACTCACCAAGTAAAGAAAAAATACTATTTAAAAGTTGTCTATATTTCAATGGCGAACAATTCCTGTTCAGCAATGTCCTCTCGATGTGTACAGACACCTCCCCTACACACAATTTCCCCTTTCACTTCTATATGTAGTATTTTCTATATGAGTATAATCTATGTGCTCCAGCCAGGATCTTTGACTCCTTGACCACTGTCTGTCTCTGGCTCCAATGCTCTGTGTCTTCTTCCTCTTTTCTATAGGGAAGTTGCATGCTGCTCAGTCGGATCCTCTCCGGTCCACATGCTCTTCCTGTCCAGGCCAGGCCAGATGAGGAGGTCACAGATCACTCCTCCGGACAGGAACACCAGATGCCCTCACACTGCTGCAACTCTCAACTGACTTTACACAGTGAAAGCTCTATGTATTTTATGTTCTATGGACTTTAAACTGTGAACTGTACGTGCATGTTAGCTAGTAGGAGATGGATACAGTGTGTTATATGTACTGTATACCTTTAGGGCTCTTCAGTTAAAAAAAGGTTAAATAAAAAATAAAAACATTCACAACTTTAGACAGCCTACTGTATACATTTCTCACTCATATTGAAGGATGTTCAACACATGTACAGTATGTGTCTTCAGCTGGTCTTATCTAACTCATTATTTCTGAACAAAAGCTTGCTAATAAGCTTCCTATGGGTACAGCCCCCTGTAGAGGCTGGTTACACATGGGCCCAGACCCACTGGCTTATAGCAGATCACCATGTGCAATGCCAACCGTTGGCTGGAGTGGTGTAAACTTGCCGTTATTGGATTCTGGAGCAGAGGAAACACGTTATCTGGAGTGATGAATCACACTTCACCATCTGGCAGTCCAACGGATGATTCTGAGTTTGGCGGATACCAGAAGAACGCTACCTGCCCCAATGCATAGTGCCTACTGTACAGTTTGGTGGAGGAGGAATAATGGTCTGGGGCTGTTTGTCATGGTTCAACCTAGGCCCCTTAGTTCCAGTGAAGGGATATCTTAACGCTACAGCATACAATGAAATTCTAAACAATTCTGTGCTTCCAACTTTGTGGCAACAGTTTGGGGAAGGCCCTTTCCTGTTTCAGCATGACAATGCCCCTGTGCACAAAGGGAGGTCCATACAGAAATGCTTTGTCGAGATCAGTGTGGAAGAACTTAACTGGCCTGCACAGAGCCCTGACCTCAACCCCATCGAACACTTTTGGGATGAACTGGAATGCCAACTGCGAGGCAGGCCTAATCGCCCAACATCAGTGCCCGACCTCGCAAATGCTCTTGTGGCTAAATGGAAGACCACGTGTAACCACGCCAACCCAGGACCTCCACATCCGGCTTCTTTACCTGCGGGATCGTCTGACACCAGCCACCTGGACAGCTGATGAAACTATGGGTTTGAATATGGGTTTGCAGAACTGAAGAATTTCTGCACAAACTCTCAAAAACCATCTCAGGGAAGCTCATCTGTCCCAGTTCTTCCTGTCCCAGTTCTTCCATGCATACTCACCAGACATGTCAACCATTGAGCATGTTTGGGATGATCTGGATTTTGATGTACAGTACCAGTCAAAAGTTTGGACACACCTACTCATTCAAGGGTTTTTCTTTATTTTTACTGTTTTCTAAATTGTAGAATAATTGTGAAGACATCAAAACTGTAAAATAATACGTATGGAATCAAAATATATTTTACATTTGAGCAATGGACATTAGACCGGTGGAAATCTGTCCTTTGGTCTGATGAGTCCAAATTTGAGATTTTTGGTTCCAACTGCCATGTCTTTGTGAGACGCAGAGTAGGTGAACGGATGATCTCCACATGTGTGGTTCTCCATGAAGCATGGAGGAGGAGGTGTGATGGTGTGGAGGTGCTTTGATGGTGACACTGTCTGTGATTTATTTAGAATTCAAGGCACACTTAACCAGCATGGCTACCACAGAATTCTGCAGCGATATGCCATTGCATCTGGTTTGCGCTTAGTGGGACTATAATTTGTTTTTGAAAACAGGACAATGACCCAACACACCTCCAGGCTGTGTGAGGGCTATTTGACCAAGAAAGAGAGTAATGGAGTGCTGCATCAGATGACCTGGCCTCCACAATCACCCGACCTCAACCCAATTAAGATGGTTTAGGATGAGTTGGACAGCAGAGTGAAGGAAAAGCAGCCAGCAAGTGCTCAGCATATGTGGGAACTACTTCAAGACTGTTGGAAAAGCATTCCAGGTGAAGCTGGTTGAGAGAATGCCAAGAGTGTGCAATGCTGTCATCAAGGCAAAGGGTGGCTACTTTGAAGAATCTAAAATCTAAAATATATTTGGATTTGTTTAACACTTTTTTGGTTACTACATGATTCCATATGTGTTATTTCATAGTTTTGATGTCTTCACTATTACTCTACAATGGAGAAAATAGCAAAAATAAAGAAAAACAGCCATTGAAGAGAAGTGGGACAACATTCCACAGGCCACAATCAACAGCCTAATCAACTCTATGTGAAGGAGATGTGTCACGCTGCATGAGTCAAATGGTGTTCACTCCAGATACTGGCTGGTTTTCTGATCCACGCCCCTACCTTTTTTTTTAAAGGTATCTGTGACCAACAGATGCATATCTTTATTCCCAGTATTGTGAAATCCATAGATTAGGCCGTAATGAATTTATTTCAATTCACTGATTTCCTTATATGAACTGTAACTCATTAAAATATTTTCAAATTGTTGCATGTTGCATTTATATTTTTGTTCAGTGTAGATGCATGACAACTATATTACCTGTCTGTCTCACCTACTAGTCCATGTAGATTGCTTGCTACATGTGGACATGAAAAAGGAGTGTCACTTAAAAAATTCATAAAATGTAGAGATAGGTGTGAGATAAAAGGCGCATAGACCCTCAGCGCTCGTGGCTCCCCCGCCTTGCAGGGACCCCTCCCAGAGGGGCTTGGTGGTGGGTTTGGGGTCAGAGGGACATAAGTGAACCGATACTGATTAGAGGAAACAACCCTGGACTGCTGGCCAATGTGTGTGTGTGTGTTTGTGGTTTGTGTGAATGCATGTGGGTGTGTGTGTGTGTTTGTGTCTATCCTCCAGGTTCCAGGATGTGGGTTCCCTTTCCACCTGTCTCTCCACACCTCAGTGTTCTCGCTGCTCTCCCAGTTCCTCTCTTGATGACTATTCTCGTGTCACACATGCTTGTCTCTAACCCACTCCTCCCCAGAGACACAAGTCAAACTCCCAACTCACTCTGATTGCATAACAAAGATCCTTTTCTTAGGAAATCACAGGTTCTAGCATAATATTGAATTCTGTTGTTTTGTGTATGTCTTGGTTATGCTTCTGCTTCTCACTTGGTATTTACTATGTCAAATGTTTTTTTAACCTTTATTATAACAGGAAGTGATGATGAGACCAATCTCTCTTTCACAGATGAGCCTTGTGTACAAATCAATACACATCACTATACTCCCGAGTGGCGCAGCGGTCTAAGGCGCTGCATCTCAGTGCTAGAGTRGTCACTACAGATCTTGGTTTGATTCCAGGCTGTATCACAACCGTCCGTGATTCGGAGTCCCATAGGGCGATGCACAATTGGCCCAGCGTCGTTAGGGTTTTACCGGGTTAGGTTGTTGTTGTAAATAATAATTTGTTCTTAACTGACTTGCCTAATTAAATAAAGGTTAAATAAATAAACATCAATACACGAAAAGCAAAACGCAATCATAGAATCAAGTTTCCACAATCATCCTTTTGAAATGCCCTAGAGGCACCAATTCATCCACCGTTAGAGAGCCTTGGAGATCATTCCACAAGTAATGTGCAAAAAAACTAAAAGCAGATTTACCTAACTCAGTGGAGATGGAGGGGATCTCCAGATTTAGCCTTCCCTGAGACCGGGTCTGGTATCTTGTACGTCTGTAAGTTAAAAATGAAGTAAGGTACGGAGGAAGTTTATAAAGGAGGGCTTTATAAACAAAAACATCACTTAACAAATTAATAAAACAATGATATCATTTGAAACAAGCAGTAGAAAATACCATTTAGCAAAAAGGTTATGTGGGAATGCACCTGTAGATCTCACCAAGACCTTTGAACTTTAAGTCATCATCTATTTGGGTGGGGCAGCTAAAGCATCATCAACAACAACTGTCAATCTTTAATCTGGTATGTATTTACTGTATGTCCCTTATTCATGGCAATTCACACAGTCTTTCTCCACATCCTGTCCTGGGTTTCTGTTACCTGCTTCTCCACCTTGTCCCTGCGGTTATTGAGACCAGGATTCATATGATACAGTATCATCCAATCATCAGCACTGATACAGTAACTTGATAACAGTAGTCACAATACAGTATTCAAAACACATCTCAATACAGTTAAGAAAATGAAAAACATATACAGAAGATAGTATGGTTATACAAACATGTATAATATTGAACACAAGTGAGAGAAGAAAACAAAGTGTTTGCCACTAGATATGACTCTACCCACAGCTTCACATGCATTGTTTCTTGTAAATGTTGTCTTTCTTTAAAAAAGGCAAACGATCTCATATGTTGTCACGTCCTGACCTTAGTTCCTTTTTTATGTCTCTATTTTGGTTTGGTCAGGGCGTGAGTTGGGGTGGGCATTCTATGTTGTTCGTTCTATGTTTTGTTCTGTGTGTTGTATTTCTATGTGTTTGGTCTGGTATGGTTCCCAATCAGAGGCAGTTGTCAATCGTTGTCTCTGATTGAGAACCATACTTAGGTAGCCTGTTCCCACCTGTGTTTGTGGGTAGTTGTTTCCTGTTTTGTGTTGTGTCACCTGATAGGACTGTTTCGATTTTTGTTGTTTCACTTTTGTTATTTTGTATTCAGTGTTCAGTTTAATAAATTTAACATGGACACGTACCACGCTGCATTTTGGTCCGATCCTTCCTATTCCTCATCAGACGAGGACGACGATCGTTACAGAACTACCCACCACCAAAGGACCAAGCAGTGTGGAGAAGAGGACTGGACATGGGAACAGGCGGAGGCAGCAGGAGAAGGGAACCGGAGATACGAGGGAACACGGCTGGCAAGGAAGCCCGAGAGGCAGCCCCCAACATTTTTGGGGGGGAGGCACACGGGGAGTGTGGCAGAGTCAGGTTGGAGACCTGAGCCCACTCCCCGTGCTTACCGTGGCGATCATGGGACTGGTCAGGCCCCGGGCTATGGGGTGAAATTGGAGGTGAGCAAAGGAAGCGAAGTRGAGACTGTGAAGGAGTTGATGGGGAGATTGGAGGAGAGAGCAATGAGAGAGCTGCTGCGTTGGTGCATGAGGCACGACATCCGCCCGACGGAGCGTGTCCGCGATTTGATGTGACCTTAGTCAGCTCTCCATACTCGTCCTGAGGTGCGTGCTATCCATCTGGTGAAGACTGTGCCAGTCCCACGCACCAGGCCWCCTGTGCGCCTCCCTAGCCCTGCACGTCCTGTGCCAGCTCGGCGCTACAGCTCTCCAATACGTGCTCTGAGCCCGGTGCGCTACATTCCAGTTCCCCGCYTCTGCCGGGCTAGGGTGAGGATCCAGCCAGGACGGATGGTGCCAGCCCTGCTCTCCAGACCGCCAGTGCGTCTCCTCGGGCCAGGATATCCTGCGTCGGCTCTCCGCACTGTGTGTCCCGTGTGCCGGGTTAAAATCACCATCCAGCCAGGACGGGTTGTGCAGGCCCTTAGTTCGAGACCTCCAGTGCGCCTCCACGGCCCGGTCTATCCTGTGCCTCCTCCAAGGACCAGGCTGTCTCTCCGTCTCCTCCCTCCAGGTTCTCCCGCCTGTCCGGCGCTGCCAGAGTCTCCCGCCTGTCCGGCGCTGCCAGAGTCTCCCGCCTGTCCGGCGCTGCCAGAGTCTCCCGCCTGTCCGGCGCTGCCAGAGTCTCGCCTATTCGGGCCGCTGTAAGGGTCCCGTCCAGGGTCGGCGGCAAGGGTCGCCACTCCAGAGGCCCGCACTAAGTGGGCCAAGACTAAGGTGGAGTGGGGTCTAGTCGCACGCAAGAGCCGCCACCGCAGTAGAATGCCCACCCAGACCTCCCTATAGGTTCAGGTTTTGCGGCCGGAGTCCGCAGCTTTTCGGGGGGGGGGGGGGGGGTACTGTCACGTCCTGACCTTAGTTCCTTTTTTATGTCTCTATTTTGGTTTGTAGCCTAGATGTTAAGTTAACTGAATGAACGCAATTCTTGTTTCACATCAAAATTAAATAAATGAAAAACATAGCAGTACAGTAAATGCTACTGTTGTGTTCTGCTTTTACATACGACTGTGCTCACATGGGAAAAATGACATATTTTTGTTTCCTGTGTGTTTGTGTGTCAATGGTGAATATGATGAAACAAGATGAGGGGATTCACAGACCAAAACATTGGGGGGGGGGGGGGGTCATTGCTGACTCTACAGTCCATTTCAGAGACATCTTGACATTTTCAGAGAAGTAAGCAACAAATCTGGCCACAAAACCAAAAAGAGAAAAAGCAGATTTTCAAGGAAATACTTTGGAGAATAGTAATTCCTCTTTATTTAATCTTTAATTTCTTTGATGATTCTTGTTAGTTCGTGAGAGGCTGAAGTGTATGTCAGTGTCTCTAGATCTGGCATAATAAACTCAGCAAAAAAAGAAAGGTCCCTTTTTCAGGACCCTGTTTTCCAAATATAATTCGTAAAAATCCAATAACTTTACAGATCTTCATTATAAAGGGTTATAACACTGTTTCCCATGCTTGTTCAATGAAGTATAAACAATTAATGAACATGCACCTGTGGAACGGTCGCTAAGACACTAACAGCTTACAGACGGTAGGAAATTAAGGTCACAGTTATGAAAACTTAGGACACTAAAGAGGCCTTTCTACTGACTCTGAATAACACCAAAAGAAAGATGCCCAGGGTCCCTGCTCAGCTGCGTGAACGTGCCTTAGGCATGCTGCAAGGAGGCATGAGGACTGCAGATGTGGCCAGGGCAATAAATTGCAATATCCGTACTATGAGACGCCTAAGACAGTGCTACAGGGAGACAGGACGGACAGCTGATCGTCCTCACAGTGGCAGACCACGTGTAACAACACCTGCACAGGATCGATACATCCGAACATCACACCTGCGGGACAGGTACAGGATGGCAACACTAACTGCCCCGAGTTCCACCAGGAACGCACAATCCCTCCATCAGTGCTCAGACTGTCCGCAATAGGCTGAAAGAGGCTGGACTGAGGGCTTGTAGGCCTGTTATAAGGCAGGTTGCAGGCAATCTCAACGCTGTGCGTTACAGGGAAGACATCCTCCTCCCTCATGTGGTACCCTTCCTGCAGGCTCATCCTGACATGACCCTCCAGCATGACAATGCCACCAGCCATACTGCTCGTTCTGTGTGTGATTTCCTGCAAGACAGGAATGTCAGTGTTCTGCCATGGCCAGCGAAGAGCCTGGATCTCAATCCCATTGAGCACGTCTGGGACCTGAGGGCTAGGGCCGTTCCCCCCCAGAAATGTCTGGGAACTTGCAGGTGCCTTGGTGGAAGAGTGGGGTAACATCTCACAGCAAGAACTGGCAAATCTGGTGCAGTCCAGGAGGAGATGCACTACAGTACTTAATGCAGCTGGTGGCCACACCAGATACTGACTGTTACTTTTGATTTTGACCCACCCTTTGTTCAGGGACACATTATTCAATTTCTGTTAGTCACATGTCTGCGGAACTTGTTCAGTTTATGTCTCAGTTGTTGAATCTTGTTATGTTCATACAAATATTTACACATGTTAAGTTTTCTGAAAGGAGTGAGAGGACGTTTCTTTTTTTGCTGAGTTTATATGTGTAGAGAACATTCCATTCCATTACTACTGTAGTGTCTGTATGCTACCACCACAGCTGCTGATGTTAAATGGAAGACTTGCTTTTTTATGATCATTTATTGTGGGAAGCCTCAGACACCACAAGGCAGCCTTGCAACACAGGAGACATCACACTGCAGATACTGCAACTGTAGACAGAAAATCGAAGCTTGTGCTTCGTGCATAAGTGCACTTCAACACCCCCATAACCAACTTGTCTCATTATAACTAGGGACAGCAGTTTTTCCTGACCACTTGATCTGACCAGGAAGTCTGAGCTCTAGTTATTATTGTCCTGGCCAGATCACATAAGTAGAGTCAATAGGCTATTCTTCTGAATATTAGAGACACAGGGGGTTAAATTAGCCTAGACTCAGACTGATCTTATTTGGGGGGTAGACTTGGTTTCCGTTGACAGTTTCTGATGGCTTGCAGTCAGTTCCTGCTCGTTGAAACCCTGTGGAGGGGTTCTGACAGACGTGTAACACCTCTACATGTCTGTGGACCACACGCGCACACGCACACGCACYCYCYCYCACYCYCACYCYCACGCACACGCACACGCACACGCACACGCACACACACACAAACGTATCCGAGCCAGTACGGTTCTGGTCATCCCTGTAGTGTGAATCAGGCACAAGTCAAGTGAAATAGATTACCTAGACTGTTTGTGATGAGAGTGTACGAGTYCGTGTGTGGCATGTTAGCAATGTTTTGTTGCTGAATTCCAAATAAATAAGTGCTGAATGACCTGAGAACTCTAATATCTGTGTGGGTGTGAAGTGGAACTGAGAGMGAGGGGGGGGGGGGGGGGGGGGGGGTGCATGTTTGTGTTTTGTGTAGGTTGTTCTTTTGTACTTGAGTAGTTTCTCATGAATGGAGATGGGAAAATAGCCCATTCTCTAGAAGTTACCAGCAATGAGAAGAACAAATAATGAATCCCCCACAGAAGGAATGGGGAGATCACAATGACCTTTGTCTCTCTTCTTCTGCTGTCATCCTCCTTCTCCATCAGCCATGTCTTACTCACTGGGGATGTCCTAGACACTAGTTTCACTCCTCTATAGTACCCTTTCTAAGGTCCGTCCTCTCTATGGTTTCTGACCCACAATAGAAAATGTTGGCTGTTGTTCCATCACTAATATACTCATTCACTCACTCAGACACCCGCGATTTCACTTGTGGGATGTAAGTTCACTTGTGGGATGCATGTGAAGGAGTTCCTTATATACTATTGTGACAAGGAGCGCTACTGCCATGGAACAGTCGGTGGTGGCTAGTATGGGTACACTTCTCTGGAAGATGCTTTTTTTAGGCTGGCTTTTAGGCTGGCTGCAGCTTTGAAAGTATTCAATGAAATACACACACACAGAAAAAATATGTAATTTTACCATTTATTCTGGCCTATGGTGTGCTGAATAGTTTTAGCTGTGGTTTTCAAGCCATCATCAAAGCCTCAATCAATGATACTTTCAGTAAGTGACTTTATAGATATTGCTGTATAACAGCTCATKAATAAAATACAAGCCAAATGAAGAGATTCACTGAAAAGTTTGATATTTATTTCAAAGTTTGAAAAATGAATTCAGAGAGAGTAAAACAGTGGGCAGAATACGATAGTAAAACCTATCTATATCAAATACAATCCAAGCAATCATGTTGCTGTTAAAATCTCTCATACAGTATATGAAAATGTTGTTTCTACAGTACGTCTACAGTGTGTTTCTACAGTACAAATAGAACAAATTTAAAAGTTTAGGATGTTCTACATATAAAGAAAATAGGTAATCTGGTGTACTGGTAGCTAAATGTCCTGCCTTCCTTTTACAGTTATACTGGCCCTTGATTTAAAATGTTTAAATGTATATACACTCTGATATGATGACTAGTATGGCGTATTGGATTGAATATCAATCATATTTTCCATAATAAAAATACATTAAAAGCAAGTGAGAAATCTGACAAACAAATCACACAAAAGCTAGTCAGTCGATAGACACACAAATTCTAATATAACATTCAACACTTCAGGGTTTATTCAATCAACTTTACTGCTGTAGTAAATTAACCACATGTTGTTTAAAAATGAATAGTGATAACCTTGATGATAGTAGGTTTACAGGACAGAATAGTTCAAAACACTATTTATTCTGAATTGTATTACATTTTAACTATTTTTCTTCTGGATTGGGGGAAACATGTGGTATACTTACTGGGGTGGTACATTTGATGAGTAAACCRTTTAATACCTMTACAGCACCATTTGTAATACGGTTGTATAGTACTTCCCTTTCGTGACACACAGTGCCTCTGTAACACCCAAGCTGCATAGKTTTGMGTCCTATCAGTTCACACCTTGCAAGTGTTGCCTTTGTTCTGATCCTCTATCCCATCTCTTTCTCCATTCATCAAAGTATGCTCTTGCTCATTGGCTCTGAAGAATTGAAAAGCATTGGAATGGTGTAAGCAAGGGCTAAAAGGTGTGAGAGGCTGAAGTGTATGTTAGTGACATATTTCACCATATGTCATGTCAGTCCTTTCTTGTTACATCAATGAGGGGGAGTGAAGGAAGGTGCTCTGTTCAGGCGGTGATGGGCATGTTGTCCCTGTAGCAGGCTGCCCTCTGGGGGGCGGTGTAGCTACACAGGTCCTGATAGATCCTGGCCATCTGTTCCCCGGCCTGCAGCTCGTCTGACTGGATCTCCAGGTTAGGACTGCTGTACTGGGAACGACGCATGCTCACTGCTTCCAACAGCTGCTGACAGTTCACTGGAGTGACCTGTAGCCGAGCACAGACAGAGAAAGAAGGAGAGAGGGAGAGAAGGAGAGGGGGAACTGTAAGCTCAGTCTGCCAGCTTCTGACAGTAGACTGGAGTGATCTGAACACAACCAGACAGGGAGAGAAGAAGAGAGGTAACTGTTAGCTCAGCTTGTATTTTTAAGGTACACTCTTAGAAAAAAAGGTGCTATCTAGAACCTTAAAGGGTTCTTCGACTGTCCCCATAAGAGAACCATTTGAAGAACCCTTTTTAGTTGCAAGTAGAACACTTTTGGTTCCAGATAGAACCCTTTTAGGTTCCATGTAGAACCTTTTTCTAGAGGGTTCTACATGGAACCKAAAAGGGTTCTACCTGGAAGCAAAAAGGGTTGGGGACAGCCCGAAGAACCCCTTTGGAACCATTTTTTCTAAGAGTGTAGTGGTGCCCTTTTGACCAAATCACCTTGAAGACTGAAGTTACCTCTATTTACTCAAACACATTCTGGGACTGTGCTGGGGGGATACCACATGTTTCAGTGATCCAGGGGATATAACCTCTGTTACCTGGACGATGATAAGTTTGCTCTTGGCTGTGCTGAGGTCATGAAGCTCCTCCCCGAAACACAGGGTCACCATGGGGTCAGGGGCGGGAAGCTGGCCCTCCTGGTACAGCTGGAGAGCTGGGACAAACAAAGCAGACAGAGAAGAACTTATTACACAGACAGAGAATGCTTCATCATAACTGCACACTGATGAGTGAAGGCATGTACTCCAAAGAGTATCTGTCTGTCAGTAAAGAGTACATGTATTCCTGTCCTCTTCAGAGCACAACATCCTAAATCAACAACAAAAACAACATGAGTTCCTTCCTCCTCACCTTGGAAGAACCTTCCTGTGTCAAAAATCTTGACCACAGCATCTCTCTCCAGTTTGCAGGGCCCCCCAGGGCTGTAGTGGGGGCCCAATCCCCCCAGCCCGCTCCAGAACACACGGCTCTGGCACAGCCTCTTGATGAAGATGCCCTCGCGGTTGGCACGGACCAGCACACCCCTCTCCAGGTGCCCCAGGAGCTTGCGGGTGACATGGCGTTGGCGCTCAACCTCGATGAGTTCAGCGGGAGGGAAACAGACGTTCTGCAGGCTGTCTGGGAGACCGTAGGGGGACCTGTGCTGGACCAAGGGAGGCTGACCCGGAGAGATACGACAGCCATCAGCATGAGATGTCACCACGCTGTCCATCAGCTTCCCACCATAGAAGAAGTTAATGATCATCTGGGAGAAGGCTGGAAACAGAGGGAGGAAAGTGTTGAGTAAGCCGCCGCATTGTCTTCTATTAAGTCTCGCAGAGGAATGGAAATAAATACATTTGTATTTAGAAATACTGAGGAAACATACCGGCATTGAAAGATCCCATCGGCGAGGGATCTTGATGCCCCGGGAAGACTGCAGGGTAATAAAAAAAAAAAGATAACTGACTTTGTGGTATAGATTTTTTCTATCATGAAATTCAAATATGGCCTTCCTCTTACATATGCAGCATGCTCGTTAAGATGCAATGATCTTGAGTGACCGTGAAAAACATCTCACCCCTCTATCATGTCATGGTTTGTCATTTCATCAAAAAATACAGCCCGTCAAGCACAACAGGCGGCGTGACCAAGAAAAAAACACCTTAGTCAGCAAAGTGCTAAAGGAAATGAGCAAATCGTTCCCCCTCTAGAATTCTAGAATCATGTAAACAAGCCTGTGTTAGAAGCCATAACTGCAAGGTAATGTCGCAGTTTTGCATCGCTATAGATACGCAGTTATTTTTAAACAAATAAATCTCAACTCTCACAAAGGAGGAACTGTAGCCTCATGCTGTAGCCTCATAGAACATACCACAATAATGCACACTTTGATACAGGAGACATAAACATGCAAGTTTCTCTAGAAAATGTCCTCATGGAAAACAGCTAGACAGATACTTTTAACAAAGGACAATATGATGTATAGGCATTTGCTAACTCTAATGAAATAGATCAGATAATTGACATATGTTCCAGTCGCCACTGTATGAAAGTGTTTAAATGGACATGACACCACTGCATGTTGGAGATACTCCACTAGATTGGATGACACTGCTAAAGAAAAGAACCGTTGACTGAGTGGAGAAGGACCCTTACCACTGACGCTGCCCTGGGACCAGTACTCTGGGCTGGGCTGCATCCTACAGCCATCCTCCTGGGGAGAGTGGCTCCTCTTGACGATGCCAAGGTACTCATCACTGGAAGACTGACAATGGAATGACACACCATGCAATTAGTCTCTAATAACCATACATCAACAATCATACATATAATCATACATATTTAGAAACAGAAGAGGTAAGATATTTGATAGTGGAGGATAGAGACAGAAAATGAGAGAACTTGAGTGACAGTAAAACAAGAAAACAGAGAAAAACAGAGAGAGTGAAGTTGGTGAGAAATATAGATAGAGAGAGGAAAGGAAGAAATGGATGGAAAAAAGAAAAGCATACCTGTTTCACCTCTTTGATGAGCTCCTCCAGGTCTGCAGAGCTGCAGTCCATGTCAGTAATGTCACCAGGGCTAGATGTCAAAGCTGCTGCTGCACTTTTACCTGCTGGAGCAGAGGGGACAGCATGGTTGTAAGTATTATTGTCACAGCTATTTTTTATATTTACTACGGGAAAAGGCTGATGGTCAAATGTAAATCAAGTCTCAGCAGCAAGCTGTCTTTGTCCAGGTTTCTAAGTTTTCAACTCTGATCAAGGCAACATCCTGCTGCTGAAACATTAGTGACTTTTAATAAATAATTTGCATTGGTGCAATTTGACTCTACATCCATTCAATACAGGTGTTTATAATGTTCATTATTCTAATGTCTCCATAGTGAAATATGAACTCACTCTTCTGCTCCTCCTCGGGGACGATGCGGTACACCTTGTAGGGCTCAGAGATGTCCAGCTGGGACCTGTCTCCCACCTCCTCGAAGTCAGGGCTCTTATTCAGGGCACACCGCAGCCTGGTCTTCCATGTAGCAGGCTCAGCCTTCTCCCCCTCCTTAAACTTCCCCTTAAACACAGCCCAGGCCTGCAGGGAGGGAGCAGGTGCATTAGAACGAGAGCCATAGTAACACACATCCAAACATAACACATACCTGCTGGTGCTATCAACAACTTGTTATATTCAAAAAGGTCTGGAACTGAACGATAGAGATTACAAAAGTCCACGATGAAGCCATACATAGAAGTAATTAGAATTCAACTACTTTCATAGCCAGAATACAATGAATCACATGATAAATACAGGTAGGTTACATAAAACAAAGGTTGAATTGTAATGACATGAAACTGGACAGGTTCTGGTTTAAATTATTTGTTAACTGCTAAGTTATAATTACATATAATTACACAAAGATATTCGATTTTCAATGTCATTTTTCTCTGCTTGTCTTATTATGACCATGAGCTCTATTTTAGCTGGCTCCAAGGAGGCGCAAGTGTCAAATGCAGATTAGTTTGCAATTTCATCATGTAAAAACTGGTACACTGGCATTTTCCAGACATAACGCCAGGTTCAGCAATTTACCTGTCTAAAATCAGCTCGCTTGCACTGATATGTGTAGCCTTACGCACGACTTTTGGAGAGGCACATCTGAGGAGGAGGGGTGGCAATATTTGAGGTGTAAACAAGCGCAAAAGTGACAATTTCATGGAGCGCAAATGGGAAGTTTTAAGACTCACAAAAAGCAGGTTAACAGTAACACAGCTGATAATGGCATGGATTTTGAGAGGTAGCCTATCCAGGTTTAATGCACAGTGACCATGGAAGAGAGATGTGCTTTTTATGCCAGTGAATCTCTTATTTAGAAACATAAAAAAACGATTGCTTTCATTTAGTTTAATTATATATATTTTTTCATGAGCATAGCCTAACCTCCCCTTATTCAAGGCCGATTTATCAGCATTGCATAGATGCATATTTTTATCCTGGCCATTAGCCAAGTAGCCTATGGAAAAGGGGGTTAATTAATGGTCTGCTGAGAGTGCGTAGAAATATTTTGGAGGTTATCGCTCTCATGCTTTTTCATTTTTCAAAATTCACATACCTGCGTAGTTCATTTCGCTTGTTCAAGTATCCATCCTCATCTCCACAGAGTGCATTTCATCTGGTTACCAAAGACACGTTCCTCCAAATGTATTTAAATTATTCAGTCCTATAATGCATTATCAACGGTAGGCCTATGCTATATTTTGCTTATTGATAACGTGCCCCACACATACAATGTGATTTGCGGGAACCTAGTGTTCTTTATTTTAGAAGAAGTGCGATGCGTAAAGACATGTAGGCTATAGGCTAGGCTCATTGAAGCCAATTACAACACTGTTGACTGACAACATTGCAAACATAGGCTATTGAGCTAACTATTTTTTTTACTGTTGCTATTACTCATTACTGTAGCCTATGCTATTTAATAAGCTTTAGTATCAATCCACAATGGACCAGCAGGAATTGGAGTAGATGACAATGCAAAGATCATCAATAACCTACAGAACTTGAGACAAATGCATGCATTATTAAGCCATGGAATGTGTTGAGCTCTTGTCACACCTACAAGACCTTGTCACACCTACAACTTGTTTATTCATCAAAACCCAGCCCTTTCGTGCCACTGCCAGCTATTGTGCTTATAATTCTGGCTATGAAAACAGCAGAAATATTTCTGACACACCCCCAGAACAAGAGATACTGCCAGCACTTAGATTTAGTATTGTGTTAGTTAAAATAGAGCCCCATGACTCATAGATCAACGTATTGTCATCATACTCTGCAATTAATGTGTAACCTATATGTGCGTTACAGGTGGTGAGAATGTGTTAGTTAAACAAACAAAACGTAATTCACACCCGTTCTATCTGTAGGCGCATACTCAACAATTAATGTGTATCGTATGTGTGTTACAGGTGGTGAGAATGTTTTAGTTAAAGCAACAAAACGTAATTCACACCTGCTCTATTTGTAGGCGCGGAAAAAAAGTGTGTGTTATATGTGCCTTTCCAAAAGTCGTGCGTAAGGCTACACATATCGGTGATCTAAATATGCTCTCAAATCCACCGCTATCAACACAATCCTGGTTTGAAATTTGTGTCAATGAACCCACCTTGAAGATAGAAGCGTCGACCTCCTGGTTGTAATCCTGCTTCCCAGCATGTTTCCAGGGGATACGGAACATAGTGCGGCTGTCGTCCTCCCAGACCAGTCCCGGATACTGACCGCTCTGGATCTGCTCAACTAGCCACTGTTTCAGCCTCCGACCGCCCGGGTTTATAGACATCTGTAATAAACATTCATAAGATATGTCACTGTATGGGCTAAACGTTTTATTTTATTTTATGCTTGTTTGTGATAATTAGGAACTTATTTCAAGAGAGAGAGAGACGGAGAGAGAGAGACAAAGAGAGAGAGCAAAAAGTAAAACAAGATAATAATGGTTTATTATTTCAAAACAACTATAATTTTCTAATAGCCTACGTTGTTATATAGGTAGCAAAGGGAACACGCTTGAAGAGTTTAAACAAAGACAACTAAATCTTACCTTTTATTTTTGTATTGATAAGTATTTTAGATATCCTTGAGATATCCTTCAAATAGCTTATTGAAGACTATTGTTAAACCTTAATACCAAGTCGATGTCTCAGCGTCAATWGAATAAGTCTTTACTCGTATAACAGTTTAATATCTTCTTTCAGATGAATGAAACATTGACTGGAGGCTGATTGGACGGATGCGTTTCATTTGTATCCAATAAGGTTTGGGAAATACTTATAGACAACCCAATCCGGAAGTCTTGTTCTTCGACGCAGTGTCATTTACAAGAAATCATCTGACAGGAGATATCGTAGGGTCTATGCCAC
Source organism: Salvelinus sp. IW2-2015 (assembly GCF_002910315.2). Taxonomy (NCBI): domain Eukaryota; kingdom Metazoa; phylum Chordata; class Actinopteri; order Salmoniformes; family Salmonidae; genus Salvelinus; species Salvelinus sp. IW2-2015. The sequence goes on from NC_036850.1 coordinate 18,466,715, forward strand.
AGTTGGCTACAGACGGCGGGGTATTGAACAACCCTGGATAATAATTAGTAAAGGATAAAGGGGATTTCACAGCGTCATAAAATACATTTTACTGTAAAGGTTGGCCCAACAGGTATTGTTCCTTCGTTACTAAAACCCCCACTTGTGCAGGTTTTACTACAGTTTAGGCTACATTCAAACATAATGTAGGTGTAGGCAGGGTAACTTTCAGGTTGGCTATGGTTGACTGATATGTACGCTGAAATAGATGCAATTATAAAGTGTTTATCATGTTACCATGTTAATTCGTTTTTATTTCGTAAGAATAAGTGTCCCAAAAAAAATACAAAGTCTCTAATGCCAACATGCTTATTCATAGGCCTTACACTGAAAGGACTATACACCGAGTGTACAAAACATTAAGAACACCTGCTCGTTCCATGACATTTACTGACCAGGTGAATCTAGGTGAAAGCTATGATCTATTAATGATGTCACCTGTTAAATCCACTTCAATCAGTATAGATGAAGGGGAGAAGACAGGTTAAAGAAGATTTTTAAGCCTTGGGGCAATTGAGATATGGATTGTGTATGTGTGCCATTTAGAGGGTGAATGGGTAAGACAAAATATTTAAGTGCCTTTGAATGGGGTATGGTAGTAGCTGCCAGTTACACTGGTTTGAGTGTGTCAAGAACTGCAACGCTGATGGGTTTTTCACACTCAACAGTTTCACGTGTGTATCAAAAATGGTCCACCACGATTCATTTCAATTTTAAAAGCTTCTATGAAAATGTATATAAATCAGAATTAAACAACAGTTGGACTGATACTATAGCCTTCTTAGACTCAACAACTCTGAACCAAGACAAAAAAGAATCACTAAAAACAGAGATAACCCAAGAATAAATATTAGATACTGTTAAAACATTCACATGGAGAAAAGCATCAGGAATGGATGGCTTTCCCATAGAATTCTATTCAACATTTGGTGACAAAGTAGCCCCACTATTTACATAACTGACAAAACACGTTACTCAAACCAGTACTTCCTAGTTCCATGTATCAAACAGTTGTTTCAGTTATATTAAAACCAGGAAAATTTGGAGAGTCCTCTGCTGATTATTGACCCATAAGTTTAATAAATTATGACAAAATAATTAAACTTATAAACAATAGAATGGCAAAAGTCTTATCAGACTTGATGCATATCAATCAAAATAGACACAAGCAAATACGAGAACATGTTTCAGTTTAATACAATACGCAAAAAAACTAAATATAGATTTATCAGTAATGGTTGTTGATGACAAAAATACTTTAAATGGTCATGAATGGCCTTTTCGATTAAAAACTTTGGAAGCTTTAAACTTTCCAGCTGTAATAATACATTTAATAAAAATGTTGTACAATTGTCCTGAAGTAAAAATACACACAAATAATACAATATCTGATGAAATTGGGGCGGCAGCGTAGCCTAGTGGTTAGAGCATTGGACCAGTAACCGAAAGGTTGGAAGATCAAATCCCCAGGCTGATAAGGTACAAATCTGTTGTTCTGCCCCTGAACAAGGCACTGTTCCTAGGCTGTCATTGAAAATAAGAATTTGTTCTTTTAACTGACTTGCGTAGTTAAATAAAGGTTAAAATAATAATAATAATTGCTTTAGAAAGGGGCACAAGACAGGGATGTCCCCTCTCCCCCACCTGTTTGCACTGGCAATTGAACCGCTTGCAGAAATAATTAGACAGGTCCCAAACGTAACAGGTGTCAGTATTGGTAAACATGAATATAAACTAATCTTATTGGCAGATGACCTCTTGATATACAGGTGCAGTCGGAAGTTTACATACACTTAGGTTGGAGTCATTAAAACTCGTTTTTCAACCACTTCACAAATTTCTTGTTAACAAACTATAGTTTTGGCCAGTCGGTTAGAACATCTACTTTGTGCATGACACAAGTAATTTTTCCAACAATTGTTTACAGACAGATTATTTCACTTATAATTCACTGTATCACAATTACAGTGGGTCAGAAGTTTACATACACTAAGTTGACTGTGCCATTAAACAGCTTGGAAAATTACAGAAAATAATGTCATGGCTTTAGAYGCTTCTGATAGGCTAATTGACATCGTTTGAGTCAATTGGAGGTGTACCTGTGGATGTTTTTCATGGCCTACCTTCAAACTCAGTGCCTCTTTGCTTGACATCATGGGACAATTAAAAGAAATCAGCCAAGACCTCAGAAAAAAAAATGTAGACCTCCACAAGTCTGGTTCATCCTTGGGTGCAATTTCCAAACGCCTGAAAGTACCACGTTCATCTGTACAAACAATATTATGCAAGTATAAACACCATGGGACCACGCAGCCGTCATACCGCTCAGGAAGGAGACGCGTTCTGTCTCCTAGAGATAAACGTACTTTGGTGTGAAAAGTGCAAATCAATCCCAGAACAACAGCAAAGGACCTTGTGAAGATACTGGAGGAAACAGGTAGAAAAGTATCTATATCCACAGTAAAATGAGTCCTATATGGACATAACCTGAAAGGCCGCTCAGCAAGGAAAAAGCCACTGCTCCAAAACCGGCATAAAAAAAGCCAGACTACGGTTTACAACTGCACATGGGGACAAAGATCATACTTTTTGGAGAAATGTCCTCTGGTCTGATGAAACAAAAATAGAACTGTTTGGCCATAATGACCATCGTTATGTTTGGAGGATAAAGGGGGAGGCTTGCAAGCCCGAAAAACACCATCCCAACTGTGAAGCACTGGGGTGGCAGCATCATGTTGTGGGGGTGCTTTGCTGCAGGAGGGACTGGTGCACTTCACAAAATAGGTGGCATCATGAGGCAGGAAAATGATGTGGATATATTGAAGCAACATCTCAAGACATCAGTCAGGACATTAAAGCTTGGTCGCAAATGGGTCTTCCAAATGGACAATGACCCCAGCATACTTCCAGAGTTGTGGCAAAATGGCTTAAGGACAACAAAGTCAAGGTATTGGAGTGGCCATAACAAAGCCCTGACCTCAATCCAATAGAACATTTGTGGGCAGAACTGAAAAATCGTGTGCGAGCAAGGAGGCTACAAACCTGAATCGGTTACACCAGCTCTGTCAGGAGGAATGGGCCAAAATTCACCCAACTTATTGTGGGAAGCTTGTGGAAGACTACCCGAAACGTTTGACCCAAGTTATTAAACAATTTAAAGGCAATGCTACCAAATACTAATTGAGTGTATGTAAACTTCTGACCCACTGGGAATGTGATGAAAGAAATAAAAGCTGAAATAAATCATTCTCTCTACTATTATTCTGGCATTTCACATTCTTAAAATAAAGTGGTGATCCTAACTGACCTAAGACAGGGAATTTTTACTAGGATTAAATGTCAGGAATTGTGAAAAACTGAGTTTAAATGTATTTGGCTAAGGTGTATATAAACTTCCGACTTCAACTGTACCTGACCAATATTGAAAACTCAATGGCCCCTTTGCTAAAATTATTTACAGAATATTCGAAAATCTCAGGAAATAATATTAACATGGGAAAAAAAATAATAATGGAAATAGGAACATTTAAAAAAAAAAAATCACGATATACAGCAGTACTTTAAGTGGACCACAAAAAATATAAAATACTTAGGATACTTAATAAGTGACAACAAACTTCAAATATATACAGATAACTTTATTCCATTACTCAACAATATGAAAGCAGATCTAATTCAATTCAATTGTCTTCCCATAAATCTTACAGGTAGAATAAACCTCTTTAGAATGGCATGGCTGACAAAGTTTTTGTATTTATTTTCAGTAATACCAATACACTACCAACCGAAGACAGTCTTAAAAAAAAGTGTACTCAGTCATAACAGACTTTATATGGGAAAATAAAATGCATAGAATAAAAAGGAAAGTTTTACATCTTCCAAAATCTGAGGTTGGTTTTAACCTTCCAGACTCGGTAAAGAGGAAAAATGGGTACATACTGAAGATGCGCATGCTCATCCCCAGAATCTTTTCACGTGTCTATTTTCAAAGGATAATAGACACGTTTTTTTTGGTCAACATGGAAAATGTAAGCTAAGAACACTATCACAACATGGAAGAAAATTAAACCAATATCACTTTTTAAAAACACAACCCTATGGAACAATCCTTGGAGAGCTTTTCAGAATTCACAGATAAGTTGGTCAACATGGAAAATGTAAGGCATTGAAACCGGAATTGACTTGGTAACAGGAAATACATTTATTTCCATGACAGAATAAAAAATCCATGCAACTTAAAAGTGAGATATCACAAAATGTATATTTGAAAACTTTTGGGCATCAGAGCAACCTTGAGGGAATCTTATTTGAGTCAGATAAAGGATATTCATATGATCGGGAAGATATACAAAACATAGAGAGCATATCCAACTGACAATCTCTTAGAAAAAATAAATAAACTATTGAAACCAAGACTTTAAAAAACTGATGTTGGCACAAAATGGAAGGAAAGTTGTAGCATAACTAATGACATTACAGCTAACAAAAATGTACGCCTAATCCAGTTTAAGATGATGTATAGAATTTATTATACAAGAGACAAAATTCACAAATTCTACATTACAATGACAGAATCATGTCTTAAGTGTAAAACGAATAATGACTCAATAATCCATACTTTGTGGATGGAGCTAGAAAGTTGGCTGTCAGAAGTATTACAATGTAAACTTAATTTTTATCTGTCTGTCTGCATATTTCAAGACATGGCATAGTGAGATACCCAATGGGTGGGACAGTTATCTTCTCATCACTCATCTTGAAAAAATAGATACAGAAAACTTGGAAATCAATCAATCCGCCATCATTAACACAATGGAAAAATGTAATGATTTATTATTTAAATATTGAAAGTGCGTGGGCTACAGAGGGGGGAAAATGGTGCAGTGTCAGGCCATGTTGAAAGTGATTCGGGCACTGGAGATGGGGGTGTGTGCTAGTGGGTCTGGCCAGGTGGGATGTAGTTAATGTTTGTATGATGTTGTCATTTATGTGTATGTTTTGTATTGTTTATAAAATCTTACAAAAAAAGAATGGTCCACCACCCAAAGGACATCCAGCCATTTGTGGGAAGCATTGGAGTCAACATGGGCCAGCATCCCTGTAGAACGCTTTCGAAACCTTGTAGTCCATGCCCAACGAATTGAGGCTGTTCTGAGGGAAAAAGGGGATGCAAGTCAATATTAGGAATGCGTTTGTACACTCAGTTTATATGCTAAAAATAGCCTGCCCTACAGCAGATAGCCGATTTCATCTGACTAATATTAAAACTTTATTCTACACAGGAATGGTTCAGTGGTTTCAACAGATACTACAGGACTGAATGTTGGCGGAGAGGGTTAACTTGTTGTACCCAATCCTCAGTATTGTGATCACACAGCCTTAGTATGTATCATTTCGAAACTAAGAAAAGCAGTTGTGGTGGAGGTAAGGTCACATGTCCAGGGTAAGTTTTGAGGATTTGAGCCATGTCGTGGTCTGGCCTCACCTGTACAGAAAGGGGTGGAGTCTGTACGGGGGGAGGACTGTTTGGGGAAGCTGGGGGTGGCATGGTCTCTGGGTCAGAGAAGGACTTCTCACTGAGGGGAACAGAACAATAATTGTTACTACTGTGTCCATGCCAGTCTGGGGTGGCACGGCGAAGGCACTCTGTCTTTGACCAACCCTCCATCTCTGGGTCTTTCCCTAACACATACACAAATAACATTTTACTTGTCACATGTTATCACTGAATACAACAGGTGTAGACTGAATAGTGAAATTCTTATTGATGCTCCCTTCCCAACGATGCAGAGGAAAAAAATACACAAGAATGGAGCTACACTACATAACCAGAAGTAAGTGGACACCTAATCGTCGAACATCTAATTTCAAAATCATGGGCATTAGTATGGAGTTGGTCCCCCCTTTGCTGCTATAACAGCCTCCACTCTTCTGGGAAGGCTAGATGCTAGAACAATGCTACGGAGACTTGCTTCCATTCAGCCACAAGATCATTAGTGAGGTCGGGCACTGATGTTGGGCGATTAGGCCTGGCTCGCAGTCTGGGCTCCAATTCATCCCAAAGGTGTTCGATGGGGTTGAGGACAGGGCTCTGTGCAGGCCAGTCAAGCTCTTCCACACCGATCTCGACAAACCATTTCTGTATGGACCTCGCTTAGTGCACAGGCATTGTCATGCTGAAACAGGAAAGGGCCTTCCCCAAACTGTTGCCACAAAGTTGGAAACACAGACTCGCTAGAATGTCATTGTATGCTGTAGTGCAGTGGTTCCCAAACTTTTTATAGTCCCAAACATTCAACCTCCAGCTGTCTACCCCCTCTAGCAGCAGGGTCAGCGCACTCTCAAATGTTGTTTTTTGCCATCATTGTAAGCCTGCCACACACACACTATACAATACACTTATTAAACGTAAGAATGAGTGTGAGTTTTTGTCACAACCCAGCTGGTGGGAAGTGACAAAGAGCTCTTATAGGACCAGGGCACAAATAATAATATAATAATATTCAATACTTTTGCTCTTTATTTAGCCATCTTACATGTAAAACCTTATTTGTTCATCTAAAATGGTGAATAACTCCCCACAGGTTAATGAGAAGGGTCTGTTTGAAAGGATGCGCATAACTCTGCAATGTTGGGTTGTATTGGAGAGAGTCTCAGTCTTAAATAATTTTCCACACACAGTCTGTGTCTGTATTTAGTTTTCATGCTAGTGAGGGCCGAGAATCCACTCTCACATAGGTACGTGGTTGCAAATGGCATCAGTGTCTTAACAGCACAATTTGCCAAGGCAGGATACTCTGAGTGCAGCCCAATCCAGAAATCTGGCAGTGGCTTCTGATTAAATTCAATTTTCACAGAACCGTGTGTTGCAATTTCGATGAGTCTCTCTTGTTCAGATATCGGTAAGTGGACTGGAGGCAGGGCATGAAAGGGATACCGAATCCAGTTGTTTATGTCATCCGTTTCGGGAAAGTAGCTGCGTAATTGCATACCCAACTCACTCAGGTGCTTCGCTATATCACATTTGACATAGTCCATAAGCTTGAGTTCATTTGCATACAAAAAATCATACAATGATGGAAAGACCTGTGTGTTGTCTTTGTTAATGCAGACTTAGAAGAGCTCCAACTTCTTAATCATAGACTCAATTTTGTCCCGCACATTGAATATAGTTGCGGAGAGTCTCTGTAATCCTAGATTCAGGCCAGTCGTGTGAGAAACTCGTCATCATGCAAGCGGTCAGACAAGTGAAAATTATGGTCAGTAAAGAAAACTTTAAGCTCGTCTCTCAATTAAAAAAGTGTCAATACTTAGCCCCTTGATAACCAGCGCACTTCTGTATGTTGTAAAAGCGTTACATGGTCGCTYCCCATATCATTGCATAGTGCAGAAAATACACAAGAGTTCAGGGGCCTTGCTTTAACCAAGTTAACCATTTTCACTGTAGTGTCCAAAACGTCTTTCAAGCTGTTAGGCATTCCCTTGGCAGCAAGAGCCTCTCGGTGTATGCTGCAGTATACCCAAGTCGCGTCAGGAGCAATTCCTTGCATGTGCTTTACCAATCCACTATGTCTCCCTGTCATGGCTTTTACGCCATCAGTACAGATACCAACACATCTTGACCACCAAAGTCCATTTGATGTCACAAAGCTGTCCAGTACTTAAAAAATATCCTCTCCTGTTGTCCTGGTTTCCAGAAGAGGATGTCTTCATTAATTGACCCCCCCCATAAACGTAACGGACATATACCAGGAGCTGTGCCAGGCCCGCCACGTCTGTTGACTCATCCAGCTGTAATGCATAGAATTCACTTGCTTGTATGCAAAGCAGTAATTGTTTCAAAACATCTCCTGCCATGTCACTGATGCGTTGTGAAACAGTGTTGTTTGATGAAGGCATTGTCTGTATAGTTTTTTTGGCCTTTTCCCCCAGCATTGTCCCAGCCATATCCGCGGCAGCAGGAAGAATTAAGTTCTCCACAACAGTATGGGACTTGCCTGTCATAGCCACTCGGTAGCTCACCATAAAAGACTCTTCTTGCCCCTTCTTATTAATGGTATCTTTTGCGTTTATACTTGCCTTACTACTCGAAAGTCGTCTTAATTCTCACTCAAAAATCTCCTGTGGCTTTTTTTTTCAAATTGGCATTTGTGGTTTCTAAAAGTCTGAAGGTTTCATCGAGTTGTGAGATAGTACTTTTGCACATATAACACACTGTGGCTGAGGAAAGGCACTACTCTCAATATAAGTGAACCCCAAATCAATGTAGTTCTCATCATATTTTTGCTTCTTCGATTGTCCAACGTCCCTGTCTGTTGTTCGGTGCTTTCCCAGGTAAGGGGGCAGTACTGTATCTCTTCAGCTGCATCCGATTCACAACTGTCAGTGTCCATGCTAGCTGGGCTAACAACAAATGTAGAATTACTGATGCTAGCATTGGATGTGCTCGTGGAAGCAGAACAACTTGTTTCGTCGACAGGTGCAGGTGTAGTACTCCTGGTAGTAGCAGTACTACCAGTAGAGCTGGTATGTGTCTATGGACGCGGGCCTTACCTTTTTTAACCATTTATCAATTTTCGTGCAAACGGAATGAGAAGCAGCTACGTTTGGCTACGTACGGACCATTAGTGAAATTCCCGCGACAGAGTAACAGTTAATGTGATTGGATGTGAATTATTTGACGAGACTACCTGTATTTGACATTGTGTTGTTATTTTGCTGAACACCAGATGGTTTAATAACATTTTTGGCAGTGAAACGAGGCTACTCAGGCAAGAAAAAAAAACTCACCCAACTGTATAGCCCCGTTGGAAAATAGAAATGGACTGTTTGAAAATGTGAAGAATTATTATTCTTTTTAAAATATTTTTTTATTTGTATGATTTAAAAAAAAACGTGAATCACATTTTTATTTGGCGTACCCCCGACGGCATTGAGAGGACTGCGTACCCCAGTTTGGGAATACCTGCTGTAATGTTAAGATTTTTCTTCACTGGAACTAATGAGCCTAGTCCGAGCCATAATAACAGCCCCAGACCATTATTCCTCATCCACCAAACTTTACAGTTAGCACTAAGCATTGGGGCAGCTAGTGTTCTCCTGGCATCCGCCAAACCCAGATTCTTCTGTTAGACTGCCAGATGGTGAAGCGTGATTCATCACTCCAAAGAATGCGTTTCCACTGCTCCAGAGTCCAATGGCAGCGAGCTTTACACCACTCCAGCCGATGCTTGGCATTGCGCATGGAGATCTTAGGCTTGTGGGCTGATGCTCGGCCATGGTAAACCTATTTCATGAAGCTCCAGACAAACAGTTATTGTGCTGATGTTGCTTCCAGAGGCAGTTTGGAACTCAGTAGTGAGTGTTGCAACAGAGAACAGACGATTTTTATGCGCTTCAGCACTCGGCGGTCCTGTTCTGTGAGCTTGTGTGGTCTACCACTTCGTGGCTGAGCCTTTGCTGTTCCTAGACGTTTCCACTTCACAATAACAGCACTTACAGTTGACCGGGGCAGCTCTAGCAGGGCAGAAATTTGACGAACTGATTTGTTGGAAAGGTGGCATCCTATGACAGTGCCACATTGAATGTCACTTTGCTCTTCAGTAAGACCATTCTACTGCCAATGTTTGTCGATAGAGATTTCATGGCTGTGTGCTTGATTTTATACACCTGCCAGCAACAGATGTGGCTGAAATAGCCGAATCCACTCATTTGAAGGGGTGTCCACATACTTTAATATAGGTTCCATGTGGCTCAGTTGGTAGAACAGGTCACTTGCAACGCCATGGTTGGGGTTCGATTCCCACGAGGGACCAGTACGAAAAAAATGCATAAGAGTGTCTGCTAAAAGACTAAAACCTCAAATGTAAAAATATATACAGGAAGTACCAGTACCAGATCAACGTGCAGGGGTATGAGGTATTTAAGGTAGTGATAAAATAATTTATAAGGTTTATTAAGATAAATGATTAAATAATAGTACTCGGAAACTTAACCATTAGGGATTAGAGGTTATGTAGCATAGACAAGGAGTAATTAAAAATATTAAACATATGTCCAACTAGGTTGGACTTTGGAAGAGAGGAATGTATGTGTATGCCTAAGAAAACACCTAGAAACAATTAAACTATGGTTGAACCGACCCGGCTATAACTCTTGAGAAAGTACGATAGGACAGGGAGTACCCCTCCAGGTTTCCTTTATCTGGGGGGGACTGGAACTGTCAGCTGGGTAGTGAGAATTCTGGAGAAGAAGCTAGCTCTCCTAATGTTAGTGTGCATGTGTGTGCGTAGGTTAGAAGAATGTTATAAAAGGAATATCTTTGTATATAAACGGCAGAGCTCTCGTGAATAAACTTTGATTTGACTAATGGTGAGCTGGGAATTCTGTCTGTTTCATTTAAACCAGAACTTTACACACTCTGGGTTGCAGACCAATTAGAATAATTGAAAATTATAGACATTGATAATACAATTCTATATCAGGTAGATATAGAAAGTCTACACTCCCATTCAACATTTTCATCTCGCCTGGAATTAAAATGGTATTTTTCCCCCCATTGATTTACACATCCTACCCCACAACTATGAAGTGAAAAGAATATTCTGGATTTTTAAAATTAAATCTATTTAAAAAATTMAATTGAAAAGCTTGGTTGGTTAATAGAATAGCAATCCTGAATTACCTCAGGTGTAACCAATCACCTTCAAAATCACACACTAAGTTTATTGGCCTCCATCTGTGTTAAATTGTAGTGATCATGTAGTCACATGATTAGTAGTCACATGATTTCAGGATAAATTCAGCAGTTCAAATCAAATTGTATTTATCACATACAAAGAATACAACAGGTGTAGACCTTACAGTGAAATGCTTACTTACAAGCCCTTAACCAACAAATAAAAATAACAAATAATTAAAGAGCAACAGTAAAATAACAATAGCGAGGCTATATACAGGGGGTACCGCTACTGAGTCAATGTGCGGGGGCACCGGTTACTTTAGGTAATTGAGGTAATATGTACATGTAGGTAGAGTTATTAAAGTGACTATGCATAAATAATAACAGAGAGTAACAGCAGCGTAAAAGGGGAGGGGGGAGGGGCAATGCATATAGTCTGTGTAGCCATTTGACTAGATGTTCAGGAGTCTTATGGCTTGGGGGTAGAAGCTGTTTAGAAGCCTCTTGGACCTAGACTTGGCACTCTGGTACCCCTTGCCGTGTGGTAGCAGAAAGAACAGTCTATGACTAGGTTGGCTGGAGTCTTTGACAATTTCTAGGGCCTTCCTCTGACACCGCCTGGTATAGAGGTCCTGGATGGCAGGAAGCTTGGCCCAAGTGATGTACTGGGCCGTACGCCCTACCCTCTGTAGTGCCTTGCGGTCGGAGGCCGAACAGTTACCATACCAGGCAGTGATGCAACCCGTCAGGATGCTCTCGATGGTGAAGCTGTAGATCCTTTTGAGGATCTGAGGACCCATGCCAAATCTTTTCAGTCTCCTGAGGAGGAATAGGTTTTTTCGTGCCCTCTTCACGATTGTCTTGTTGTGCTTGGACCATGTTAGTTTGTTGGTGATGTGGACACCAAGGAACTTGAAGCTCTCAACCTGCTCCACTACAGCCCCGGCGATGAGAATGGGGGCATGCTACCGGGGGCAAACTACCTGCCCTCCAGGACACCTACACCACCCGATGTCACAGGAAGGCCAAAAAGATCATCAAGGACAACAACCCCCCGAGCCACTGCCTGMTCACCCCGCRATCATCCAGAAGYCGAGGTCAGTACAGGTGCATCAAAGCTGGGACCYAGAGACTGAAAAACAGCTTCTATCTCAAGGCCATCAGACTGTTAAACAGCCATCACTAACATTGAGTGGCTGCTGCCAACATACTGACTCAAATCTCTAGCCACTTTAATAATWAKAAATTGGATGTAATAAATGTATCACTAGRCACTTTAAACAATGCCACTTTATATCATGTTTACATACCCTACATTACTCATCTCATATATATATACTGTACTCTATACCATCTACTGCATCTTGCCTATGCCGTTCAGCCATCGCTCATCCATATATTTATATGTATATATTCTTATTCATTCCTTGTTGTTGTGAAATTGTTAGATTACTTGTTAGATATTACTGCATGGTCGGAACTAGAAGCACAAGCATTTCACTACACTCACATCTGCTAACCATGTGTTTGTGACCAATCGAATTTGATTTAATTTGCTCAGTCCTCCTTCAGTCCACAATCATCTCCTTTGTCCTGATCACGTTGAGGGAGAGGTTGTTGTCCTGGCACCACACCTGTAGGTTAACTCTGTTGGGTAGTGAATTGCAAAGCAAACACTCAACCATGAGCTCCAGAGCACTTTCAAAAGAACTCTGGGACAAAGTTGTGGAAAGGCACAGATCAGGGGATGGGTATGAAAATATTTTAAATGCCTTGAATATCCCTTGAAGCARAGACAAGACGATTATTAAGAAGTGGAAGGTGTATGGCACCATCAAGACAGTGCCTGAATCAGGCTGTCCCTCCAAACTTGATGACTGGTCAAGTAGGAGACTAATCAGAGAGGCTACCAACAGTCAAATGGCAACTTTGAAAGAGCTACAGGCTTTTATAGCCAAGACTGGTCAAAGTGTGCATGCGACAACAATATCCCAAGCACTCCACAAATCTGGCACGTATGGTAGGGTGGCAAGAAGGAAGCCATTACTCAAGAAAGCCCACCTTGAATCCCATTTGAAGTATATAAAAAAACACTTGGGAGATTCTGTAAACGTGTGGCCAAAATGTTTGTGGTCTGACAAAACAAAAATTTAACTATTTGGCCTAAATGTAAAGCGTTACGTTTGGCGCAAACCCAACACATCAGCCAAAGTACACTATCCCTAATGTGAAGCATGGTGGTGGCAGCATCATGTTATGGGGATGTTTTTTATCGTCAGGGACTGATCAGGATAGAAGGTAAAATTAACAGAGCAATGTACAGAAAAGGTGTGATCAATGAAGACATCCACTACAACCATCCTCTACAACCATTCATGCAACAACAAAAAATATAATTATAATATAGGTGTACTGTCTGTAATAAAATGTAAGAAATTAAATGAAACAAATGAAATCAATGATAATAAAACATAACGTTTAGCACACATTAATTTGCATCAAGCCTGTCTTGAGCGTTTGGCCATAAATTGCCATCCACATCACAGTGAATGACCTCATTGTTCATGCACCACGGGAAAAAGCTTTTGGCATGGCGAATCCAAGCTTGACAGTTGGTCTGCATTGATGTCGTAACATGCCTCATCCATGGCCAGGAGGGTGTCACGCTCATGGGGATGTGATAAAGGAATTTATATGTTTAAAGTAATGACTAAAGAATTCCACCCTGAAACATATAACACTATAAATCTAATAATGTATGTGTGTGTGTAAGAGGGAGAAAACAGAGGCTGGTAGACTACATATGATAACTCTGAAAAAGCTGACAACAGGAGGGCCTGTTTATCACTTCCAAGGACTCTCTAATTAATGGAGGAGAGAACAGTGAGAAACTGCCAAGGCTGGTAGAAAAGTGATAAACCTGTGTGTGTGTGTGTGTGTGTGTGTGTGTGTGTGTGTGGTGTGTGCATAGAGGGGGTTATAAAGACTGTTCAAATTTTGGTTGACTTTAGAGCTCTCATGAAAAAACTACAACGAACCTTTTGCAGAATGCCTAATTCTTATTAACCCTAGCTTTACAACCTAGGGGGAATTGGTCAAGCTATAGTGATTGTTATCATCATTGGGATTGAAAATTCTCGTGACAGGATGTCATCGTTCTCCTCAATGGCCTGCTTTATTTCAGACAGTCGTATGTCATTCCTGGCCCTCACCATTTCCACTACTTCCCACTCATGCTGGTCGGTCGCACACACGGCCACCACCATTTGGTCTTCTGTCAATCTGACTGTGAACAGAGTATACTGTCAATAGATCATACTGTAAGAATATAACATTTTATGTGAATTTACTTGCATTACAATGTAATTTACTGTAAACGTAATGGACAGCATTGTGCATATCCAGCAGACTTACCGGTTTTCTTGGCGAAATGTTCTCATTATCAAATTGACAGTTGATCTTTTCAGATTGGGGTGAACTAATTTGGCAGCCTCTGCCATGGTAAGGCCTCTGTTTGCCACATGGTCAATGATGATGGCCCGAGCTTCATTAGACACAACAGTTCCCTGACGGAGCCCATGCCCAGGTCTTTGACCTCTTAATGTTTTAAAAAACAGCCTTTTTGAGGATATGTTTTGAGTTTTGTACTAAGAGTTGTGAAATTTTACCACATACTTCCAAAAATAGTACCAAAGCGATTAAAAACCAGCGTTTCCCAAACGCTCTAAAGCACTGACACAACCAAGTGTGAAAAAGTTCAAGGGGGTGTAGACTTTCTATAGGCACTGTACATGAAGGCAGGGTAAAGTGACTAGACATCAGCATAGATAATAATAGGTATTAAGGTAGATATGTACATGAAGGCAGGGTAAAGTGACTGACATCAGCATAGATAATAATACGGTATTATAGGTAGATATGTACATGAAGGCAGGGTAAAGTGACTAGACATCAGCATTAATAATAATAGCGTATTAAGGTAGATATGTACATGAAGGCAGGGTAAAGTGACTAGACATCAGCATAATAATAATAAGGTATTAGAGGTAGATATGTACATGAAGGCAGGGTAAAGTGACTAGACATCAGCATAGATAATAATAAGGTATTAGAGGTAGATATGTACATGAAGGCAGGGTAAAGTGACTGACATCAGCATAGATAATATAAGGTATTAAGGTAGATATGTACATGAAGGCAGGGTAAGTGACTAGACATCAGCTAGATAATAATAAGGTATTAGAGGTAGATATGTACATGAAGGCAGGGTAAAGTGACTTGACATCAGCATAGATAATAATACGGTATTATAGGTAGATATGTACATGAAGGCAGGGTAAAGTGACTAGACATCAGCATAGATAATAATAAGGTATTAGAGGTAGATATGTACATGAAGGCAGGGTAAAGTGACTTGACATCAGCATAGATAAATATACGGTATTATAGGTAGATATGTACATGAAGGCAGGGTAAAGTGACTTGACATCAGCATAGATAATAATAAGGTATTAGAGGTAGATATGGACATGAAGGCAGGGTAAAGTGACTAGACATCAGCATAGATAATAATAAGGTATTAGAGGTAGATATGTACATGAAGGCAGGGTAAAGTGACTAGACATCAGCATAGATAATAATAAGGTATTAGAGGTAGATATGTACATGAAGGCAGGGTAAAGTGACTAGATATCAGCATAGATAATAATACGGTATTTGAGGTAGATATGTACATGAAGGCAGGGTAAAGTGACTAGACATCAGCATAGATAATAAGAACATAAACAACATAGTAGCAGCAGCATATGATGTGTAGAAGTGTATGCGTGTGTGTGTGTGCGCGCATATGTAAATGTGTGAAGGTTTTGTGTGAGAGTGTCAGTGTAGTGTGCGTGTGTGTGTGTATATAGTGTGTATATATAGTCTTGTGAGTGTGCATAGAGTCAGGGTCAGTGTGGATAGTTAATTAGTGGTTACGGACTATGTGTAGTCTTATGGCTATTTAGCAGTATTATGGCACGATAGAAGCTGTTGGTCAAAAGCTGATGCTCCAGTACCATACACTTTCAAGCACAAGCTCTCTCTATTTCTCACACACACACATGTATGTACGTGTCGACACACACACACACACACAACACACACACACAACAACCCAACACACACACACACACACACACACACACACACACACACACACATTAGTTTTGCTATGATTTGTTACGATAATACTTCGGTTTGTAGCCAGCCTTATACAATTGTTGTAAGGTTGTTTCAGTCTCAATATGCTGCTTTGGCTTCATAATAGTATTTATTAGCATATATTTTTGGGCAAACAATGAAAGTGTACATTTTAATATTAATAAAGCAGATATATACACTATGATACAACATCATTTGTACCACTAAACATTTAACAAAGATCTTAAAAATTCCCTAAAAATAWATGTATATTTATAGCTTCTGATAAATTGACAAGCAAATTTCCATAGCAGATTTATGGTAGATTTTAGGAAGACCCCATATTATGACTTTGGGCTGTAATGATCCTTCATTTTACTAGCTGGAACGAGGCATTCATTTTCTATGGCAAAGCTGCTGTTATTTAAACCTTTATCACATGCAGGTATACAGTAGCTGGATCAGTTTAAATTAGGGCGGAGAGCATCTTATGTTCATTCATATGTCCATTCAACCCTCAACACCAATCAGATCCTCCATCTAACCAGCGGACTGCATTTAACATGACGTAATCATGGTACCATGTAATAACATATTGATAAACATATTAATAATAATTGATTAAATGTAATGTTATGTGCAGGACTTTTTCCTGATCATGTGACCTAACCAGGTCCTCGTTATAGGTCTTAGGCAGATGATTACGGGAAAAAAACTGCTAGTCCTACAATTCTTTATCTATTGACCCGTTGGGTTTAGAGGTGAGTTGAGGCGAGGTTATAGGACAGGTGAAGCCTCATGGTAGTATGTGGCTGTAAGGTCAAGGTGTTGAGGTGTGGAGGTGTTTGGACTAAGGCTTCAGTGAGCATCAGAGCTCCTGATCAGGCTGCACTAAGGTCAGTTCAGTGGTGAAGGTGGCGAGGGACATGGGAGGTAGTGCAGTGGTGAGAGAGTCAGTTAGCCAATGCCCCCAAAATACCCCTATGCACTTGGGACCTGTAAGTACTAAATAGTTACAGGCAATAGGGTGACAATTCCACCTAGTCTATCAGAGGGCAGGGTGGAGCTATTCCCATATTGCTTAGGACTAGGGTCTGGAGAATGTCTTGGTCAAGAGAAACCCCTGGCCCCATCTTACACCCATTCGATCCTTTCAGATCTAAGTGCCTAGGGGTGATTTTGGGACTGGGCCATTGTCTCACTCTCCAGGCAGGCCTGAGCTGGAGGTTGGTGGGATCACGGAGACCCGAGGCCCCTTGGCTCATCTGTTGCCCCCAGAGCCGTTGTAGGCATTGTAGGGTAGAGGGTAGACACTGGAGGCCTGGTTCATCCAGCCCTGGTCCCCTCCTCTCCTCTGGTTCTCCTGCTGTTGCTGCTCTATGTACTGGTTCAGCAGCGCTCCCACCTGCTCCTGGTCCTTAAAAGGACTGGGGCGGAAACTGGCCCGCAGCCACGCCCGGTACTGGAGAGAAGACAGACAGACAGAAAAGACCATGTTCGATGGTTCAGCTCAATTAGTGTTCTATGGTCCTCCAAGGGTGGGATGTCAGAGCAGAGTGTTCTGGTATCAGAGCAGTGTTCTGGTGTCAGAGAAGAGTGTTCTGGTGTCAGAGAAGAGTGTTCTGGTGTCAGAGGAGGTTGTTTGGTGTTCAGAGAGAGTGTTCTGGTGTCAGAGAGAGTGTTCTGGTGTCAGAGAAGTGTGTTCGCTCGGTAGTCATGAGAAGTGTTCATAGTGCCAAGTGGTTCTGGTATCAGAGCAGATCCTGTTCTGGTATCAGAGCAGAGTTGGTATTGCTGGTATCAGAGCAGAGTGGTCTGGTATCAGAGCAAGAGTGGCTTGGTGTCTGAGCAGTGTTTCTGGTATCAGAGCAGAGTGTGCTGTGAGAAGAGTGTTTGGTGTCAGAGAAGAGTGTTCTTGGTGTCAGAGAAGAGTGTTCTGGTGTTAGAGAATGTGTTCTGGTGTCAGAGAAGAGTGTTCTGGTGTCAGAGAAAGATGTTCTGGTGTCACGAGAAGTGTGTTCTGTATCAAGAAGTGTGTCTGTGCATCAGAGCCAGAGTGTTCTGGTTATCAGAGCAGAGTGTGCTGGTATCAGAGCAGAGTGTTGCTGGTATCAGAGCAGAGTGCGTGGTATCAGAGCAGAGTGTCTGGTATCAGAGGCAGAGTGGTGCTGTATTCTGAGCGTGTCTGTAGCAGAGCAGAGAGTGTCTGGTATCAGAGCACAGAGTGTCTGGATATGTCAGAGAGCAGAGTGTGCGTGGTGTCTGAGCAGAGTGTGCTGGTCTGTCTGAGCAAGTCGTGGCGTGGTGTCTGGTAGCAGAGTGTGCTGGTATCTGAGCAGAGTGTTGCTCGGTATCAGAGCAGAGTTATGCTGGTGTCTGAGAAGATTGTGCTGGTGTCTGAGAAGAGTGTGCTTTAGAAGAGTGTGCTGGGTCAGAGAGGAGTGGGCTGGTGTCAGAGCAGAGTGGGCTGGTGTCACGAGAAGAGTGGGCTGGTGTCAGAGCAGAGTGGGCTTTGGTGTCAGGAGCAGAGTGGGCTTGGTGTCAGAGCAGAGTGGCTGCTGGTGTCAGAGCAGAGTGGGCTGGTGTCAGAGAAGAGTGTTCTTAGTATCAGAGCAGAGTGAGCTTGTGTCAGAGCAGAGTGAGCTTGTGTCAGAGCAGAGTGTTCTGGTATCAAAGGAGATTTCTCTATTGTGGTGTAGTTTACCACACTTTCTCTTGTTTCTTTCCCTTCCCAGTAGATGATATAGATAGTGGCAGCTACAATCTAAGCAATCTATCTCTAGATCAATCTCTGTGTGTGGTTGGCAAACGGACGGCAGACATTCCTGAAAACGAGGGACTTTCCTCGGCAGCTCAGAGAGCCATAAGAGGTCCAACAGCTATGACCCAACACACTCACTCTGGCTTTACCAACATTGCTTCTGGGCTTGATCCCAACTTGAATTCTGGGCACGTAAATCATGCTTGATGTCATTGCATGTGTAACTTGTGAAAATGAAGTTACACATGCTGATCTCAAGATGAGATGTGACCTTCTATGAGGAGTGTAAGTATCATATCCTTACACAGACAATGTCCTCTATAATGGCCCATGTCTGGGTTTTCTGGGTTTAACGGTACACGGGGATTAGTCCTGGTTAGAGGGCCTCGAGGAGGCAGCAGGGGTTGGGTGGGAAACCCCTGGCAGAAGTCCCAGGTCTTTAGCCAGCGGTCAGTGGGCCCACATAGGGACCAGTGAGAGCTGAGGAAGGGGTGGGGAAAGCTAGCTCTGATCAGAGCTTTACCAGGAACCTGCCTCCACTTCTGTCACTTTCTCTTGACATTCCTGCTCACACAGTAGCTACAGGGCTCTCAAGCAAAAACAGATCTAGGACCAGCTTAGATTGTAGTGACTGTGCAAGTGATGTCTCCCAATTCCATTGAAGCTTGTAGAAAAGTACACTTTACTAAGGACTTAGGAAAAATCAATCATGGGCTTCTGGTAGACAGGTGTTGAACATCATATCATGGGCTTCTGGTGGACAGGTGTTGAACATCATATCATGGGCTTTCGGTAGACATGTGTTGAACATCACATCATGGGCTTCTGGTAGACAGGTTTGAACATCACATCATGGGCTTCTGGTAGACAGGTGTTGAACATCACATCATGGGCTTCTGGTAGACAGGTGTTGAACATCACATCATGGGCTTCTGGTAGACATGTGTTGAACTCATATCATGGGCTTCTGGTAGACAGGTGTTGAACATCACATCATGGGCTTCTGGTAGGACACAATGCTTGTAACATCCACATCATGGGCTTCTGGTAGACAGGTGACAGTTGAACATCACATCATGGGCTTCTGGTAGACAGGTGTTGAACATCATATCATGGGCTTCTGGTAGACAGGTGTTGAACATCACATCATGGGCTTCTGGTAGACATGTGTTGGATGGAGTGGTGGGTGGCTACTAGTATCAGTGCATAGCCACCAATGTGATAGTCCAATACACTACTGTAATAAATTATAGGTAAACAAACTAGTGGTACATTATTTACGTTAGATGGGTAATCATGATGTACAGTATAATTTTATGTTATATCAAAATAGTGTTACAGACTTCCTATCATAAATGCAGGAGTTCCAGATGAACCAAGACAGTTCCCATGTCTGGTAAAAGAGAAGAGTTGTGTTCAGGTGTGTCGCATGTTTCTTCCCACACAACCGTCAGGTGTCACAGCAACTCCCACACATTACCACCATCCATAACCAGCCATACAACATACTCAAACCTCTTTAAAATAACATGCACTGTGTTACAAAAATACACACCAAGGAAGGTACAATGAACAGTTAGACTACATATGATAAGGACAGACGAGAGACTTGAGTCCCAAACCCAGCATTGAGTCAGACTCTCCACCATCCCTTTACCAGTTTTCACTTCCGGATCATCAATTCTTGAGAAAAGGATTACTCAAAATTTGAACAAATTATGTCAATTTCAGTTTTGTTTGCTTGAAAACAACTCTCTGCTTTGAATCCATTCAAAATAAGTCAAAGTCCAAACTAAGGAACAGTGACCTGGACACAACCCCTAAGACACTATCACACTTACTGAACCTTACCTTACACTCAACAAAACACCCACGTAATAATGCATTTATAATCATTTGTAACAACAGACATGCCTTAGTTGTATCAGTGTTTTAGGCAAAGTGTTGTGAAATGAAAAAAAGATAAAAGTGATCAACCCTATAAACAATACAACATATATACAAAGCAACACTAGATAAAACTATTGGTATGACAATAGCAAATTCTCTCTAAGACACAGTCATGGGAAAYGCATGAAGAAAGGAATCCCATTTCCCCTTTGATCCTCAAAATCATTGTCAACTCAACCAAACAATAAGAAAATAACAAATGTTTTTTTCTTCAGTGAAGACATGTTGCAAGCCTCTGACAGTAATTACAGTCACGTGATGGTTAGTACCAGGCTAATGCAATTTCAGCAAGCCCCTCCAGTTCCCCTTCTGTATACGACACACACGTACTGAGTACCACTGGCTGGGTGCATGTCATCAGCTAGAGAGACAAAGCCTCTCTCAGCAACCTCCATACACAGCTCTCTTTGCAGCATGTTCTAGAAACGTGTGTGTGTGTGTGTGTGTGTGTGCGTCTGTGCGTGTGCATGTCACACATCATTTCACAGGTTTGAAGTCTGATGTGTGTGGAAATAGCTGCCCCACAACAGGAAAGCCATTTTCTCACCCCACTACATCTTGTGTGAATAARATGCAGATGGGTKTAAATAAACTGACAACACAGATACTCACTTTGAAACCAGCAAACACTTTAGTGTAGGTCTAYTGACATGAGAGTGAAGGAGGGTGAAGTCACGGTTAATATACACGATGGTGGCACTTCTAATTAAATAACTTATGTATTTCTGGTGGCCCAGATGAAAGTCACATAGTAACAGTTTACACAGGATCTAATAGTCTTCTGTTGGCCTCAATACATCGAGGGTTCATAACCCACCTCGGGCATAACAGCAAGTCCAGACAAGCCATCAGCCATCACAGAGATCATCTCCCAGTATGATGAGTTTAGGAAGATCCCTGGTAGGTCATATAAAGTTGAGACAGGCAACCAGGAAGGATGGGCTCCAGGTTTACTGTCAGAGACCCACCTCCATCCACAGAAGTGAAAGTAAACCAAAAGTATGAACCTGACAGGGCAGCGTGGCCTTGTAAAAACAGCTGCATCATTAACTGATAGCAGCTGAATGATGACATATTCCTGTGACTCTGTACTATGAGTGGGAGTAAGCTAACAGTTTGGCTTCCGAGTGGGTGTTAGAGAAAAGGTGGGCCTTAACCGGCATTCTTCTTACTCACTGAAATTGTTTACTGTTGATATGCCTGAACTATGCAAGTCTAAATATTACGCCTGAGCTGTGTTACAGGGTGTTTTTCTGCCCACATTGAATTGCGGGAAGCTGTAGAATAATAACAACAATTTGGGGGTTGCTTATATTTGTCCTGTTATTTGTTGCATATCCCAACTCCCCCTGAGACACCCGCAGGGAGTGGGGTCACGTCCAGGGTCACCATTGTACAGCACCCCTGGAGCATTAAGGGTTAAGTGCCTTGCTCAAGGGCACAGCGAGTATAATTCTGTGGTTAGGGGACATCATTATGTCATCTATACAGGGTGTGTGTATGTATATTGTGTGTTTCAATGTGTGTGTAACTACCTCTGTGACTTGGTTCATCTGGTACTCCTGTAGTTGATGTTGGAAGCCATAATTCGGGCCTACAAAGGAACGCACAGCCTTGACAGCCGACAGACACTCCTCCCAGCTGTAGGTGGTGACGGTCATCAGGTAGGCCACCACCATGGTAGTACTACGGGACACACCGGCCAGGCTGCATTATGGGACAGAGCATAGTCATGAGGGGTCAGGTACGGTCAACAGAAAGTTAGTGGTTTATGGTTAGGTGGTGTACGTACCAGTGCACCAGACAGGCCCCTCCATTTAGACGACATTCGTGGATGAACCTGATGCTCTCTTTGAAATGCTGTGACCTGCAAAGACAAAAACACATGGCCTTATAGGTACAAGTACAGAATAAACAGTTTAGTGTAAAAAGTGTATCACTGATCATATCAGGATGTGGATTGTCTTGTCATAGGTGAGACTAGGGCTGTTAAGATGACCATATTACCGCCCCACTGGTGGTCATGAGTCATGACCATTTAGTCACAGTAATTAGGCTTCTCCAAGCTCTGATGCTGCCGATGGTCATTAGTAGCCTACCTAACTTGCTAACTGCTTGGTACTCAGCACTCTATTGTCCCTCTAATCACTCTGACATCAATGCAAATGTAATTGAAAATCTAAATCAAACACTTAATGAGAGCCCATGAGCTCATGTTGTGCAACATTTCTATAGGCTATGCAATTGCATGAGAAAACAGAGTGATGGCCTCTATTAGAAAGAGGAGGATCCCATCAGCTTTCTATAGGCTAGGTATACTATAGTTATTTCTCAACTTTCCTAATACTAAGCAAATTGATTATATTTACAACAGGAGTATAGCCTACCTGGCTGGCATGAAAATAAACCACGGGGAAAAGCATCCTCCATTCGCTATTTAAGTGCATAGATTACATGTATTTTTCCCCCTGCCCCTGTTTGGAGACAGGGGTATGATAAATCAAAATTTCCCACATATATTATTTAGTATATGTAAAGACAAGATTAAATCAAGAATAGTCTGATGGGTGACAATATTAGCCTATCACTTGTGAATGATGCCCAGATTAAGGCAAGAAACAGTGCATGCCGTTTTTGGGGGACTTTTTCAAATCATAGTCACACACCTCATGTAGCCTAGCCCATAGGCCTATATGTTTGATACGGTTTGTATCACAACTGAAGTGGCCAAATAACTTCTTAAAATGAAGCACATTAATCAGTTTTACAACAGGTGTAGAGCCTAACTGGCATACATAAGCAGTGTGTGAGTTTCAAGTTTGGGGAAAATCATTTTCACCATAAAAATTCACTTCTATAATAAAAGCATTACATTTATAATCGCATTTGGGGTCACTTTTGAGAATGGTGTTTTCCTGCTAATGGAAGATTTGCATTTTTAGCCTACTACGGTGTGCACATTGCTGCGCTTATAATGTGAAGAAATATCCTAATAGTTTATCAACATTTTATGCTAAATTTTCGGGAGAAGGGAATTATAATTATTATATTCAGCCCAAGGGCACAATGGCCACTGGCTGCAAAATACATCGATGTTTGGCATTACAGCCACACAAAGGGGATGCCACCGGAAAATTCTATGCATTGTCAAGTGCTTGTCAAATTGGGAATGAGAGACTGGTGAAGTGTGTACAGCTTGAGCAAAAAACAAAGCAGAGCTTATGCCTTTCATGCAACTTTCTTCAAATCATCATTAGAGTCACATCATGCAGCCTTAGAATGTATTAAACATCAGAACAGATAGCCCAATGTTTGTATCACAACCAAAGTTACATAAATAACTCGAAATTAAGTATTTAGGAAATGTTTGGATAAAATATCCTTTCTATTTTATTCAGCTATGTTGAATTGTATTCTTCATTCTTCATTCTTCATGTAAAATAATGCCACAGAATTCTAAGCAAATCTTGTCTGCTAAATGAACTAGTGTAGCCCACAGCCATATGGCATAGCCAGATCAGGGCCTAACATTAGGACAACTCAGAGTAGGCTATTCTGTTCTTCTGAAATAGACTTCATTTTCTTCATATCATGTTTCTTTTGACCTGTCTAAAATACGTAACAGATTTATTGTGATGATGTAGGCAATATTACATGGATTTATTCGACTTTTTAAAATGTAGATATTCCAAAGGTCTGCATCAGTGTGGAAGCCCGGAGACGCTAAAATGTGTTTATGTTAATTACCGGTCAATTACTTGACAATCCCCAGCTGACAAAATGTCATGACCGTCACAGCCCTAGGTGAGACCAGATCTATAACTTATATAGAATTATGATTTCTAGTCACATTTTATGGGATATGAGAAAGAACAGGAAGAAGTGAAACTAAGGTAAAAGTCATCTGGACCCATCTCTGCACAGCACAAGTCTCTTCAATCCGTTTCATCTTATTCATGATGTCCAGATAGATACCTGTCCTGTCTTATACCCAAGTAACCATGTATCTGTGTCCAATCATCACATCACTGGGAAGTCCCAGGGCATATTTATAGTTTAGTAATTTAGCAGATGCTCTTATCTAGAACGACTTACATTCATGCATTCATCTTAAGATAGCTACTGTAGGTGAGACAACAACACATCACAATTGTATCAAGTACATTTTCCCTGAACAAAGTATTTATCAGCAAAGTCAGTTGCTAGTGAAAAGATGCATAAGGATGTTATGGAGGGGAAGGGATGGGTAGCTTACTCTGAGTATGTGTGGAAGTGATCTGTCCTATACAGTTGTCTTGTTTAGTAGCACTCTCCACTGGACACTACCAGGAGAACCTAGAAGTATTTTCTATTCAACTTCCACTGTCATCCAAGAAAGTCATAATATCTCTATACAGCCATTGTTTGTCAATTTCAAGCACCTTTATAGGACTGTGAGGTAATGAGAGTATAGGGGACTCCTTATTACTGCTTCCCCTCACAGACTTTATACACCACTATCATTCCATCTTTAGAGATCATCTTTTCATGTTAGATCAATAGAGCATATACCCCAACTGACCATATCACCTCCACCCTACCGGACACCCTAGACCCACTCCACATTGCTTACCGACCCAAAGTGTCCACAGACGACGCAATCGCAACCACACTGCACACTGCCCTAACCCATCTGGACAAGAGGAATACCCATGTGAGAATGCTTGTTCATCGATTACAGCTCAGCATTTAACACCATAGTACCCTCCAAACTCGTCATCAAGCTCGAGACCCTGGGTCTCGACCCCGCCCTGCTGTGCAACTGGGTCTGGACTTTCTGACGGGCCGCCCCCAGGTGGTGAGGGTATAGGTAACAACATCTCCACCCCGCTGATCCTCAACACTGGGGCCCCACAAGGTGCGTTCTTGAGCCCTCTCCTGTACTCCCTGTTCACCCACGACTGCGTGGCCATGCACGCCTCCAACTCAATCATCAAGTTTGCGGATGACACTACAGTGGTAGGCTTGATCACCAACAACGACGAGACGGCCTACAGGGAGGAGGTGAGGGCCCTCGCGAGTGTGTGTCAGGAAAATAACCTCATACTCAACGTCAACAAAAAACAAAGGAGATGATTGTGGACTTCAGGAAACAGCAGAGGGAGCACCCCCCTATTCCACATGACGGGTCAGTAGTGGAGAAGGTGGAAAGTTTTAAGTTCCTCGGTGTACACATCACGGACAAACTGATTGGTCCACCCACACAGACAGCCGTTGTGACAAGCAGCGCCTCTTCAACCTCAGGAGGCTGAAGAAATTCCGCTTGTCACCAAAAGCACTCACAAACTTCTACAGATGCACAATCGAGAGCATCCTGTCGGGCTGTATCACCGCCTGGTACGGCAACTGCTCCGCCCACAAACGTAAGGCTCTCCAGAGGTAGTGAGGTCTGCAGAACGCATCACCAGGGGCAAACTACCTGCCCTCCAGGACACCTACACCACCCGATGTCACAGGAAGGCCATAAAGATCATCAAGGACAACAACCACCCAAGCCACTGCCCTGTTCACCCCGCTATCATCCAGAAGGCGAGGTCAGTACAGGTGCATCAAAGCAGGGACCGAGAGACTGAAAAACAGCTTCTATCTCAAGGCCATCAGACTGTTAAACAGCCACCACTAACATTTAGCGGCCGCTGCCAACCATACTGACTCAACTCCAGCCACTTTAAAAAATGGGAATTGATGGAAATTATGTAAAAATGTACCACTAGCCACTTTAAGCAATGCCACTTAATACAATGTTTACATACCCTACATTACCCTCATATGTATATATACTGTACTCTATATCATCTACTGCATCTTGCCATCTTTATGCAATACAATGTACCACTAGCCACTTTAAACTATGCCACTTTATGTTTACATACCCTACAGTACTCATTCTCATACGTATATACCGTACTCTATACCATCTACTGCCTGCCATGCCGTTCTGTACCACCACTCATTCATATATCTTTATGTACATTATCTTTATCCCTTTACACTTGTGTGTGTGTGTAAGGTAGTAGTGTGGAATTGTTAGGTTAGATTACTGTTGGTTATTACTGCATTGTCGGAACTAGAAGCACAAGCATTTCGCTACACTCGCATTAACATCTTGCTAACCATGTGTATGTGACTAATAAAATTTGATTTGATTGATTTGATTTGTGACATTCTCCTTCCCTATACTGTGACTTGATCCTTTTTTTGCTGTTGGTGTATGGCTACCACTCCAAACACTATTGGGAATAGTAGTGAAGCGTTGCACAATAGGAGAGTCATATGGTGGAGGCATTGTCCTATAACAGCAAAAGGCTGCTTGGTTACCCAACCAACTCAACAGCCAGGGGCTAAAATAGATGGATTGCACGTTCCCTCCTCACTTTGGAGCCAAACTCTTGCTGAAAGATGTTCTCTCAGCACTTTTCTATTTATTTCTGGTCCAGCAGTTTCCGGCTATCTTGTTAAATGTGCAGAAATGTATTAGGTGGCGACTATTTTTGTGTTTGACAGGCTTAACTCCAAATGAAAACAAAAAGAATTAGGATCTTACACTGAGTAGACAAAACATTAAGAACACCTGTCTTTCCATGACAGACTGACAAGGTGAATCCAGGTGAAAGCTTATGATCCCTTATTGATGTCACTTGATTGAATCCAATTCAATCCAGTGTAGATGATGGGCGGAGACAGGCTAAAGAAAAATTCTTAAACCTTGAGACACGGATTGTGTATGTGTGCCATTCAGAGGGTGATGGGCAAGACAAAATAGTGCCTTTGAAAGGGGTATGGTAGTAGGTGCCAGGTGCACCGGTTCGTGTCAAGAACTGCAATGGGGGGTTGGTGTACTCAGTGTATATTTAAGCAATAAGGCCCGAGGAGGTGTGGTATATAGCCGAATAACCACGGCTAAGGGCTGTTCTTATGCACGACGCATCGCAGAGTGCCTGGACACAGCCCTTAGCCGTGGTATATTGGCCATATATCACTAACCCCGAGGTGCCTTATTGCTATTATAAACTGGTTACCAACGTAATTAGAGCAGTAAAAATACATGTTTTGTCATACACGTGGTATACGGTCTGATATACCACGGCTGTCAGCCAATCAGCATTCAGGGCTCGAACCACCCATATTAAAATCACAAATGAAGGACAGTGGCAAACTGTATGGTTGTATCCAAACAAAGACTCTGTGGTGCTTATCTGGTAGCTGAAGATATAGGACATGTCCACCTGATTCTAATTATAATTCTTGGTTCTTGAGTGTTTAATGCGGACCTGACCCCCAACATGAAGTGGGGGTCAGGTCCGCATCCTACCACAATCATTTGACACACACAGACTCATCAGGAGCTCAAAGATATTTATTTATTTCACCTTTATTTAACCAGGTAGGCCAGTTGAAAACAAGTTCTCATTTACAACTGCGACCTGGCCAAGATAAAGCAAAGCAGTGCGACAAAAACAACACAGAMTTACACATAAAGTCCTAGCCCCTAGGGCCCCTAGCCATGTCAGTCCCTGGCCTGGTCTCTAAAAGCGGGGAACAGGGGGACGTGATGAAACCAGCGGGACGACCGTTAGCCCTGTTTTCCCAGCCTAGGGATTGTGACAGAGAGGGACTATAATAGGCCTGGTGACCGAGGCACAGCAGGATGTCACAGCAAGGCTTCCTTCCTGCTGCCTGCAGACCAGTTGGTTGCGACAGGGGGGTCAGAGGCCCCCCAACCCAACAACAACATCCCCTCATCCGCAACCTCCAACCACCCTCATCATTATCATCATCATCATCATCTCTCCTTATTTTCCTCTGAGAAGACAAGTGATTGACAGACTGACCAAGTTATGCTCTGCTTGCGGAGGTATAAAAAAAGACTTACTAGTCGCCAAAGTTACGGAGCATGTCTTTAACTCTAGTGTCTGTCTCTTTCTGACTGACTGGCAGACAGGGTGTTTCTGTCCAGGTATGAAAAGCAGGGTAGGACATTCCACCCTTCCATCCAATTAATGTGGACAGTGGACACAGAAKAAACTCAACAGATGGTACAGGTCATAGGTACCAGGGAAGTAGCTAGCTCTCTTTTATAGGAGCTCTAATAGTAGTGCGTGGCACAAAGGTTATGAGCATGACTAAAGACTAGGGTTGAATAGCGGGAACTGGGTTACTGAGATTTACCGCCCAAACCAACTCCCTTTTCCTGGAGTAAATAACTGTGAAAAAACGGTAAATTATAATAAATTATTTATATGAACAGCATGATGTGAAATGGAACTGTTACATTATATGTGATGTATAAATCTGGCTTCTCTACGGCCTTCTATTTGACATCTGCACGACCAATCATCTCGTCATGGTAACTTTTTTTCTTGTGACAGGTAGGCCCTGCATTTGCTGCAGCATTGCCTATGGTAGAGTAATATAAGGACTGAATACGCATCTAATTTATACATCTCCATCTGGCTTTCAGGGGTCACCAAATTTTTTGTAAAGATAATTTTATTTTTTCTTGCAGCTGCAGGGTTTCAAAACAGCCTATCACTCGAATATCGTTGCTCTCTCACAGTCTCTCGCTCTCCATCAATTACATTCAAATTGCATTTAAAATAGATAATCCATCAAAAAATACACACACATTATATATATATAGTACCAGTCAAAAGTTTGGACACACCTACTAATTCAAGGGTTTTTCTTTATTTTTACTATTTTCTACATTGTAGAATAATAGTGAAGACATCAAAACTATGAAATAACACATATGCAATCATGTAGAAACCAAAAAAGTGTTAAATAAATCGAAATATATTTTATATGAGATTCTTCAAAATAGTCACCCTTTGCCTTGATGACAGCTTTGCACACTTTT
Source organism: Salvelinus sp. IW2-2015 (assembly GCF_002910315.2). Classification (NCBI taxonomy): domain Eukaryota; kingdom Metazoa; phylum Chordata; class Actinopteri; order Salmoniformes; family Salmonidae; genus Salvelinus; species Salvelinus sp. IW2-2015. The sequence goes on from NC_036850.1 coordinate 18,496,226, forward strand.
GGCATTCACTCAACCAGCTTCATGAGGTAGTCGCCTGAAATGCATTTCAATTAACAGGTGTGCCTTGTTAAAAGTACATTTGTGGAATTTTTATCCTTAATGCGTTTGAYGCAATCAGTTGTGTTGTGACAAGGTAGGGTTGGTTTACAGAAGATAGCCCTATTTGGTAAAATACCAAGTCCATGTTATGGCAAGAACAGCTCAAATAAGCAAAGAGAAATGACAGTCCATCCATTACTTTAAGACATGAAGATCAGTCAATACCGAACATTTCAAGAAATTTGAAAGTTTCTTCAAGTGCAGTCGCAAAAACCATCAAACGCTGTGATGAAACTGGCTCTCATGAGGACCACCACAGGAAAGGAAGACCCAGAGTTACCTCTGCTGCAGAGAATAAGTTCCTTAGAGTTACCAGCCTCAGAAATTGCAGCCCAAATAAATGCTTCACAGAGTTCAAGTAACAGACACATCTCAACATCAACTGTTCAGAGGAGACGGTGTGAATCAGGCCTTCATGYTCAAATTGCTGCAAAGAAACCCCTACTAAAGGACACCAATAAGAAGAAGAGACTTGCTTGGCCAAGAAACACGAGCAATGGACATTAGACCGGTGGAAATCTGTCCTTTTGTCAGATGAGTCCAGAATTTAGATTTTTGGTTCCAACCGCCATGTCTTTGTGAGACACAGAATAGGTTAACGGATGATCTCCARGTGTGGCTCCCACCGTGGAGCATGGAGGAGGAGGTGTGATGGTGTGGGGGTGCTTTGATGGTGACACTGTCGGTAATTTATWWAMAATAAATAAATTTATTTGGATAGAAAACACTCTGAAMAACTCATATGGCTGGCAAAAACCTGAGAAATAATCCAACCAGGAAGTGGGAAATCTGAGGTTGTCTATCCAATATACAGTGTCTTTGGGGTCATATTGCACTTCCTAAGGCTTCCAACAGATGTCTTTAGAACCTTGTTTCAGGCTTCTACTGTGAAGAATGAGGGAAGGAGAGCTCTTTGAGTCAGGTGTCTGGCAAGAGCTGGTCACGCGTGCACCCGTGAGAGCGACCTGCGTTCCATCGCATTTCTGAAGACAAAGGAATTCTCCGGTTGAAACCTTATTGATGATTTATGTTAAAAACATCCTAAAGATTGATTCTATWCATCGCTTGACATGTTTCTACGAACTGTAATGGAATTTTTGACTTTTCGTCTGACCTGCTCGTCAACAATTTGGATTTTGGAATTAAACGCGCGAACAAAAAGGAGGTATTTGGACGTAAATGATTAACTTTATCGAACAAATCAAACATTTATGGTGGAACTGGGATTCCTGGGAGTGCATTCTGATGAAGATCATCAAAGGTAAGTGAATATTTATAATGCTATTTCTGACTTCTGTTGACCACACAACATGGCGGATATCTGTTTGGCTTGTTTTGGTCTCTGAGCACTGTACTCAGATTATTGCATGGTGTGCTTTTTCGGTAAAGCTTTTTTGAAATCTGACACAGCGGTTGCATTAAGGAGAAGTTTATCTAAAGTTCCATGTATAACACTTGTATTTTCATCAACATTTATGATGAGTATTTCTGTAAATTGATGTGGCTCTCTGCAAAATCACCGGATGTTTTTGGAACTACTGAACATAACGCGCCAATGTATACTGAGATTTGAATTTTCATGCCGATCAAAGCTCTAATCTATTCCAGACATACTTGCCCAGTGTACCAAATATTGTTCTTTCTATGACATAATCGGCCGATTTTTATTCATATCTTTGTAATAAATGACAATTACAACAATACTGAATGTACAATGAACACTTATTTTAACATAATATAATACATACATAAAATCAATTTAGTCTCATAAATAATGAAACATGTTCAATTTGGTTTAAATAATGTGAAATAAAGTGAAAGTGCAATATGTGCCATGTAAAAAAGCTAACGTTTAAGTTCCTTGCTCAGAACATGAGAACATATGAAAGCTGGTGGTTCCTTTTAACATGAGTCTTCAATATTTCCAGTTAAGAAGTTTTAGGTTGTAGTTATTATAGGAATTATAGGACTATTTCTGTCTATACCATTTGTATTCTTATACCTTTGACTATTGGATGTTCTAATAGGCACTTTAGTATTGCCAGCCTAATCTCAGGAGTTGATAGGCTTGAAGTCATAAACAGAGCTGTGCATCCCAGCATTGCTAAGAGCTGCTGTTTGAATGAATGCTTACGAGCCTGCTGCTGCCTACCACCGCTCAGTCAGACTGCTCTATCAAATATCAAATCATATACTTAATTATAATATAATAAACACACAAAAATACGAGCCTTTGGTCATTAATATGGTCAAATCCGGAAACTATCATTTCGAAAACWAAACGTTTATTCTMTCAGTGAAATACGGAACCGTTKCGTATTTTATCGAACGGGTGGCAACCCTAAGTCTAAATATTACTGTTACATTGCACAACCTTCAATGTTATGTCATAATTATGTAAAARMCTGGTAAATTCATTACGGTCTTTGTTAGGAATAAATGGCCTTTCAACAGTTCGCAACGAGCCAGGCGGCCCAAACTGCTGCATATACCCTGACTKTGCTTGCACTGAACACAAGGGAAGTAACACAATTTCCCTAGTTAATATTGCCTGCTGACATGAATTTATTTTAACTACATATGCAGGTTTAAAAAATATATACTTGTGTATTGATTTTAAGAAAGGCATTGATGTTTGTGGTTGGGTACATTATTGCAACGATTGTGCTTTTCTCGCGAATGCGCTTTTGTTAAATCAAGTTGAAGTAGGCTGTGATTCGATGATAAATTAATAGGCACCGCATTGATTATATGCAACGCAGAACAAGATAGTTAACCTAGTAATATCTTCAACCATGTGTAGTTAACTAGTGATTATGTGAAGATTGATTGTTTTTTTACAAGTTTAATGCTAGCTAGCAACTTACCTTGGCTCCTTGCAGCCACAAGGTCATTTTGATGCTGCACTCGCGTYACATGTGGTCAGCCTGGCACGCAGTCTCCTCATGGATTGCAATGTAATCGGCCATAATCACCATAAAAAGCTGTTTACCGATTGTTATGAAAACGACCTCTAATCCAGGTGAAAGCTATCATCACTTAATGATATCSCTTGTTAAATCCACTTCAATCAGTGTACAAGAAGGGGAAGAGACAGGTGMAAAAAATATTTTTAAGCCTTGAGACAATTGAGACATGGATTGTGTATGTGTGCCATTCATTGGTTGAATGGGCAAGACAAAAGATTTAAGTGCCTTTGAACGGGGTATGGTAGTAGGTGTCAGGTGCACCAGTTTGAGTGTGTCAAGAACTGCAACACTGCTGGATCCACTACCCAAAGGACATCCAGTTAACTGTGGAAAGCATTGGGAGTCAACATGTGCCAGCATTCCTGTGGAATGCTTTCGACACCTTGTAGAGTCCATGCTCCGATTAATTGAGGCTGTTCTGAGGGCACAAGGGGGAGCAACTCAATATTAGGAAGGTGTTCCTAATGTTGGTACACTCAGTGTATATGTTTTACATGCTTTGGAATGACACTTCCGGATTTGGCGGGAAATATCGGGTGCCCGAGAGAAAAGTGATTTATTCTCGGGATGGAACATTTTTTAAATACCGGCAAAATATTCAACTCTACTAAAGACTGAATGTGAAAGTGATAATGGCATGGGTGGAAGGAAGGACACCCACACAGAGCAGAGCAGAACGGTCTCAGTGCTACAGGGACTCTACACTCAGCTGTCAAGTCACTTGGAGAGACATCACAGGGTTACCATGTGATGCTAGGGGGACTCTGACACTACTTTTCTTTTCAAATAACCACAATGTGTAATCAAGTGACATGAAAGACCTGCCTCCAATGACCACCACAACACTAGAGTCMGAGTCCCTTACTACTGAAATGATTCTCGTGTGTTACAGCATTTGTATTATCATTTTCATGGGTTGGAACCGGTTCAAGGAACAGAACCGAAAACCGGAAAATAATGACATTTTTCAAGGAACACAAATGGAACCGGGAATGAAAGTGATCCATACTGTTCTGGAACAGAACCGTTKTATTAAAAGCAAGGACACCCTTTAATAACGTTAWTTTACGTTCCAGGCATTTTTTTTCTCTTCGATTCCAACCCCTGATTAGTTTTTKTTTTCAACTGTTACATTTCTGCAACTTGTTTTATAAKATTTTCAGTATTTATACTAAATGGTAGTATGCCAATGGCGACCCACCAAACATGAGAGCAGCTTAGAGACAGTGAAGTAAATGTTTTGGTCTGCTGCTATAATGACAGTGGGGGACTTGATAACACACGTGAAGCAGCAGCAGTCTATCTATCTCATTTCACACAGTGGTGATGGAGTCTATATAAAACTACAGCCATTTAAAATACTGCACCATCGCCACACTCTTTCCTGCTRTGATAGCAGAGCCAGACAAGTCAAACTGAGATGTCTTTCTCTCAGATCATCCTTTAGATGATCAGGTCTTATTATTATTGGTCCCTGACTTGATACTGTAGGTACCTTGTTTATCTCTACCTGATACATACTGTATGAACCTTTAAAAGACTTCCAGGCTTATTTCAGTTGTTTCAACGACAAAGTGACTAATCTACTTTTCCTGCCTGCGTGACACCCTGGAGTCACAAACTGAAGAGTTATGTTCAACAAAATGACACGAGTCATGTCTTGTTCACAGGAAGAAAAGAAGGACCTCTGACGATGGTACACAGTGGAGTGGCTTGTGTTGGTGGATTTGTTTGACAATGAATAGGGTGTGTGTGTGTGTGTGTGTGTGTGTGCGTGGTAACTCACAGGTTCTGGCTAGACGCATCAGCTGCGTGGATACACAGGTAGGTCATGTCCTGTGAGAGGTAAACAGATAGGAGTACAAACACAACACGAGGGTCAGTTTTGTTCTGCACACAGCACATGCCATCTACATGTGGTCACAGTACAGTTTATCAGCGGTATATCATTCACTTTCTGCCAATTAGCATTCTTGTAATTTTTTCTATTGTTTGAAACAGTAATTAGTAGGTAAGGTGTGTGGTCATCAACTGCACATTGTAAATGCACACACATACTCAACTGAGTATTATAAATGAACCCCATAGGTCAAATAAAACAAACATTTGATGCTTCAAGTAGAGTGAAGTGTTTTAATGAACAGTTAAAGCTGTGTCTAAAGTTCTACAGCCCAATGTCACTGGTATGTATTAAACTGYGACACCACTACCCCCAGCTGGCTTCAACTGTGTACTACAAAATCAATGTTTTCCACTTTTACAAAATGTACAGATTTCATTACACTTCACAATTCCCATGAATCAAATCCAAGGAACTGAATACTGACCCAAAAAGTTATTAGACATTTCTCTAGAATTTGAGACAAAGTAGCATATTTACTGACTGAGTATGAGGAAGTTAAAAATAATTTCAATGAGTTTGACTCATGTAAGACATGTTATTCAAGGTTATAGTCAATGGTCATGAAATCCCTTTTTCAGTTCATGACCAACTAAACCAGAATGAAGCCTACTCCAGCCGACTCAAGACAACAATTTATTCAGTCTGTCTGTGAAACTGGCCTTGGGTCCTCTATGGCCACCTGCCCCACTCACCTCCAGCACGGGTTTAGCATTGTTATACACAGACAGGATGTGGGTGATGTTGTTCTGGGACAAACTTTCTCTGTTCTCAGAGTCTGGGAAAAGATGAAGGGAGGGAGAAAATGTCTATCAGTGATTCTTCTCAGTGAATTTCTATGAGATCCTCAGTAGACTAAGGTGAATGCACCAATTTGTAAGTCGCTCTGGATAAGAGCGTCTGCTAAATGACTTAAATGTAAATGTAGACAAAGCAATGTCATAAGGAGAGATGTGTTGAAGTGTTTAAGACCCCAGGAGTGGCTTGCCCAGAAGCAGCWTCTGTGACTGTGTGGCTGTAATTTGGGTAGCAATCATTTGGCCTTGTCACTTAAAGCTATTTTCAGTGTGTGAGCAGTACTTGGACCATCTTGTGAAGCCATCATTAGTATGGGTAACATTATAGCAGGGTAGATGTCACATTAAGCTGGTAGGGCAGAAACCCCCTTGGCTGAGGAGCAGAAATATTGCCCAATATTGTACATGATGTATGTGTTTGCCTTAAACATTTTTTTACTTTTCTTTTGATTAATCCCCAACATTACCAGAGGGAGTAAATGTGCTATATGCTACTGATGGATACAGTATGATGCATGCAGCAGCCTTAATTCAGGCCATGCCTTAGTTAATTGAGCTACAGTACACGTATAACCTTCTGCTACTCTATTTCGATCTATACATAACTATAGTCCACTCACTAGATATTCTTGTCATCTCTTCCCTTGTAGCATTTGACCATACCTGCAGGTAACGTATCAACAACATAAGGACAGAGAAAGTAAAGCTCATGTGCATCAATAACAGAAGAAAATGCCTGAGTCTCTTTGAAAGCTGCCCTGGATTCAAGCAAGCTGCTGCTGCTGCCACACCTAGTGAATTAGAGTGAGTGTTGTCTCTTGGGTGGGATACCTGACTGTGCAACATATAAAAKAACTGAATGGATTTCAACAGAATCTTGTTCCCACCTCTGATATTTCCCAGGTAGACCCCATCAACAACCTGCAAATAGGAAAACAAAGAGACATTTCACTAGTTAGATATTCACAATTTGAGCATGGCCTTAACCTTAGTGATGCTCCTTATCTATGGTCATAGGACGTATTCAGGTGTCCAGTTTGGTCAAACAGTATTTTCCCAATTGAGAAAACAAACAGGAACCGTTCTCATAGCTAAGTCAAGCCTTATAGGGCATGTAATACAAAGTATTGCCTGACATGACTGGGAGTGAGGAGCACTGAACCAACTGATGGTTAAGGCCATGTTGACACAAAGCTGTGCAATAGTACTGTAGCGATCCGATCATGATCTCATCTAGACATTACAAGACTCCAGCATTACTTAAGACTTCAAAATAAAAAGTATATGCCTGCCTATGATGTTAGTGTCCTCTGAAATTCAGATTAGCTTAGAGCTTCAGTCAGGGTGGAATTACAGTGGTGCCCAGAGGTGCTTCTGGACACTCCCATCACCGTTAACGGGACACTAAGAAGAATTACAGTGGTGCCCAGAGGTGCTTCTGGACACTCCCATCACCGTTAACGGGACACTAAGAAGAATTACAGTGGTGCCCAGAGGTGCTTCTGGACACTCCCATCACCGTTAACGGGACACTAAGATGTGTAATATATACAGTACCAGRCAAAAGTGGACACAKCCACTCATTCCAGGGTTTTTCTTTATTTTTACTATTTTCTACATTGTAGAATAATAGTGAAGACATAAACACTATGTAATAACACAAATGGAATAATGTATTAACCCCAAAAAAGTGTTAAACAAAACAAGCAATGCTAAGCACTTGTTGGTTGCTTTTCCTTCACTCTGAGGTCCAACTCATCCCAAACCATCTCAATAGGGATGAGGTTGGGTGATTGTGGAGGCCAGGTCATCTGATCCAGCACTCCATCACTCTCCTTCTTGGTCAAATAGCCCTTACACAGCCTGGAGGTGTGTTGGGTCATTGTCCTGTTGAAAAACAAATGATAGTCCCACTGAGCCCAAACCAGATGGGATGGTGTATCGCTGCAGAATACTGGGATAGCCATGCTGGTTAAGTGTGCCTTGAATTCTAAACAAATCAACGCAATGACACCAGCAAAGCACCCCCACACATCCTCCTCCATGCTTCACGGTGGGAACCACATATGCAGAGATTATCCGTTCACCTACTCTGTCTCACAAAGACACAGCGGTTGGAATGAAAAATCAAATATTTGGACTRATCAGACCAAAGGAAAATATTTCCACTGGTCTAATGTCCATTGCTCGTGTTTCTTGGCCAAGCAAGTCTCTTCTTATTGGTGTCCTTTAGTAGTGGTTTCTTTGCAGCAATTCAACCATGAATGCCTGATTCACGCAGTCTCCTCTGAACAGTGGATGTTGAGATGTGTCTGTTACTTGAACTCTGTGAAGCATTTATTTGGGCTGCAACTCTAATGAACTTATCCTCTGCAGCAGAAGTAACTCTGGGTCTTCCTTTCCTGTGGCGGTCCTCATGAGGCCCAGTTTCATCACAGGGCTTGATAGTTTTGGCGACTTCACTTGAAYAAACTTTCAAAGTTCTTTACATTTTCTGCATTGACTAACCTTCATGTCTTAAATTTATGATGAACTGTKATTTCTCTTTGCTTATTTGAGCTGTTCTTGCCATCATATGGACTTGGTATTTTGCCAAATAGGGCTATCTTCTGTATACCACCCTTACCTTGTCACAATACAACTGATTGGCTCAAACACATTAAGAAGGAATGATATTCCACAAATTAACTTTTAACAAGGCACACCTGTTAATTGAAATGCATTCCAGATGACTACCTCATGAAGCTGGTTGAGAGAATACCAAGAGTGTATAAAGCTGTCATCAAGGCAAAGGGTGACTACTTTGAAGATATATTTTCATTTGTTTAACACTTTTTTGGTTACTACATGATTCCATGTGTTATTTCATAGTTTTGATGTCTTCACTGTTATTCTACAATGTAGAAAATATTACAAAATAAAGACAAAACCTTGAATGAATACATGTGGCCAAACCTTTGACTGGTACTGTATATACAAAACATTTAAACACCCAACGATTGACAGATCACAATACGGGCTTTAAAACAGTCAAAATAGAAGGGCTAAGTGTTTTCTCCATTTGATACCCTAAATCCAAACCTGTATGAGTTATCACGTTATTATATCAAGTGACAGTGTGTGATGAGTAGCATACCCTTTGGTTTTATTCAGGGYACTTCAGCGTTGSATGTAGATGGTTGATGTAAATAACATGACAATCTATTCCGCGCATATCTATGTGCAACGTTCACGGAGGAAGTGTAGCAAGGAAGTGCCTTGCTACAATCAAAAGCCATTGAACAGAACAGCTACATTAATAACAAAAACACAAAGGCCCCTACCTTGTTCATTCCATTCCCCATGTCTCTCGCAGGCGATAACGATTATGAAGAATTTAAAATACAGCTGAGTATTTACGTCTCAATGCAACAACGCAAAATATTGGAAAAGAACATGGACGGACTTTCACTAACATGAAGGGGTGCCAGCGAATGATTGCGAAATGGTCGGTCGGTCACTAGCGAGACCACTTTGCGCCTCTGTAGATCAACATMGGTGTACTTTTGACCGCTTTGTCTACATTGCTTCACAAGACGATCGCCATAATGCTGCTCTGTATGACCTGCGCTCCATAATCCTCTTCCGGGTTTCCCCCGATAAATGATTTCATTGGTACATGGGACCGTAATGCAACCCAGTCCGCGCGGGTTTCGCGATCTCAGAGCTGGAAAGGATTATCAATTCATTCAGTACTACTGCTTTGTACTATGTCCTAAATATATGCATTTGAAGTATTGGAATGATCTGATAGCCTATGCTTTTTTAATTCCTGTAAACCCACAAATGCTTGCCATAGCCCAATCCAGGACTACAGCGTGGATTCCTTAAAAATMGCAACTAAAAACATGGTGCTTTKCAATTTATTGTCCCCAGTACCGTTTTCACACAATTAGAGGCAACAAAACAAATATTGCCAGTTTTAAAAATAGGGAAAACCATGGATGTGGAAATATCACACCTATGCCGTTTATGATGTTCCTTGTACTAGTAAGCCCTACACCTATACCTGACATGTAGGGCCTACTCCTCCAGTGTCATTTAACCATCCACATGGTAGTATAACAGCAAAGTGGAGACATACTATTGGGTAAACATAGGACCTTTATTTTGCTCTATAATACATAACCTTAAGAGGAAGAGACCTTCCAAAACGTACTGACTGAGGTAATGTGGACAATAGATAAATACAGACAAGTAATTGGTATGTTTGTACGTTTGTTGGTGACATGGTATGTAATGTGGTCCACTGGAAGGTTGGTTTACTTCTTCCATTCCTTGTTCTCATAGTCCCATTTGGCTGAGAAGCCCTCKARGGGGTTGATCCTCATGTCCAGCATCCTCTGCACCTCCTTCTCTTTCCATTCTGACTCAAAGGTGGGGGGGACAGGTCCGTACACTGCAGCGAGACAGACAGCTTGTTAGGCTCTGCCTCAAAGTTCACCTATGGACATCTATTCTCTAATAGTCTGTATTGAACATTTATCTACRAAGGTAATTATAATTGAAACATTCTGTTTCACAATACCAACCTGGTTGGTGGTCAGTTACACCAATTATGGTTGAGGCAATACATTGGGCAGAGAAGACACACAACCCATTTATTTGAAGGGGCACTGATGGCCAAATACAGTATTTGAATTATGTCAAATAATATATTGTATAAATATGTCTGAAAATAATATATTGTATATCCATCTCATTGCAAAATAATGCTGACTTATGGCTTTTAACAGGTGGGTGGAAAAACCATTAACATCAACATACACTGAACAAAAATATAAAACGCAACATGTAAAGTGTTGGATCCATGTTTTATGAGATGAAATAAAATAGCCAAGAAATGTTCCACACAAAGCTTATTTCGCTCAAATTTTGAGCACAAATTTGTTTACAGCCCTGTGAGTGAGCATTTATCCTTTGCCAAGATCATCCATCCTCCTGACAGTTGTGGCATATCAAGAAGCTGATTAAACAGCATGATCAATAAAACAGGTGCACCTTGTGCTGGGGACAATAAAAGGCCATTCTAAAATGTGCAGTTTGTCACACAACATAATGTAACAGATGTCTCAAGTTGAGGGAGTGTGCAATTGGCATGCTGACTGRAGGAAGGTCCACCAGAGCTGTTGCTAGAAAATTTAATATCCATCTCTGCCTCCAATGTTGTTTTAGAGAATTTGTCAGTACGTCCAGCCGGCCTCACAACCGCAGACCATGTGTTACCACGCCAGCCCTAGATCTCCACATCCAGCTTCTTCACCTGCAGGATCGTCTGAGGGTGGGTGGGGGGGATGCTGAGGAGTATTTCTGTCTGGAATAAAGGCCTTTTCTGGGGATAAACCTCATCCTGATTGGCTGGGCCTGGCTCCCCAGTGAGTGGGCCTATGCCCTCCAAGGCCCACCCATGGCTGCACCCCTACCCAGTCATGTGAAATCTATAGATTAGGGCCTTATTTATTTATTTCCTTACTTGAACTTTAACTCAGTAAAATCTGAAATTGTTGCGTTGATATTTTTTGTTCAGTATATTACAACTGAATGATCACAGACTCCATCCACAATAAATGTTCTCATTCCTTTTCTTATTAGAAGACATACCAAACTTCCTCTGCCATAGGACAACCAGTCCTGTCATGCCAATAAAGAAGAACATTCCTGCGATAACTGATTTCCACTCCTTTGTGCCCTCGTTCATCTCTGCGAAGCTCTGCTTGAAGCTAATACGGTACACTGTAGGTAAAAAGAAAATGCAAGACTTGTTAGATAACATTTAACACAGCCTAACGGGTAGGGATGTGCATTGCTCCTTACAAGCACGATTCAATATGCATCTAGATACATGGGTTCCGATACAGGAACGATATTTGTAGTTTGAAACGATTTGATTTAATTAGTGGAATGAGTCGATGCGATTAACAAGGGCATGAACACATTCATTTTCCATTCTAAATTAATATCTGATAGTGATGGAGCTCAGGAGCTGAGTTGGATCTGACTGAGCTGACTTCTCTGAGCTGAGTGAACGAACCACGGCTTGTCGTTGCTGTATGATAGAGAAGTATTTCTGCCGTGTGTGTAATGTAATGTGTGAGTTGATCCATAGGGCAGATGGAGCATCTACCACTATCAGATTAGGGGGGGCAATTTATGTCTTGTCCCCACACTGCTATAACTTGTCATATAACAGATACAATTTGAGCTAGTAAAATGTATATATTTATCTTAAGAAATTAGCTTTTACATACATAGCCAATTAATATAACCCAGCTTTAGATTTCACCTCTCAAAAGTGAATGGTATTGACAGTTTGGAACCAGAGCGGCTCTCTTCTCCCGTTCTGACCAGTGCGGCTAGCAAATATGATTGCTGTCCTTGATATGAAATACACCTTTACCCTGTTCATGTAAAAATGACCAAATCCATTAACTGTTTAAAGCAGAACAAAAATATTTTGTATGGTGAACTTGGCAATCGAAAAACCCTAATCAGCAGTTAGATGTGCAATCAGCAAGATGTGAGTTGTGTCCACTCCGGTAGCCTACACAGCACCACATGTCAAACTATTTTCTACAGCGCATTTGGTAACACAAACCAGGTTTCCATCCAACCTTTTAATGCAAGTAAAGTACATGTCAAAACTCAAAAAAGTTATGCCATGCCTGATGGAAAATGTCAGTAAACTTTCAAATGTCGACAAAACAAAATACGCTAGACAAGGTGGGATCCTTTAGTGTCTGTAAATTAATTATGCTTGAAATGTCGGTGGAAACACTTACATGAGCAAATATTGATATAATTGTGGTGAAATCCTGCACAGCGCCTTCACCGTGCGCTGCCACTTTAAGAGCGCATCAGCAGTAAGGAAGGAGGAGATYAAGACAGCTCTTTCAGCTCTCTGGGGAGGAGCTCTTGGGTGGCGCGACAGTTTGATTGTGTGTGCTATGCTGCAGACGTCCTTGTTAATTTTCAGCGTGTGTAGTTTATAAAGTATTTAACTCAATCATCAGTGTGACCGCTCTAGGTCGTGGTTGTTTTCGTTTGGGACCGCACCAGTTATGGATCGCATGGATTAGTAGCAACATTGTTGCGAAGCTTTGACATACAAACCAACAAATCAGACGGTCAGACAGCTGTGGTCTTCCGGCTTGCCGGTGTACTAAGATCTCTTGTTCTCTTTCTCTCCTCTCGTTCCAGTGCTTTACCCTGCAACAGACTTTCTATTTTTTAAATGCACTTCCCGTTGATGTTCATTAGTGTTGGACTATTATTTCCCTGCCAGAAGTATTTGGGTTGACTTTTTAGTTAAAAGGGAGGTTGCTTGCAAGTTGTGGATTGTTATTTCAACTGTATTGAGGCGGGGTGTACTAATGACATGTGGCTGAGAAGATTGTGGACATTTTTACGGCCTTTGTTTTGTGTATGAACACCCCCCACATTCAAACCCTCTACACTCCTCCACTGGAAGATAATACAGATGATTGCAAATCCTCTGTTGACGACTGGGTTCTTTCTTGTAAATTGTTTCTATGAAGTTGCCGTTCAATTGTTCTGCCATTATTATTATTGTATGAGGTATTATTGGTGGGGTTACCCCTGTGCTGTGACGTGGGTTTATATGGTGTGTCTCCTCTTTTCTCTCCACTGGCTATCTGGCAAACAGGCTACACTCGAAGCAGTCTCTTCTGCTGATGTGTGTGGGTCTGGTAGTGGTACTCTCTCTAATCTACTCTTTTCCCTTCGGCATGGTTAATACCTGCCTGGCGCCCGAACAAAATCTTTATATTTACCCCTCTCTAATAAATACCGCTACATAATAACCAGTATATCGAAGTAAACTTGGAGTCACGCAATGACGTGTGATCCTCCCACATTAGGACTTGTCAGAAAAGCATGCAGTTTATGAGGATACAGATGAAATAAGTGAACTTCACAGAGTGGTGAAAGTGCAGGTGATGAGCTTGATGCTACCTCCCAATAAATAGAGTGTCTTATTCTGGTGACATGATCGTTGACGCTTGGCTGCCGTGACAAAAATAATCTCTCTTTTGTCCATAATAATCTCATGTAGGCTATACCCACACTGTGTCTGCGACCTGATGGCTACAGTACATGTGCCAATACCAGAGTGGGTACACTCACTATATAATCAATTTTTTTGTGAGAAAACCATCAGTAGAGTTGAAAATGCGGTGGAAACCCATTTATCTTGTATTTTCTATTCGGTACATGGGAATTTAACCGCAAACGCTATTTTTATGTGCACAACGCCAGCCTTTTATCCTCAACAAGTCAATTGGATGGAAAATTGTGTGAAGAAAATCTGCATATGGTTTTTATGCAGATTTGAGAATATTCCAATTGGATGGAAGCCTAGCTAAATGACCCAGCAAATTACATAGGTTTTATTAATTGAGGGACAACCAATTTAATATTGCAAAAGCCATTTTAAAAACATCTAAATGCTGAAGGTGCTGTGCAGATGTTGCCTACGAATATTAGAACTGGGATAGGGTAGCGCTACCTCTCGTTGGCGCGAGCAGCTGCGTCTCCCGCACTGCGCAGTTATCTGACTTGTAGATCAATATCACATGCAGTTACATGCATAAAAGTGTGATAGGCTGAAGGAGAGGCTGAAGGAGAGGACGCATCAATTCAAACAGATGAGGTATTTTCAGAATAAGGCAAAAAAAAAAAGGCGTAATAAACATTAGCGAACCGATTCGTAACATTTTAATTTGTTCTTACCGATGCATGCTACATATGGATCGGTTTGGGCTCCCACAGACAGATGCACTCACATCTTAAACATTTGAACCGGGGACCGACGCGTATCGGTGAATCATTATATCCCTACTAACAGAACAGATAGGCAAACAATACTTATGTCTTGTTTTGAGTAAGCAAAAAAAACTGACAAATGTCAAGTATTCAACAACAAAGGTGAAAACCACTTACATGCAATCTTCTCCTCATTGGAGAGTGTGGCCCAGGAGCCCTTCTCCTTCTCCTTTAAGGACTTCTGCACTGCATTCAGTTCTGTCACAAACTGGACGTCTGGGAGGGGGTTCTCCCGCCTGTCAAAGTAGGCTGGGAGAGCGTAGTCGTCTACCTTGGCAACACCTGCAGGAAACTCACCATGTTACTACATAGGACTGACACACACAACCAATAAATACATGTATTCAAACCTGCATGGGACCTGCTTAGAAAATATGTGCATACGCAAATACATACTGTGTTGTGTGCCTTTGGGAGCCGCATAACTGCTTTTTCAGTTTACCTAAAAAAAAACTTWAAATCTCTAATTCTACAATAAACTGGTATTGTCTGATTACTGTACATCTCCAAACCATGCTGGTGGTGGTGTATTTTATCCATTGTTAACATTTGTTTGTGTGCCAACTTTTTAGTGGTAGGTACAATTTACAGACGGTGGTTTAAAGGTCCATACCATGAAGGTCAAGTATGTGGTGTGTGCTGCCAACAGTCACTCACCATGTCCCCCACGTACACAGATTGATGTGGAAATGGCACGTTTGCCAACAAGGCTAAGGGCTCTGGTGGCCAGCATTCTGAAAGAAAATAACATGTATGAGAAAACCCTTGATGAAAAATGAATATCGCTAGCTACTAATGTAACAAAACATTACTGACCAACGAATCGCAAAGAGGTTATTCTGATGACATGGAACTATAGCCTAGCGGCTAGCCATCAGGTCTTTGTAAAATAGTTTTTTTCTTAATCAATTTGTCAAAAAATAGCAACTGTTCAACAAAATAATGTATGAAACTGCACGCCTCCCTAATCTGACGTTTAGCAACTAGTTATGGTCACTGCCCAAGCACACATAGCTAGCAACCAGTTTTTGTAACAAATACAAATCTAAGAAACAGAACTGGCAAAATAGGYAAAACTAGCTAGCTACTTAGCTACGTTAACCTAGATAAAGTTACCCAGCTAAAATGTCTACGCTAGAAAGTTGCCTAGCAAACTAAACCTAACTAGCCATCCCATCAGCAGTGGACATTTCAAGCTTCCATTAACCAAACATTTCAATGGTAACATTAGACAGGCTAATAGATAGCTAGCTAACATCTATGTTGAAAATAATGATTTGTTATATTCAACCTAGGCTAACGTTAGCTGAACTAGTACCTGGGCTTGTGGAGGGGATGAATATGAGATTTCCTCCGACGCCCAGGATCCTTCAGTTCAAAGTCCCATTAGCCAGCTCTGCAAACTTTAATTATGCAAAAATGCATTCTGGACTCATCAAAATATGGAGTTTCGCAGAACTACTATCGTTATTACTGATGTTACGCATGGCATGCACTTCCAAAAAAGGTCAACAAAAATGTGTTTTTACTTTGACCTTTAWTGGAAGTACAAACCATGAGTAACGGCAGTAATGACGATAGTTGCTCTATGAAACACCATATATTGTTGTGTACTGAACGTTTTGACATAACATTTGCAGAACTGGTTATTGGGACTTTGAATTGAAGGATCTGGACTTCAGAGGAAATGTCATCATATTCATCATCTCCRCACGCCCAGGTATTGGATCAATTGCAAATTGAATTACGGGGAGTTTCAGGTCCCGGAGTGAACTTAATTGTACACTCGCAAACTCGACTAAAAACGAGGGCTGCAGGGCTTACGTTGCAAACTTCCCTTGCTTGGCTAATCATTTGGATCACCCTCCAAGATTGTGGTTGCGGTTCAAACTCATGAAAAGACATCCTCGTCCACTTACCCTTGCTTTATGCCCTTGGGGGAATCTCGTCACCATCTTGGAGGGCGGTCCAAATGATTAGCCAAGCAACGATAGTTTGCAACGTAAGCCACCTCAGCACTCGTTTTTAGTCGAGTTTGCGAGTGCACAATTATGTTCACTCCGGGCCTGAAACTCCCCATATTTCAATTCGCGACAATTGTACATCCGCTAAGAAAAGTCAGCTAAAACATAAAAACAACAATGGAGAAGTCAACATACAAGTGTAAGTAAAAACTAATGTAAAAAGGTTAGAAATTGTACTACTAATGCACATGACAGCACACACACATCTCGTAAAAGTAATTATGTTTTTGTTTGGTTATCTTTTGGAAATTGTAGAAATAAAACATGTTCCTTCTTCAGAAGTTCCAGCTAGGCAGGCTAACATTAGTTAGATAATTAATTTGATAGCTATCATACAGTAGGCGTAAATTGATAATTATATAGTTAATATAAGTAGACATGCAATCATAATTGACTGTAGCGCGTATAAAGCACCCACAATCTACAGTGGCTGAAAACAATCATCGCAGGATGAACAAGTGACACATTTTTGGGCAAGGGCGGTCCGTTTAAAAATCGTTCCTTCCAGGTGTGAACGCAATAAATAAGGACACGAGATTCATATTTTTAACATTGTCTGTTGTATCAAAGGTGATTTGTAGGAGCCATGGCCCGTACCAAGCAGACAGCCCGTAAATCTACTGGAGGCAAAGCCCCACGTAAGCAGCTGGCCACCAAAGCTGCCTGCAAGATCGCCCCTTCTACTGGTGGGGTCAAGAAGCCCCATCGCCACAGGCCTGGTACGGTGGCCCTGCATGAGATCCGTCGGTACCAGAAGTCCACTGAGCTGCTGATCCGCAAGCTGCCCTTCCAGCGCTTGGTGAGAGAAATCGCCCAGGACTTCAAGAATGACCTGCCTTTCCAGAGTGCAGCCATTGGAGCCCTGCAGGAGGCCAGCAAGGCATACCTTGTTGGTTTGTTTGAGGACACCAACTTGTGCACCATCCATGCCAAGCGTGTCACCATCATGCCCAAAGACATCCAGCTGGCCCGTCGTATCCGTGGGGAGCGCACTTAGATGCCTCCCRAATTTACGTGTCCTCAAGCTGTCTTTCCCTCCCTTCCCATTTTTCCTCGAGTAGCTTGATCCGAATAATGATGTGTTAAAAGTAGTGTGCAGTCTTGTCCCCTGTAGTTCTCTTAGCAGAAGACTTTTAGGGTACTTTGTGTATCTGTTTTGAAGCTGATTGGAGTCACACCTTTAATGTATGTGCAAATCAGCACGGCAAAGGGTGCATGCATGAAGAAGCATCTTGGGCAAGCATTTTCTCCTATTGACGYTGCTATTACATTATTATAACAGGCTTTTCTAATTGATAGACATGCATTGTTTTTTTACATGTACCCTTTCATTTGTTTTTTTACAACTAGTGTTTCTACTGTTTACAGGATTACGATTTGAACAGAATAGTTAATTCTGTTCTGAAATTGATAAATGACATTGATTCAAAACATTGCAAAGGCCTATATGTAGCGTAATGTTTATGTATTTCTCCCATTTTTTATCCAGGTAATATTTAAGTTCCTTTCTCAGGTTGTGATACCCTTTTCTTACTGMTTTTGATTTTAATTTTCTGTAAATTTTTTAAAAGCAGACATTTGTAATATGCAGAATTCTCACAAAATGTGATAAACAGATGTTCCACAAAAAAAAACATGTGTTCCTTCCTCGCCTCTTGCCCTGAAAGTGTACTCGTCAGACGTCATGATACGTCATCAGAGGTGTCCACTTAATTTGAGGGCTGAGGGGATAGTGTGTCTTAAGTGTTTGGACTGCAACCTATGTAATGGTCATTGAGATGCTTTGAAGCCATCGGTCGGCCATATTGGCACTCACAAGTAGGAGCAGTCAGCCATTGGAATGATTGGAATTCTACAGTATTTCAATTAAATGTTTCAAAGACAAAATTGTATGTATTTAAGTATATTCGTTGTTGTACTGGGGACAGTAACATTAGTACTATACAAATATATAATTTTAGGAAATAGTTTTTATTTATTTGTTTCTCGCTTAATGTAAAAGTATGCATGAAGGTGTCTAATAGAATGAACGTGTCAAAAACGAATGTAGAAATTAATAAATGCATTTCTATAGCTTCCAAAATATGTTTTACAATTGAGGAGTACCACCAAGATGACTGCGCAGTGACCTCAATACTGAGGCATCCGGGGGTTATACACACCACTGGCTCAAACGATAACTAGCTAGAAGGCTCACACGCAAGCTAACAATGCTAATCATCGCTAACTGGCGCAAGGTCAAATACATGGCAGACATCCAACATTGTGTAATATTCCTGTTCCGGTCGAAAATCCACAGTAACACTACACATTACTATGAGGAGGAATACCCACAAAACTGACTACATACAGGAAAAGGGCACCTTGCTAACGTTAGCTAGGAAGCTAGCCTAGCCAACCATTGCCTATTTGCCCCTTGTCTTGTCTGCCTCTCTCTTCAATGTCACATCTCTTCACTCCGCTCTCGGAAACATTGACAAATCCATTGCTGATTACACAGCACATGTGTAGCATGTTTATCTTCATTAAAAAAACGATATAATATTTTCTATGACAGCTGTATATCAGACGTCTAATAATTTAGAAAATTCACCCGCAATCTCTTACTTGTTCTCGTTTCGCCAACGCTCCAAAAACCATAAAGGATATGTGATTAACCGGAAATACGTAGCTAGCGCGGGATTATGGGAAACTATGGAAGGTCAATCGGTCATAGTAGTCACACTYTTATATACATATTCAAATATGTTTGTAAAATAATGTGCGTGGTGATTCATTTAGCTGTGCAATTGAATTTGAATTTTTACGACAATGTAGCGAAACTAGTGTTAATTTGCTACCATGTTGCGCAGCATTGGCATTCTTCCTGTCACGCGGTGTGCCCTGATATTAACCAAAATGGTGTATTTGGCCTGCCATACGGTGTGGGATTCAACCAGGGTGTGTGCTACCTTCGTTCCGCCAGCAAGAATAAGCAAGACCTAGCTAGAATAAGGCCTTGACCTCGGAGATTTTCCWTTAAAGTAAAAGTTTCGCAATGAAGATGATGAAAAATAATACAAACGGTTGAAATTCGTAACATTTTATGAGGAAATGTTAGCAGACTTAGAATTTTGTGAAAAAGGAATACAGTTAATCGCCATTATAGCACAAATAATATTATAGCATTGACATTATTGTTAACAGCATTACAAATAATTTTATTTAACCTTTATTTAACTAGGCAAGTCAGTTAAGAACAAATTATTATTTACAWTGAAGGCTGACCAAAAGGCCTCCTGCCAGTGACGTGTGCTGGGATTAAAAATAAATTAAATAAAAAATATAGTACAAAAACACACATCATGAGAAGACAGACAACACAACACTACATGAAGAGATACCCAAGACAACAACATAGCATGGTAGCAACACAACATGACAAAAACATGGTAGCAGCACAAAACAGGGTATGAACATTATTGGGCACAGACAACAGCACAAAGGGCAAGAAGGTTGAGACAACAATACATCACTTAAAGCAGCCACAACTGTCAGTAAGAGTGTCCATGATTGAGTCTTTGAATGAAGAGATTGAGATAAAACTAATGATGACTAAATAGTTATCATGGTAAGAACAGTAATAAATAACAAAACATGATTTATAATGCTACTATTAATACTAATAGTAATAACAATATTAATAATATTACAATAATTATAATAATCAACTTTTGAAAAGACTTGTAAATACCATTCTTAATTAACCCATTTGGTTTGAACACTGTTCAGTACGTTTTTCTTTTTGCATAGTAGTACACAATCCATTCTACTTAGGAGCACTCAAAGTTTCCAAATCCACAGAGTTTACACCCAGAGGAGTGTCGCTGCTCATTTGGTGGGCCTTATAGGGTGGCCCATCAATTTAAATAAAACAGATTTTTCATATTGGACATTGGATTTAAGTTGATGGGCCACACTTTAAAGGCCACCAAATCAGCAGTGATGCTCCTCTGGGTGTAAACTCTGTGTATTTGGAAACTAAATGTGCTCCTGAGTAGAATGACCCCCCTTTTACTGTGACACAATGTACAGATAGGTACAATATGTATGTCCAATATTAACAAACTATTGGATTTAAGATGACGGGCCACTCTAAGTGCTGCCAAATGAACAGCAACACTCCTCTGGGTGTAAACTCTGTGTATTTGGAAACAAGAAGTGCTCCTGAGTAGAGTGGAATCCCCTTTTACTGTGACACAACGTACAAATACTTTTGTAAGGTGCAATAAATGAGTACACACACAAAAAACATTGATGACCATTTAGGCTTTAAAATATAAACATATCAACAAATAAATGACAATGTCTTATATAATTACTTWAAATTATTCTTTGTATGATAAGTAGTATACAATATATCGATAATTGTGCACATTTTCCATAATTTTAATAAGTATACAAGGCTGGATTTTTATTCTGAAGGATTCCAAATATCCGTGACCCAGAAGTACTTAGTTATTCTTGCCTGTTTCACAGCGGTGTGTGTGTAGTATAGTACCGGTGCAAACCACCAGAGAGAAGCCAAGCAGAGTGAATTTGTAGTAGGATATAACGCTATCGTCGTGACCAACATACATCACTGCACTGTAACATTCACGAAAAGTGACCTTAATGTAGGTAGCTAGTTATAAGAGACTCGATTACCGTGGTCAACCTGGCGGAGCTGTCACTGTCTCTCTGTTGTATCGGGTATGAAATCCGTTGGCTAGCTGTCAAGCTAGCAGTCTCCAGACCATCCTTGTACAATTAGCTAGTTTAGTGTTTATCTCGGAATGAGAATGAGTATTAAATTGACAACTCAGGCTTATTGCAAGATGCTTTTGCATGCTGCTAAATATCCTCATTGCGCCGTGAACGGATTACTGGTTGCTGAGAAACAGAAGGAGAAGAAAAAAGACAGCCACTCCACTCCAATCCTCTGTGTGGATTGTATACCACTATTCCACGGCACACTTGCATTGGCACCTATGCTGGAAGTGGCACTTACATTGGTGAGTGAATTGATCGTCTTTATCTTCTATTCACATCATGTTTATAAAATATTCATGTTACTCCATTGCATGTTCACCACAGCAAGTTACTGGGGCTGTTGAAGTAGAAGTGCATTTAACAGCTGTCAATCCTGCTGACACGTCAAGCTAAACTCAACATCATAGTGAAGGAAGTTTCTGATGAACTTGTCCATTGGTGGAGTTTATCAGAAACTTCCTTCACAGTGGTGTTGAGTTCAGTCAGCTAGTCAAACAAGCTAATCATTTTTTTCTTTCCCCACTTCCAGATTGACACGTGGTGTAAAGAGAACAAATATGTCATAGCTGGGTATTACCAAGCCAACGAGCGCACAAAGGACTTCAGGTAACAATATTTTGATACAGGATCCCTTTCAAGCTCTGTGGAGAGTTGTGTTGATATGATACACAATGTACTCTGTCTTCTTTTGACTCCCACAGACCTAACCAGGTTGCTGAAAAAGTTGGGGCCAGGATTGCAGAGAACTTCAGCGAAGCAGCAATGATTATGGTAATCCTCTATTAGCCGTCCAGTATCAGATCTGCCACAATACTGAATTCAGTAATGTACACTGACCACTGTATCTCTAATAATGTTGTGTTCCTCAGGTGGACAGCACCAGATTCACCATGGGCTGCTATGAGCCCATATTAGCCATCTATGACCACCATGAAAACAAGTGGAAATGCAGGGACTGTAATGCGTAAGTGTTCCTGAGCTTTCCTAATATGTAATGTGGGCTAGATATATCAAAGTTACTGAACAGCCATTTATCCAAATAGATTTGGACATGCAGACATTTGACAGTCTTAACTGCTATACGATATACACAGGCTGTCGACCTCTCAGAGATCCTATAKAATTACTGATTGGATCAAAAATGAGTTCTATATGTAATTATATGGTCAGCCTTGCATACCGCATTGCAACACTGCAGCAGTTTTAGACTTGTGGAAGCATCATTTCTTGATCGGTGTCTTATTCCTGTCCAAAGAAAAAGATWTGGAACTACATGGTATACTATATCTGTTAGTGAAATAGAACCTAGTGTGGTAGATATTTATTTTACTATTATTATCTATCCTGATGCCTAGTCACTTTACCCTGCCTTCATGTACATATCTACCTCAAATACCTCGTACCTCTGCACATTGATCTGGTACTGGTACTCCCTGTATATTGCTCCATTCTTGTGTATTTTAATTTATTCCTCGTGTTACTATTTTATTTTTAAACTCTGCATTGTTGGGAAGGGCTCGTAAGCGAGCATTTCACTGTGAAGTCTACACCAGTTATATTTGGCGCTTGTGACAAATGCAATTTGATTTGTGATTCTCGAAGGTGGAGCTGAGGTTCTGGAGTGTTGGTTTGTGTGTGTTCCAGGGACTGCTTTGAGGACTGGTGTGAGGCTCAGAAGATCACGTCGGCTCTGCTGGAMGGCAGGTCCTACGAGAGCCTGATCGACTTCGACAATCACCTAGACGACCTCAGGAATGACTGGACCAACCCTGAGATCAACAAGTCTGTGCTGCACCTGTGCTAAGCCTTCCAGTCGAGTGACTGCACTGCACTAGACAAAGACATTGCGGCCAAAACGGCGTTGGACGTGCTAATACTACTGTAGCGCAGGAATGCTGAATGCTAAGTCTTTGTTCCTAGTGAATTGCTCTCACAGGGAAGAGAGCTTTCGGAGCACTGGCCAGTCTATTTTAATGGGCAAGCA
Organism: Salvelinus sp. IW2-2015; assembly: GCF_002910315.2. Lineage (NCBI taxonomy): Eukaryota > Metazoa > Chordata > Actinopteri > Salmoniformes > Salmonidae > Salvelinus > Salvelinus sp. IW2-2015. The sequence goes on from NC_036850.1 coordinate 18,519,670, forward strand.
GGACACAGGTACCATTGGGATCTTTGATCCCATAGTAGGGAGGATCAAGACCTTGGTGTCATTCAATGCAAGGTGTTAATTTTCTTTCTCATGGTTTTTGTATGCTAATAGTTAATGAAGATGTATGTGTAATTCTGAATGGTGGGGAAACATGAATATCATTTATTTTGACTTATTGAATACTTTAGGTTCTTCAGAAATAGTAGTGTTACAGAGATGATAGACATTATAAATTATTGTTCTGAGATGTGACTTATTGAAATATTACAGGATTGTAATCAATGAGATATGTTGTTTTATTTCACTACCTATTAAGTCTTAATGTTTATATTCTCAGAACTGTTTTCCTCCTGTTTTTCTTATAAGAGATAGCTTAGTATTTATTTGTTAAAAGATGATCTGATTATTCTTTACTTTAATTGCTGAAATAAATTATGTTATTGGATAGGTAATAAACTAAGTCACTCGGGATAAAAGCATATCCATGTTATTATTATTGATTAATTATATATTTCAGGTTGAATTAAGATAAGTCTAAATAAAATTATTTGAGGTTTTGATATATTAAACCTTTTTGTAAAAAAAAAAAAATCGACAGAATGTACAAATAAAATGTAACTTTTCAGATATTGTGCATGTTTTTAATGCCTTTTTCTAAAATCACTCCCTTACTCTAGTGCTGCCCTACACACTTGAGGGATCCATAGATCTGAATGAGTTGAGTGTTAAATTTAGGATGCAGTGTTCCATCACTTTGGGTTGAGACAGCATACAGTGGATATTAATGGAGTCACCCTATGGGACTCCCGGTCACGGCCGGTTGTGACACAGCCCGGGATCAAACCCGGGTCTGTAGTGACGCCTCAAGCACTGCAATGCAATGCAGTGCCTTAGACCGCTGCACCACTCGGGAGGCCGGAAAATACTTTCCAATCTATGAGGGTCCATCAAGACAAGATATAGAAGCTGAAACAGTATAGAAAAGTTCATTCTAAACCATCTCTGGTAGAAGTAAGGGGCCATGACAAATGGTATGGTGAAAAACTGATTCCTGAAAGAGCACATACCCCGAAGAACTTTCCATAACCTGAGAATATGATGGAACTACTACCATAGGGCCCCATTCCGACAGGAAATGATCAGGAAAGCCTTTCTTACACACGCCTTTCCTAAGCACTTCTCAGTAGTTAGTAATCAGACTTACCCAGTGCTTGGACTGAAATAGGTGTCCGTACTCATTTTGGGTGCCATTACTGTTTACATTTAGGTGCAGGAGCTCCACAATACTTTTGAACTAATATTCTGTAAGCGAAACAGGAGCTTAAGCAGTAGAACATTTGAGGTGGTTCCCTTGCATGTGCTGAATACATTTGGCCAACAGATTTTCTTGTGGAGTTTTCATTCAATAGGATTTATAGTACATTTATCTTAAGCCATCCCTTTAAATATGGTGTACCTTTAATTAGAATTTTGTAGACAGACTAGGAAACATAGAGAGAAGGGACTCAGAATACAGGGATCAATGAAAGATTCCACCGTTTCAGCACCAACTGGTAGATTTTAMGGTTAGGAAAGTATGTATGAATCATTAATAAAACAGGTTTGGAGAGCCTTTATGCACAAAATATATTGATGAATCGAAAATAGTGGTTTGTTTCATCCTGAAAGTTGTCAAATTCGAGTTTAAACCACTAAATATTGGAAGGTGGAAAAAAGCAGACAATAAGTGTTGAACAACAGTCATATTAATCTACCCTAATCCTCACTAATCATGGAACTGTATGACAATGGGTATGTGTGGTCTGAGTTCCATAATTATTCTAATAGGCTASATGTCCCACACTATTGCACAACATTACCCTAATATGATCCACACATTTTTTACTRATTTTACCTTTATTTAACTAGGCAAGTCAGTTAAGAACAAATTCTTATTTTCAATGACGGCCTAGGAACAGTGGGTTAACACAACATGACAACAACATGGTAGAAACACAACATGGTAGCAGCACAAAACATGGTACAAACATTATTGAGCACAAACATCAGCACAAAGGGCAAGAAGGTAGAGACAACAATACATCACGCAAAGCAGCCACAACTGACATGATTGAGTCTTTGAATGAAGAGATTGAGATAAAACTGTCCAGTTTGAGTGTTTGTTGCAGCTCGTTCCAGTCGCTAGCTGCAGCAAACTGAAAAGACGAGCGACCCAGGGATGTGTGTGCTTTGGGGACCTTTAACAGAATGTGACTGGCAGAACGGGTGTTGTATGTGGAGTATGAGGGCTGCAGTAGATATCTCAGATAGGGGGGAGTGAGACCTAAGAGGGTTTGATAAATAAGCATCAACCAGTGGGTCTTGCGACAGGTATGCAGAGATGACCAGTTTACAGAGGAGTATAGAGTGCAGTGATGTGTCCTATAAGGAGCATTGGCGGAAAATCTGATGGCCAAATGYTAAAGAACATCTAGCCGCTCGAGAGCACCCTTACCTGCCGATCTATAAATGATGTCTCCGTAATCTAGCATGGGTAGGATGGTCATCTGAATCAGGGTTAATTTGACAGCTGGAGTGAAAGAGGCGCAATTACAATAGAGGAAACCAAGTCTAGATTTAACTTTAGTCTGCAGCTTTGATATGTGCTGAGAGAAGGACAGTGTACCGTCTAGCCATACTCTCAAGTACTTGTATGAGGTGACTACCTCAAGCTCTAAACCCTCAGAGGTAGTAATAACACATGTGGGAAGAGGGGCATTCTTCTTACCAAACCACATGACCTTTGTTTTGGAGGTGTTCAGAACAAGGTTAAGGGTAAAGAAAGCTTGTTGGACAGTAAGAAAGATTTGTTGTAGAGCATTTAACACAAAATCCGGGGAGGGGCCAGCTGACGGTATCATCTGCATATAAATGGATGAGAGAGCTTCTTACTGCCTGAACTATGTTGTTGATGTAAATTGAGAAGAGCGTGGGGCCTAGGATCGAGCCTTGGAGAGCTCCATTGGTGACAGGCAGTGGCTGAGACAGCAGATTTTCTGACTTTTTACACTGCGCTCTTTGAATGAGGTAATTAGCAAACCAGGCCAAAGACCCCTCAGAGACACCCATACTCCTTAGCCGGGACACAAAAATGGAATGGTCTACCGTATCAAAAGCTTTGGCCAAGTCAATAAAAATAGRAGCACAACATTACTTAGAATCAAGGGCAATGGTGACATCATTAAGGACATATAAGGTTGCAGTGACACATCCATAACCTGAGCGGAAACCAGTTTGCCTACCATAGAGAATACTATAGACATCAAGAAAGCCAGTCATTTGATTGTTGACAAGTTTTTCCAACAGGGCAAAATAGAAATAGGCCTGTAACAATTAGGATCAGCTTGATCTCCCCCTTTAAATAAAGGACGAACTGTGGCTGCCTTCCAAGCAATGGGAACCTCCCCAGAAAGGAGAGACAGGTTAAAAAGGTCGGAGATAGGCTTGGCGATGATAGGGGCAGCAACCTTAAAGAAGAAAGGGTCTAAACCATCTGACCCAGATGTTTTTTTGGGGTCAAGTTTCAGGAGCTCCTTTAGCACCTCGGACTCAGTGACTGCCTGCAGGGAGAAACTATGAGGCGGGCAGGGGAAAAAGAGGGAGAAGCATCGGGGATACTCGTATTAGAAGGGGTGGGAGATGAGGAAATGTTGGACGGGCAAAGAGGCATGGCTGAGTCAAATAGGAATCCTGACTTAATGAAGTGTTGATTAAAGAGCTCAGCCATGTGCTTCTTGTCAGTAACAACCACATCATCAACATTAAGGGACARGGGCAGCTGTGAGGAGGAAGGTTTATTCTCCAGGTCTTTAACCATTTTCCAGAACTTCTTGGGGTTAGACTCAGAGAGAACTTCTCCTTAAAGTAACTAACTTTGGCCTTCCGGATAGCCTGAGTGGACTTATTTCTCATTTGCCTGAACGAGAGCTAGTCAGCCTGATTATAACATTGACATTATTGTTAACAGCTTTAAAAATAATGATTACTAAATAGTTATCATGGAAATAACAGTTAGAAATAACAAAACGTTATTTTTAATGGTAGTATTAATAATACTAGTAATAACAATATGAATAATAATATAATTATAATAATTATAATAATCATCTTTAGAAAACACTTTTAAATCCCATTGTTAATTACCCCATTCGTATTGAACACTGTTCAGTACGTTTTTCTTTTTGGACATATCTCCGCCACACCTTAATTTCTTAGCTCTCCAGCCGGAACTAATAGCGGGTTGAATAGAATCAAGGTCAGCATACACATAGATAGAAAAGTGCATAAAAAGAGAATTAGCCTACATTCCATTTACGCACGTTTAACTCGGGTCGGAATCGACCCCAAATTGTTTATGAAACCCATCCAATTATTTCAGATGGCTACATGAAGTGTTGTTTCTCTCTGCAGGTCTTTCTCTACGGTCTCTGTCCATGTTGTGGGTCTGTGCCTCTAGTGTGGGTAAATACTGCCACCCAGTGACGATTGTATGCAATTGACTGATTTGGAGAGGAGGCGGGACTTCCGCGTTTGAAGTGACACTACTCTGAATATTTCGCGGGAACTTGCGAAAACGTCGATACTATAGGCACTGTTGCTGCGGAGATAACGTTACACGTAAAACGATAAAAGTAAGGTTATAATGGACCCTTCTGAGGTCGAATTCCTTGCCGAGAAGGAGGTAGTGAAGATTATCCCCAATTTCAGTCTTGACAAAATCTACTTGATCGGGGTGAGTTGGTTAACGTCTTTAGCATAGCTAACCAGTTTCTTGTTTAGTTACGACGTTAGCCTAGCTTGCTAGCTAGCTAGGCTATTTGTTCTGGCCTGATCACGGATGTTGTTTAATAACTAGCTAATTCATAACTACTAGCTAGCTACATTAATACATACCACAGTCATTTACTAGCCATCTAGCTAGCTAGCTGGCTACACTCCAGACTCCCATGTTTTTATGCCAGATCCTTGGGGATGGCACATGGCTAACTAGCTAACGCGTTACTGATACTGTACGTTTGTTTACATTCTGTATGACTCAGAAGTGGATTTCTGTCTCCAGGGTGATCTTGGTCCTTTTAACCCAGGGCTACCTGTCGACGTGCCTGTGTGGCTGGCCCTCAATCTGAAACAGAGGCAGAAATGCAGGATAGTGCCACCAGAGTGGATGGATGTAGGTAAGTTAAGGAGACAGGTGTCTCTGAGGGTTTATCATAATCCTGGTTAAATATCAATATGTATAAATTATGTATGTTAATATATTCTCTACAAAGATGGTACTTCTACTTAAACCATTGTCAGAGCTGAACTTCTTTATTTTTTCACATGTGTGAAGAGAAACTGGAGGAGATAAGAGAGCTAGAGAGGAAGGAAGAAACATTCACCCCTGTCCCCAGTCCATACTACATGGAGCTGACCAAGCTGCTACTCAACCAGTCAGTATCATCCTACACTTCCTAACTTTAAGCTTGGATATATTGTCTTAGTTTGGATATAGCTATTGATTTATAATCTGACTGGAATTGGAAGGTGTGTTCAAGCTGTTGTCATATCCATATATCCCTGTTTCTCTGCAGTGCATCTGATAACATTCCCAAAGCGGATGAGATCCGCACACTGGTGAAGGACATCTGGGACACGCGCATCGCCAAGCTCCGCCTCTCTGCTGACAGCTTCATCAGCCAGCAGGAAGCACACGCCAAGGTATCAATCAATCACAGAGGCAGTTCGATTATAACCTGGGGACACCGGGTTATGGCCCGTCATTTGACCGGAAAAACCGACAAGGGCGTACCTCCCTGCTCAAATGGAACAGTAGTCAGCGCCACCGGGTCATATTGTCAACAAGGCAGCATGATAGACGTGGCATTAATATGTTGATAGAAGTAAAGTATAGTTAGATGAATGCATCTGTCTATGAACTTTGTGTAGAAACATTATTTCTTCCCTTATTTACATTCTCCTTTTCATCTCCCTCTCCATCTTTCCCTCTCCAGCTGGACAACCTGACTCTGATGGAGATTAACACGACACGGTCGTTCCTGCTGGACACTCTCAACTGCATGTATAAGCTGCGCTCCAACTTGCAGCCCGGCTCCAGTGGGGGCAAAGCCCAGGACCACCACTGATCTGTATTTACGGACTAGACCTGCGCCGCAGCCTCTCCTTCTCCTCCAAGATGGAGCAGACTTAGGCCCAGCTTTACTAAGCATTTGCACCAGCTGCAAAGTAAAATAAAATCTGCAATACGGAGAACGCGGATGGAATCATGGAATCCAGACATTAAATCAGAATTCAACAAAATTCGAAAATGCATTGAACTTAGTAGGGAATCTTATTGAACATTAATTAGCCCAAGTTTATCATAAGGCATGAACAGAATGCGTCAGTGATTTGTATTTCCTGCTACTTTCTGAAGAGTACATTTCTGATGTGGTTTAATCATTCTTGTGGACTTTTCTATTAAAAGTGTTGTTTTTTTGAGTGAAAACACGAAACCRGGAAAACAAAATGGAAATTTAGAAAAACATCTAATGGAATCAGGCAAAAAGTAAAACCGATTTTATAGGGCCTTAAGTCTGGTCCAAGTGAAGACAGAGCTGACCAGCAGATCTTTTGAAGTGGGAGCCCTTATCTGAAGTTGTCATGCCACAACTATCTGTTTCCTTAGTACAATGTGTTATCTCATTGGATTTGTTTCGGCAGTCCTCTTCAACAGGTCATGGACTCCCTGGAGGAAACGCCCTGCTTTGGTCTGGCTGATCCATGTATGGTTGGACTTTTCCCCCAAAAATCTGGGTTGATGTCTTTTAAAATATTTGTATAAATGTCATGCTTAATAGAGGTAGCAGTGATGGTTTAGAGATAGATACCTTGTGTAACAGGTTTCTATCCATGTATGATTCTGAATAGACTGGTAAGTCTAGTTTGAGGAAGAGGAACAACATAATGTTATGGACGGAGGGGGGCAGGCCTACATTGGGAAATCAAAGAAGCAACATGCGGAACGTTATAACATGTTATGTTTCAGTATGTGTAATTAAAATATGTATATATTTTTGTTAAGTGTGTGTTGTGACAAAGTACATCCCCTTATGTTAGGCCAGGGGACACCTCATAACCCACATTTCTACATGTATGCCCCTCTGGATACTTAAGACAGTTGCATGTACACTCTTTATGTGTATTCTGACCTTGAATTTAAGCTTGAGAATAGCATGCTAATCATAACCGCTATTCGTTTGGGGTGGCGATTAAAGAAATGAAGGTGTGGTGGAGGTGTGTCTACAGATACGCTGTATTCTACACTGTTTTTAAAAAACTTAATTCCCTCATTATTCTACCTCCATTACGCATGATAAAACTAATAAGACCGAGCACCCTGTCGGTTTCCAATAATACCATCCTCCATGCACTGCAATTTACAGATTGATAAGAGCTAGCTTAATGAGTAAACCGTTTGGATAATGGGATTGTAGTTAGAAATGACAGTTGTTTTAGATCTATTTTACCTTATAATCACTGGAAACAAAATGTGAAACCAGTCGTATGGCAGAAAACTGAAGCATATCAGCTTTCCCAGTTAAGTTTATTAAAGTTGAGCTGACAGCTGTTTCGCTATGGCTGTAGTCATGAAGTTAGCAAGAGGGCAATATTTTATTAATCTAGCTATGACCTTAGGCTTTCATCTGAGGAAAAAACACTTTTCAACCCATATGATCTAGCACACAACGAAAGTATAATAAAACCGATAGAAATGTAAAAAAATTGGGAATTAAGTATTTCTGTCTGTAATAAAGCCCCTTTGTGTGGAAAAAAAATAATTCTGGTTGGCTGGGCCTGGCTGCCAAGTGGGTGGGCCTATGCCCTCCAAGGCCCACCCATGGCTGCACCCCTACCCAATCATGTGAAATCCATAGATTAGGGTCTAATTCATTTATTTCAATTGACTTATCTCCTTATATGAACTGTAACTCAGTAAAAACTTTGAAGTTGTTGCATGTTGCGTAAAATTTTTGTTCAGTATATTTAGATCCGCCTACTCTAGATAAATTCAGTGATTGCTTTGCCATGTCTGTGCCATGAAGCAGTCCAGCTGGATATATGTTTTTACTAAGGACTGCTTCTTTGACATGATGTCGCAGTCAGTAAGTGAAAGTAAAGATACCTTAATAGAAAATTACTCAAGTAAAAGTGAAAGTCACCCAATAAAATGCTACTTGAGTAAAAGTCTAAAAGTATTTGGTTTTAAATATACTTAAGTATCAAAAGTAAATGTAATTGCTATAAATCATTTCAAATTCCCTATATTAAACAAACTAGATGGCACAATTTGTTTTAATTTATTTATGGATAACCAGGAGCACACTCCAACACAGACATAATTTACAAACAAAGTATTTGTGTTTAGTGAGTCTGCCAGATTAGAGGCAATAGGGATGACCAGGGATGCTCTCTTGATAAGTGTGTGAACTGGACCATTTTCCTGTCATGCTAGCCGTTCAAAATGTAATGAGTACTTTTGAGTTTCAGGGAAAAACTGAAACAAGTTTGTAGAGTCACAAGCTTGATATAGTCATTGCGTGCTAGGAATATGGGACCAAATACTTAACTTGACTAAATTGAATACACTATAAGTGAATTTCTCAGAATACTTATGACGCCTTCAAATGGGGGGACTAGATACATAAAGTGCTTTCATTTATAAACGGTATAACAGATATGTATGAAAATACCCTCAAATAAAAGGTGACATTCTGTACTGTCACCTCATAGAAAACATTTGATCTCAAATCCAAAATGCTGGAGTATAGAGCCAAATGAAAAGTTTTAGCCAGTCTATGTCCAAATAACTGTGTTCAGTACTTTGCCTCAGCGTATGCATTCTACATAAAATGTCTAGTGTTGCAGTGTTTGTCAGTGTAAACTGACACGATTTCATGTAATAATGTCCTCACAAAAATATGGTTTGCTGCAGGAGAATTACAGTCCTTGATAGCGCTAGTAAGGACAACACACCTATCCACCGACAGAACTAGTATGAGTCTTCCGCCCTGGTAAGACCATTGGAATAGAATCCTACAGGTTTTATTATTAACAATGTTGTGTAGCCTTTCTATTTACTGACAGAATAGATGTTACACCTCAGGAAATGTTTTTCATGTGGGACTGGGCAGCCCTCTCGCATGTTGCACAGTTCCTAAGAAATGATAGAGTGGAGAATCAGACCTCAGCCGACTTGAGAAATGTCATCCACCCACAGAAAAGTCCTTCTTCTTCCATCTCTGGTTAACCCACGCAATGACTACTGTTGTTCAGGTTGAATTAATCATATTAAATATGAATACATGTATATCTTGTCACATTATAGCCTATATAGAGGTTGTTATTCAAGTGCGTAGCCAGAATGGTCCCAGAAGCATAGCATCCGGGACCTTCCCGGAAGAGACCATTCTGGCTATGCTTTCGGGGACCCTTCTGGCTATGCTTCCAGGACCATTATGGCTAGATGTGATAACCTCCCCTCATGTATAAAAAAGGTGGCGTAGTACATGCAATGCTTTATTATATGTAATATTATTTCACCCTTCCCCCTCGCGGCGAGTCAGCCCCAGGTTTTCAGGGCTGAGCCCTGAATGTTCTGAAACTCTAATGACGCCTCTGTTCAGGTTAGTATAGACGGGTTCTTTAGCAACACAACCGACGCGTGGGAGCTATGGGGCAAAACAGACAGAGCTGACTAAGAATTAAAAAATATATATATTTGGCATTTTTTAATGAATATTCAGATAATGACAAGACAATGGTAAAGCAGAACACACCACTGAGTCCGCTACCAAAATCAAACCCCCCCCCCCAACCCCCATGCTCATATTAGAGCGCCCACCCTCAAAAACTAGACTGAAAGCAGGCATGATGATACAATTGAATTAATATAATCAAAATAGTAAAAATAAAAAAAATACCAAAATATGTAATACAAACAAAGTAAAAAAAAAAAAAAATGAAATAACTATACAAATTCTCTAATTTGGTTTGGTTTATGAGTTGTGAATTAGCTGGTCCATGTCTTCTCTACAAACGATAGGAAAAGGTTGCTAGATATTATACATATGCAGTCCCTCTTGTAATCTTGACAGATCTCAATACCTTAAACGATGTTAAGTAAATAAGAGTAGCGTATTTTCTTCTAGCTTGCAGATGTGGCATAAACTTTCCTTTTATCAAGATGGTTAAAGTAAGGAGGAAAACCATCCTTCAACTTAAATAGTAGAAGACGTTCTAGCTTTGAAGAGTAGTAATTATGCCAGCATGTGCCATAGAACTGTTTAGAGCCTGGTGACCCTCCGTACTTAGGTCCGTGTGGTGCCACTGCATAGAACTGTTAGAGGGGTTCTCCTTGTGGTGCCCACTCCATAGAACTGTTGAGGGGCCTCCTGTGGTGCCACTCCATAGAACTGTTGAGGGGCCTCCTGTGGTGCCACTCTTAATTATGCAGTAAAGGCAMAAGGTTCTATAGGTCTCTCCAGTATCTTAGAAAAGGTTWAAAAAATTGATATCCAGAAATCTGTCCATTTCGGCCATGTCCAAAACATGTGTAATAAAGTAGCAGGAGCCTGTTTACATCGGTCACAAGTGGGATCTATTTCTGGTCTAATCTTGGCTCATTTTGACCAATGGGGCTGGCTAAGATTGTTGACAGCATGTAAACTATACTTCATCTCCAATATTTATTGAAAACATAAATACACTTACACAAAAGCACTTGTTGTCTCTCAAATATATCTTTACAGTTGTTGCCATATTGGCAAAGATGTGGCAACAGTCAAAACACCTAAAAAAACAAGACATGGTATCAAGAACAAGTTAAAACTAGCTGAAACGAGCCACCTACGATTCCACACAAGGCAGCTTATTGTCATTGTTSCTAGCTATCAGGCAACAACACATGGACTTCTGCCCCATTGAAGCGTGCACATCGTTTTCCTTACGTTGTCAGCTAACCTTATAACGACACAGGGCGAGACCCAGATGCAGACACAGGAGGCAGATGGTTCGAGTCTCTGATATTTATTGAAATACAAGGGGCAGGCAATTGGCAGGTTTGGGGACAGGCAGAAGTTCATAAACCAGGTCAGAGTCTGAAAGGTACAGTGGGGCAGGCAGGCTCGAGGTCAAGGCAGGTAGAATGGTCAGGCAGGCGGGCTCAGTGTCAGAGCAGGCTGAATGATCAGGCAACCGGGCTCAGCGTCAGGGCAGGCAGAACTGGTCAGAACCGGGAGGGCTAGAAAAACAGAGACTAGGAAAACAGGAGCACGGAAAAACACGCTGGTAAGCTTGACAAGACAAGACAAACTGGTAACAGACAAACAGAGAACACAGGTATAAATACACTGGGGATAATGAGGAAGATGGGCGACACCTGGAGGGGGGTGGAGACAAGCATAAAGACAGGTGAAACAGATCAGGGTGTGACAAACCTGTCTATAGAGATATCTGTAAGCCTACACTACTGCCTCAATAAAACTAATTTTATTCATTAAAATAAGCAGTCACACTTTACTGTAATTTTT